>NC_141349.1:6327775-6640275 GCF_057382095.1 Aulonocara sp. 'chitande type north' Nkhata Bay
ACTCTTCACTCTGCATCTTTCCTGCATCTCTCACGATGAAAGTTATGCGTGTGCGTGTATGTGTGTGTGTGTGTGTATTATATCTGCATTCAAACTGCATGTGTGTCACTTGTGTGTGTATCAGATGTTGTGGGTTTGTGTTTCGCCTGAAGTGAACTTGATGCTGTAACCCAGTCCAGTGAATCAGCTAATGAGTTTGCTGGACATGTCATTAGCTGTATAGATGTGTAATGATGTCATTCATGTGACACTTCATCAGTGTGTGTGTGTGTGTGTGTGTGTGTGTGTGTGTGTGTGTTTCAGGTTGACTGTGAGCGATTAACACTATAGTTTCTTTTAAACAACTGGGTCCAATTATCGGTTACGTGTCACCTAAGTATTCTTAAGCGAGTTAAAGGTTACAGTTCAGCCTCCACTTAAAGACTTTCCATGTAGCTCATTCATGCAATAACTCTTAACAATAACATAATATAAGATAATGGAATAGCATTAACTCCACATACAATCATTAGAATTAAAATTATGATAATATTCCACTTTTGAGCCTCTGAAAATGAGATACTGAGGATACAAATGACTGTAATTCCTAAATGCTTATTGTAATACTTGTTAAACCCCCTGAATCAAAGCTGAAAACTTCAGTCACACCATGATCACATTTAAAATCCAGTGTTGGTGTACAAATTTAAAATGGCAAAAAAGTGTAATTGTCCACATAGTCATGGGCGTATATCATTTACAAAGGAAGTCAGAATAAAGTAATAAATTATAACATTAATAACAATGACATCTTGACCTATTATGGAATTGCTTGTTAATGATAAGATAACTATGAATTTACAGTTTATTAATATTAATTATTATAAAGGGTTACTCACATATCTTCTTTTATTTATGTGTTAAAGACAGAGGACTCCATTGCACTGCATACAAATACACACATACAGATCACCAAATTGGCACGCATGACATTCTGTGCACATAAAGAGCCGTAATAAATATTTTGAACATTGGTTCAGTATGTAATATAGAAGCTTCGTTACACACTGATTCGTAGCATGGTACTGATAGTGGTATTATTTTTAATATAATAACACTTAGCACAACATAGATCAAGTTTAAATTTGCATATTTATTGACTGTTATTGTTAAGTGATTATATTACACCTGAAAGTACAGTTTGCATATAGATTTAGAGATAATTTTATTAAATAAAATTTCAAATGGTGATGTTTAGCTGTTCAAATATAACTATAATATCTGATCTACCCACATGAATTCCAGTTATGCTACAAACAACTCAAATGTATTTCATGTTTATTTACATTCACAGCCACCAGATCTGAACCAAGTTGAGCTCTTACAGGTGATTTTAGCCCAACAGCAGTCCTCCATCACCACGATCAGACCACCAAATGAGGAAAAAGTGGTGTTCAATCCTGTGTTAGTGCTCAGAGAGTTTTTGCCAAGGAGCACTGGAGCATCCTGGTTGCACATGGCTTCCCCAGCATCTTAATACAACACCTCATCATGTTTTTTACTTCGTCTCACATCTCTATGCTGTGCTTCGTGTGTGCAAGTATTTACACACTGTGTTGTATATGTGTGCACACGCCTTCATCTAGCACCGGGTTGTGTCTGACCTCGTTGACCTGCGCTGGATTAAGCGGCTAATATATCTGTGGAATGATTGTGCAGGTCTAATCATAGCAGAGATAAAGTGTCTGCTACTGTACACACACTTCCCGTGTTTCTGCCTTTGTGAGGCCCTTCAGGTTGTGTTGTGTTGAAGTTGTGTTTTTATCACTTCTGAGGTTATCACACTGATTTACATTAATTTCCTGAAATTAGCTTCTACTGTGAGACCTTGAGATAACCTCAAGTCAGGTCTTTGTCATATATCTGTACTGAGTGATCTACATGAGGAAAACCTGCTTTTTGCCGCCCAAAAGGAAGGCGGTCCCCATAATGTCACTGTGTGAACACCTACATCGCACAATGTGTGAAATACAAGAACCCATTTTCCAATTCAAGTTCTTTGTCCACACCCTGAAATAGTCCTTGGCCAGACAGAGAAAGAATGACACACTCACACACACCTCAGCAATGCAGCGGTGCTTGCATCATGTACAGACCTGTCCTCTCTGCTCGTGTGTGTTGGACAACAGACGCTAGAAACATGACAGGGTTCTTTCTCGCTGCATCTGAGCTGCGGCAGGAATGTCAGGAAGTGTCGGCCATGTTCAGATGCTCTGATCTGACGGTATGTAGTGCCCGTAGTTACATTTCTTTCTCTCTGCCACTTCACCATGCACAACAGCAGCAGTCCTGGTCTGTGTCATAGACCTGCAGTGTGAAAGCAGTCAAATATGTAACAGACTGATATCCCTGCTTGAGATCGGCTGAAGCACTTTCTGATGTCTTTTTAAACTACACTGCTGGCACAGAGAGGATTCCCTGCTGACCTTGCAGCAATAACAACAAAACTAGTTTAATTACTTAAAATTGCACAAATGTCAAACATTTGTTTATGTGCAGAAAAGCCTTCGGTCAGCATAGCAACTGAATTAGTGAGTACTGAGTCTGTGCACCAAGTCTACTCAAGTAACATTTTGACTGCTCAAAAGAATCAGTCACTTACCCATTAATTATATTTTATTGGAATTTCCAAAAGTAATTATGGACTTGCATGGTCGCCATGACATCAACCATTTGTCATGATTTACTCTTTTTAAGCCTTGTGTTATTTGCTTGTTTTATTTGTATGGGTGTATTACACAGACACACACACCTGGCTGTACTGTAGTTTCCTGAATGGACCGTATTGCATAGAGACAGTGCAGCTTCCTTTTCTTTTGTAATTCGGGAAATTAAACAATCGGGGTTTGATCATCCTTATCACCTTTAAAAAAGAACCCAACACCAATCATTAGGGTGTAAGAGCATTTGTGTGCCTATCCATCCACCCCGACCTCCTCCACAGGATTTACTGCCTTTTAACTTGTTCTGTTGCCTCAGCTGGTCCAAACTGTTTGCAGGTAAACAGCAAATTTAAACGTTTCTGTGAAGACATATAAAACATCAATGTTTTTTTTTAAGGTATATTGTAAGAAATTTTAGAAAAAAACACCTTAAATTCAAATAATTTTAAAGCAAGCCAAGAAATATTTAGTCATTCCTGCAGAAACTTTTAAGAAACAATGGACCCATTGTATCGGGATAATATCTTGCTTCCAGTGAATGAGGATGTTTTTGGTTCTGTGCATCTTTTCAGTGAGGCTGTGTATATTTCCCCCCATGCATTGTTTGTCTGCTTAGACTGCCTGCAATCATGCATTCACGGCAGATGCAGTGCAAAGCACAGCAATTACAGCAAAATTGCTGAAACAACTTTTTTTGTGTGTATTTAATTAATTAATTAAAGGAAAACCATCCACCTATAAGTCAGAATCCCCAGCTTCCTGTCTGACACTGCGCAGCCGGAGACTGTCCTTCAGCTGCTTGAGGCCTCCACCCTGCTGTAGTGTCCTTGACCAAAATACCGAACCCCTCACAGTTCCTACACCCTGCTGCTGCCGACTCTCTGAGCGAGTAAATACCAAACAACATTATATATGAACTCACCTCTATCAGGGAATCCTACAGCGCAAAATGAAATGAGTCAGACACTCTCGGGGATTCCTTCTGATCATTTCTTTACTGAGTCTGCAGAAAAAAAAAAAGAAATCACTGAGAAAAACACAGCGACACTTAAGTGCTCTCCTGGACAGAGCTTAAGTACCTGAGAGCTCAGCTGTCGCAGGATGTGGGAAACCGCAAGTCTCCCACAGGACCAACCAGACACCCACAGCCAGCAGGTGTTTTGAAGCAGGAAGGCTGTAGTGTTGATGGTAGTCGCTATGTTTGCTCTGCTGCTCTTGAGATCAAGAACGGAATTTTATTTCTTCCTCCACGTTGAGTTTCACACACTTTATGAGGTGCAAGGTCACGACCATCAAAACTGCAAGCAGCACATGTTTTCTTCATTTTTTTCAATTTGCTTTTGTTCAATTTTTATTGAGAAATTTTACAAAGGCATCAAAGTATTAATAGCTTTAATAAATGTTTTATTTTTATTCAACGTTCATGCTGCAGTGTGAGTTTCGTTATTATTAAGACGTGTATAAATAATATGATCATTCATAATTCTGATATGTTTAAGCTGCATTTGGAATTTTTGCCAGTTTGTTGTATCTTAATGTGGCCTTGCACCAGTTTCTGTACCTTTGTTGTGGGTAACAGTGATGGAAATAGGTAACTTTTCTTTTTTTCCCCAGAAATTTTAATTAAAAAAGGTTATTGTCTTTGTACAGAATTATACATAAAGCATATTGCATTTTGGTTAAAAAAAAAATCGGTCTGTCATGTGAAGCTGTTTTAACTCCTTTGACAAGACTGTAGCCTTGGAGCCAGCATTTAAAAGAATCATGTTTGCTATGTTTTAGGGTTTTGACTACCATTTAGTATATGAATGGTAATGATTAATATCATAAAGAACAGGGGCTTACCTCTTAAAATAATTTTACAAAAGTGCTCATTTTTCCTCTTCCTCTGATCCTTTTCCAAAGCTTCTGAAAAATTAAGACCTGTCATTGGCTCTCTTCCTTACGATTACACTCACTGTGAATGAAATCTGACTAACAATGATTTAATTAAACAACAATAATGCCTTCTAATATGAGGCATCACAGCTAAAGAGTACACTAGGCAAATATGCAATAAATGCATGAATTATTCAGACTTCACGTTGGCTCTCCGACAAATACAACCTAATTAAGGGATTGATGTTATTTGAATACTCCCCATGAGCATCATTATTTGTTGAGTAAACATGCGGCTAATTAACCTGTTTGAAAAGGCTCAAAATATAACAGCATATATGATTATAGCCTTTTGCTACGAGATGCACAAATGGTTTAATTTCATAGTGATAGTGGCAAATTAGGGTTAATTACAGTATGTGTCATAGAAAGGTGACTCAGAGTGTATTTTGTGCACATTATGAATTTGAAATGATGAATTTGTTTATGCACACACAAGTCATGCGAGCCGTACTGAAGCAGGGGAAGAAGAGGAGAATCCTGGATGAAGGAGATTCACTGATATAATTAAAGTGCAGACGGGGTGATTTCCACTTGTGGTTTCAGATTAGGCTGTTTGTGGTGAATCCAGCTTCCCTTCCCAAGTTGTACCAAGCTTTGGATATACTAATTATTCCACACAGGCATTTATCTGTGTTACTTTAGTCTTTAATCCCGGATTCACCCTCTTCTGTCAGAGGAGATTTGAATGGAGAATCCACATTAGATATACAGAAACAAACCGAGCTCCACATTCTACTTACCGACTTATTCTCATAAGCAGCAAAGCAGCTACAAAATCTGGGCCTTCTCTCGGCTGTTTTGGGACATGAAACCATAAACACCAGTGATTTGTGGCATGCTCCAGAATGTCTGTTATTATTTGGTGTCCTGGAGCCATTTAGCTTGACACTCATGTATGATTTCATAATTGAGCTATGTGCGTGCTTCCTTTTCTCATCGTGATGAATGTAAGCCTACAATGTGCTGACAGTATGAAAGTATTTAGACATTCATTTGATTATGAGGTAACACTATCTAAAGCTAACACAGCCTAACACAGCATTCATGCAACGATCCCAGCCATCACAAAGGTCAAACTGTCTGATTTTTGGAGGATGTAGTTTGCGGTAACTTGGACTTTATTGCATTCACCCATTAATATGAATTGGGCGCATGAAATAATATGCCTCTGAGCATATATGGAGCGTGTTTATTTAACACAAGAAATGGCTTTGAGCTAAATTTGGTACAACTTATCAGTGGCAACAACCTTTTAATACTTTTAACAATAAAAACACACAAATCAGAAAGCAAGGAATGGCTTATGGTGGCACCAAATGATTTGCATAGTACTCTTTTTTAAGCTGTGCTGCCAGTGTTACTGGTGTGGAGCCAGTTCTGCTTTAGTGTCTTCATTAGAGAGACTAGAGTTTTCAGGCCCCTCTTCGGTGGAACCAGTTTCCAGTTTGGATTTGGGAGACAGACATTATCTCTACTTTTAAGATTAGTCTTAAAACTTTCCTTTTTGCTAAAGCATATAGTTAGGGCTGGACCAGGTGACCCTGAATCCTCCCTTAGTTATGCTTCAATAGGCATAGGCTGCTGGGGGATTCCCAGGAAAGGGAAAAGACTCCCAGTTTTTCCTTTTCAGTCACCTTTCTCACTCACTGTGTATTAACAGACCTCTCTGCATTGAATCATACCTGTTATTAATCTCTGTCTCTCTTCCACAGCATGTCTTTATCCTGTCTTCCTTCTCTCACTCCAACTGGTCACAGCAGATGGCCCCGCCCCTCCCTGAGCCTGGTTGTTCCTGTTAAGAGGGAGTTTTTCCTTCCCACTGTCACCAAGTGCTTGCTCATAGGGGGTCATCTGATTGTTGGGCTTTTCTCTGTATGTATTGTTGTAGGGTCTACCTTACAATAGAGAGCGCCTTGAGGCGACTGTTGTTGTGATTTGGCGCTGTATAAATAAAACTGAATTGAATTGAATCACATCGCTGCAAACGAGGCATGAGTGGACCATTTTAGAACAAAAGAATTCTTCTGGTGTTGATTTACAGAGCCGTAAGCTCCTTCTGTGACCAGTATCTTCAGAGTATAAAACCAGTTATTGGTGTTAATAATAATGTGTTAAACACGTGTTTCCCTCCCGTGTCGGACTCTGTCTACGTGGAAACTTTTTTGCGCACATTGAAAAAACAAAAAAGAGAAAAGAATTATATCATGTCAGTATAAGGCCGTACTTGTATATCCATTGCACCAGCATCTTTCCAGTGTTAACATGTTTCTCCGGATTGGTCAGACATAAATCACTCTCTCTCCTCAGCTTCTCAAACAGGTGGCGCCCTGCAACATCAGCCCTGGACAAACACCGTCTGCTCCGGTTTTAAACCTTCTTAGAGCTGTCTATTCACTGCCTCAATGGTATGAATGAAACCAGAAGTTTGTGGTGCATCCCCCCGCCGCCGCCCCCAACCAGAACTGAAAGGTCAGTGAGGGGTCACCGTTGTCACCAGTGCAGAGATGGGAAACTATTATTGGAGCTATTGTGGAGTGACTATAATTCATGTGAGAGGAAGTTGTCTTGTTGTGTATAAGTGTACATCTGCATGTTCTAATGACTGCACGTTTACACAAATCTATCTTTAGACCCCACGAGGTTTATGATTCATCATCCTGCAGTGGCACTTTAAAAAGTTCCATGTATCCTCACTGCTGAACGCTGAAATACACAGAATAATGAGCTGAGACACCCAGTGATGATAGATAACTGACATTTCCTTTTCAGGCTATTTTACAAACCTGCTTAATAACATTAGGAGCTTTGGCTCTTTATTATTTAAAGAGATAAATGAGCATTTGACTCAAACACTGTGATGAATATTCATATAGAAAATGTAAAGATTTCCCATGACCGTCTTCATAAGTGTGCACATGTCCTAGCGCTCTGATGTGGCCTTGTGACCTTCCAGGAAGTAAACAGTATTTCAGTGGGATGAATTCAGGCTGTTGCGTTCTGTCCGTGTGGCGTCGCCATCAAAATGACAATCTGTTATTGGGATAGACGGCGTGGCTCCTCCATCACACGCCAACGCTGTAAATAAAATGTTTCCAGAGTCAAGCTTTTGGACCTGAGCGCCGGGGTTTTGGTAAAGAAATACTTTTCCCAATATTGTTTAGGAACACTGAGCTACGCATTAAAATGCGTAAAGGAATTCTGGGCCATAAACACAAAAACACAAACATAGCGGACATATCAGCGAGCGCTGCACAGAGGATATTCACGATTCCTGTGGTAAGCTGACACCAGCAGGGCATTTTCAAGAAAATACTAGATATCAGATAAAGTCTTCCTCTTTCATCCTCACAACTTGTTTTTCAAGTTTGAAGATTTCCGTTGATCTCACCAAGTCTAACAGCATCACAGATCATACACGGTTCTTCAGTTTCTTACAGCACGTCATTCATATTCACATTCACGGTGTTCATACACTTTTATATTCTCAAATATTCAATCACATTTGATCCTTTTAAAATGAAAAAAAAAAGCAAAAAGAACTGGACAAGTTATGTTAAAGTAGACTAAAAATACAACCAATCCAAAAACTTGCCACTAAATTTTAAAACCAGAAAAACACAGAAACAAAAAAGCTTGCACTGTGACAAATTCACATTCAAAATGACCAAAATGTGATATGTCATCCAAAGAATCAGCTCATGCAAAAAAGGAGACTGAAGATCTTGAAACAAGACCTGAAAGAAAAGACACAAAACTCGATTTGACACATTTGCATTTTGTTTTTTAATCTTGGTGCTTTTTGTAATTTATTTAGTGGCTAAATTTCATCACATTTTATTTTTGTTGTTTCTTTCTTTTCCCATTAGAAAGTATAATAATATATTTTTATTTCTAAAGACTTGTTGAATTGTATTTTTGAAGTGTTGGAGTGGAGGAGAAGAGGACCTATAACACTAACATGAGAAGTAAGATGGTTTTCCTAAGCTGTGCTAATAAAGATAACGACTAGTGGAAATAATGTAATAGTTCATGTCTATAAACATCCTCATTTTCATACTTTTTTTGCTGCAGAATCCTGCTGCACTACAAAGAGGTGGAGATGACTGGTGCTTTTACTGAAGTTTAAAAGCACACACACACACACACACACACACACACACACACACACACTTTATCCATTTCCCATCAGCTGCTATGCAAGGCCTTGCCTCTAAGAAAGTGGCCCTGAAGACCCCAAAATAGGAGCTGACTGTTCCCAGACTTCAGCCATCTTGCAGCTCAGTAACCTTGACAGCAGCCGGCCGGCAAAGCAACAATGAGGCCGTCAGTCAGCCGAGGCCCGACACCGACCGCCGGACAGTTCAGGGATACGCGCCTGCATCTGCATACCAGGACTTTATGTTCAGCGAACAACTGGCATTTTGTTTGGTCGCACACACACAGATAAGATGACTGAACCGTCAGCACTTTGCTGTTGATGTAAAGCTAAAACCACTGAAACCTGCTGCCAGAAAAAGTCTGAGTAAGAGGAGTCTTAACCATGAAGCCAAATGAGGAACTGATGTGGTGAAGCTGTTAAACTCGCAATGTCTTTTTCCTCATTTGTTCCATTCGGTGATGTTTGAGTCTGTAAACATGATAGCTGGATTTTTTTTTTCCTGATAAAACTTTGTAGGGGTGTAGAGTGCAGTCATTGGAGTAATTATCCATTAAAATCTGGCTGACATCCAAGGTCAGCTTCATGATTTATTGGTCAGAAACGGACAAAAAGTTTTATAACTTAAAAACTGCGGTACTTACAAGTGTGGTGTGTATATTATCAACATATAAAAGTACTGTATAAAAATGCAGAATATAAATGTTAAATTATGTCAGAGGTCACATCTGACCTCTGACCTCTCCTTCAACATCAACAGACTGATCTAAAGGTCAAAGTGATAATAATGGTATACAGAGATATTGAAACTGTGTTTCTTATTGCTATTCTTTGTACTGACATTATATAGGGATAAAGGCAATGATTCTAAATATCACATAATTGTAGTATGACTTTGTTACATGCATTACAGAAACAGGTTCTAAATGTTTAAATACAAAACAATTTGAACAAATGATCCAAAAACCTTCATATTTCTTACAAAACATTTAAACAGATTGTTTTTTTAATGGATACTACACATGTGGCCTTTGCACTTAGTTTAACTGCACTACAAATTGATTAAAGTATGTTTAAAAATAAGAAAACAAAATGACTACAGAGGAAAAAATACAACGCTATTGCGTTAAAATTAATAAAGTGGGAGTGCACTGCCTTGACAGAGGTTTGGAGCACTTCTTGTTAAATTACTGTATTTTTCCATTTGTTTGTAACTTTAAAGTTGCAGTGCTAGAAAAATGGAGACGTAGAGAGAGACTCAGGGAAAAAGCAGCAGGTCATCATTTTAGGAAATGAGAATAGGAGAAGGTTCCTCTCTGATAAAAACTAAAAAGAAAGGAAAAACCTACAAAGAAGACATTTCTCTGACCAAAGTGTCCTTGCCTGACTGAAGTTTCAAGCTGTCAGCCAATCACTGAACAAGACCCCCCACCCCCTTTAAAAAAAAAACTTAAGCAGGATCACCCCCTCCTCCATCCACCCAAAAACCCATCTCTGTCTTGTCTCCTCTTCACTATCAGCCTGAAGCCTGATGACAGGACCGGCCTCTAGTCAAACAAACAGCAGACATGCTCCAAGTAAAGGCCGTCAGTCAACAGTCTCCTCCCACTTTGACCCCTGACTTTGTCCACCACCTCCAACACCACCTTCTCCTCCTTCTTCTCCTTGCAGACCCAGGTCCTGTTTGTTGATGTGTACACAGACACGGATCACTTCCTGTCAGAGATCAGCCAGACTCAACACAGACACGAAAGCAGGGAGTGAGTACTGGCCTTGGTGTTCTTGTACTCAGACATACAGTACACACACACACACACACACACACACACACAGTGTAAATTACTGTGTTGACAAGTTGTTGTGCGCACAAGTTTGACAGAGGAGGAAATGAGACCTATAGTTCACCGACAAACCACACTCCATTAACAGTCAATGGCAAACCACAGACACACAGAAACAGTACAGGAGGTGACGACCAAAGACGCTTCCAGCAACACACGAGGCCCCCGGAGAGGCTGACAGGGTATCCTCAGAAACAGGAGCGGCAATGTTTCCTACACGTGTCAGAAAGGTGCTGTTTGTTGTGCACCTTCAGCAGGACTTGTTGTAGAATTTTCGACACGTTGCTGATGCTTCTGGTTTGTGCTCTTAGTGCAGTGAAGAAATGAAAAAGCTTGCATGAAATTAAGACTGAGAGAAAAGGGATGTGTAATAAAGAGTCTCAGCTGGACAAAGTGAAACTTCTGATTATAACTTGAGTTAAACTGAGGTAAAAGTGAGCTCACATGGGTTTATTTCTGTTTACTGAACTGAACTAAAGTAAACTTAACTGCAAATATGAAGTCGAGTGAATCATTACCTTTTAATTTAATGCAGTGCACTCGATTGCAAACATTTGTTTTTGTCTCATAAAGAAATATTATAACAACATTAAATTAGCTTTATATATTATTTTTATATATTTTACATATTATTAGGTTTATTATGGCAACTTTTTTGAAACTCTGTTAACATAAGTCACAGAAAAGTGCTGCGCAGTACTCATGAGCTTGAACTTTGATTGATGTTTTTTCTGCAAAGCAGACAAAGTGGACCGAGGGTTCTTATAGCTCTTGCACTAAAGCAATAAACAAAAACAAAAAAATGCCAGTTGCAGATTCACTTGTTACAGTTTTTTACAGACGCTAGGACACATTTCTCAATACTTAGGTCACGTTTGCAAAACTCCTCACACAGTGAGCACAACAGAAGTCTATGTGGGCTAAACTGAGGACCAGTTATCATTGTTTTGGCACAAAATGCATTCAATGACTACATCTCTCAAATTTCATGAATTATCTTCTCACTCAGACACAACAACTGCCAAAAATCTTTGTACGGACAGGACATTTTGCATGTGCTTACATACTGTTTTCAAAACTGTTAAACTTATGGCCAAAACAATAACACAATGCAAAACTTGAAAAGACAGCAAAATCCAACAGCAATATTTTATTGACACATATTTTAAATCTAAAAATGCAGTTTAACCAGCCACAGCTTATTCTCATTGTAGATGAACATCTACACAGGTGTTACTCCTCCAATTTTTCAACTCCTTCAATTCTGGCAGCCAGAAGATTCTTTCCTAGGTGTGTTGCCCTAGATGACATAAGATGTGATGTGGATGAGAACCTGTGGCCAAATGGAGAAGACCGAGTAGATTAGCATTACTATTGTATGTGTATCAGTGGATGGTGTGTATACAAATTCTTGTATTTTGGGATTACTTAGTGCAAAAAAATAAAAATACATAAACAAATATTAACGAATTCTGCATGATGTCTGATTCATTCCAGTAACATATATTGAAATTATAAACAGAGATGTGTCCTTGTTTTACACAAGAAAACACTGTGTAATGCTACATGTTGTTAGTGTTTTTTAGGTCATTGTTTTGTGGGTGACAAAGTGTGTTTGTCGGCTGTCAACCTTTGCTAGTGTTCTGGAAGAATGAGTTTATTTGAGACCTGAATGAAGTGTTTTGGTAGTTGTAGTGCATTTTGAATGTGAAATGAACTGCTTTGCCAAGCTGACGGTCAGTTAGGAGGATTGTGTGAAGAGTTTTGCAAAAGTGACCTAAGTATTGAGAAATGTGTCCTAGCGTCTGTAAAAAACTGTAAATATCAGTAGGCTCATCTTCAGAGTGATTTCTTTAACAATGCATGGAAAGTCCTGGAAACTCCAGGCAAGGGCTATAGCAAAGGGTGGATTTTGTCTTTAAAACCAGGCCAGCTATTTGCTTTGCTCCCTGTTGCTTCTGATGGCCTTCAAGTACCCGCGGCACAATCTGGCAAACGACATGAGGGAAAGACGACAGAGTGCTAGCAAACACAGTGTGCTCTGAATCCTTTGTGCATCGTTACCTATGGATTCTGCTCACGTAAAGTTCATTAGTTAATCATATACCCACATGTGTAAATGCTTTCCTGTGCATTGTGTGTGTGTGTGTGTGTGTGTGTGTGTGTGTGTGTGTGTGATGCGTGTGTGTGCGTCTTTGTGTCAGAGTTGGGTTGAGTGTGTGTTTCCGAACATGAGCAGGCAGAACTTAACACTAAGCAGCTGTCAGAGAAGCGCTGGCTATCGTCTTCCCCGGGGGGTCGACCTATCAGCTTCTCCCACTGATGGCTCTCCTCTCTCAGCCTCGCCTGGGCTGGCCCGGGGGTGGTGTAGGTGTGTGTGTGTGCAAGTCCTGCTTCTGCTGGGGCCTCAGCAAATCTGATAATTACTAACCTGACAATGATCTACCTCCCACCCACTGTCTCCCTTCTCCCAGACCTCCCTGATGAACAACTCTAAAAAAGTTGTACAGTGGTTGAACACATGAAAGGTTACATTAGAAATCTCTTTAACATTATCACGCACACACACACACACACACACACACACACACACACACAGAGAGAGAGAGAGAGAGAGAGAGAGAGAAAGAGAGTGGAGGGATTTTCCCCATTCCCCACATGAAACACACATGAATGAGAACATCTGAGGCTGATGGTGTGTGTTGGAGAGCTACAGCCTGACAGTGACTGTACAGGTGCTTTGCCCAGGCTGTTAAATACACACACAGCACAGTCCAGTGCTGTTATGTTGGCCTTGATACGATTTACAGTTTTTTACAGCCGCTAGGACACATTTCCCAATACTTAGGTCACTTTTGCAAAACTCTTCACACAATCCTCCTAACTGACCGTCAGCTTGGCAAAGCAGTTCATTTCACATTCAAAATGCACTACAACTACCAAAACACTTCATTCAGGTCTCAAATAAACTCATTCTTCCAGAACACTAGCAAAGGTTGACAGCCGACAAACACACTTTGTCACCCACAAAACAATGACCTAAAAAACACTAACAACATGTAGCATTACACAGTGTTTTCTTGTGTAAAACAAGGACACATCTCTGTTTATAATTTCAATATATGTTACTGGAATGAATCAGACATCATGCAGAATTCGTTAATATTTGTTTATGTATTTTTATTTTTTTGCACTAAGTAATCCCAAAATACAAGAATTTGTATACACACCATCCACTGATACACATACAATAGTAATGCTAATCTACTCGGTCTTCTCCATTTGGCCACAGGTTCTCATCCACATCACATCTTATGTCATCTAGGGCAACACACCTAGGAAAGAATCTTCTGGCTGCCAGAATTGAAGGAGTTGAAAAATTGAAGGAGTAACACCTGTGTAGATGTTCATCTACAATGAGAATAAGCTGTGGCTGGTTAAACTGCATTTTTAGATTTACAGTTTTTTCTGATTGCTTAAGCACATTTATTGTAACTATTGGCTAATTTTGCAAAACTCTTCACACAAATAAGAAAACCTGTCACCCAATGATCAAAACATTGTAGTTCTCTTGCAAAAGCAAACACAGCTAGATTAACTCTTCACACCTTCGTAAAAATGGTGTTTCCGTATCAAACAGTACACACAAGCCATCATCTACTAAGCACACAATGCGCCAACTGCACACTGATGGTATGAATACAAAACACATCTGGCTTTTGCTTTCCCTGTGCACAAGGTAGGCTATGTCAGTTTGAGCTCATACTTCTGTCATAGATCCATAAGCATAGAGGGATCCAAACTTCAAGTACTGGTGTTTATTCAAACACATCAAAACAAACACAAGTGTTTATTTCCAAGTATAGGATTATTTGCAATCGCCATAATGACTATATGGGTTACTTGGTCTGCAGTGAACATGCTTCCTCTGCCCCAGCATCTGGTCATCTAGCAATTCTGTAAAGTAACAATTTCAGTATTTTTACATCAATGGTATTGGTGTGTTTCTCATTGGCATATGGCAGTGCTACAAGTCTTTGTGCGAAGTGACTATACTCACCGATTCTCATTTCAAGATGTCCTTATGGTGCTTGCTACAGTGTAGCGGCTCGAGTTAGGCTGGACCCGTTGGCCAGCTACCCTCAGGGTCATTCCACGGTTGATTACATGGTCCACTATTGTAGCTCTGATGTCATCAGCAATTCTATTTCTTACTCTTCCTACCCTTCCTCTCCCCCCTCCTCATCTTCCTCTCCCCCCTCCTCGTCTTCCTCTTGCTCCTCCTTGTCCTTGTCGTCCTCTTCATCCTACTTCTTCACCTCCACGTCCTCTTCCTCGGCCTCCTCTACTTCTCACTCTTTCTGCTCCCTCCATTGTACTCCGCACACACAGCTTACCTGTATTATAGTGCTTAGGCTGATTGCAAAGTGAACTAATTATCTAAAAAAGTTTTCACATGTGAAAGTGTGCCAGACAGTTGGCAAATTAGTGTTAATGATAGCCATACATGTGTATACTTTTGCTAGGAGTGTGTTGGAAATTTGGTAATTGAGTGTTGTGCAGTGAATTGTGCCTACAGTTTTGCAAAGTGTGTGTTACAAAATTGCAAACTGAGTGCAAAGCAGTTTTTGTGCTTTTAGTTTTGCAAACTCAGTGAGTGGTTTTGCTATAAGTCTGAATAGTTTTAAAGATTGTGCTACAGGAATCACAGTTAGGGTTTAAGCATTCAGAAAAAACTGTAAAATATGTTTCAATAAAATATTGCTGTTGGATTTTGCTGTCTTTTCAAGTTTTGCATTGTGTTATTGTTTTGGCCATAAGTTTAACAGTTTTGAAAACAGTATGTAAGCACATGCAAAATGTCCTGTACGTACAAAGATTTTTGGCAGTTGTTGTGTCTGAGTGAGAAGATAATTCATGAAATTTGAGAGATGTAGTCATTGAATGCATTTTGTGCCAAAACAATGATAACTGGTCCTCAGTTTAGCCCACATAGACTTCTGTTGTGCTCACTGTGTGAGGAGTTTTGCAAACGTGACCTAAGTATTGAGAAATGTGTCCTAGCGTCTGTAAAAAACTGTAACAGGTACTGAGTGAGAAAATCCAAATGTAGCAGCTTTTCTGGCTGGGAAAATCACATAATCTAACAGGTCTCGTTTGGCTGAATTTTATTATTACCTTTTCCTGGTTAGTATGGATCTAGGTTTTAAGCTGTTTGCAGTTTTAGAATGTAGTTTTAAAACATGATTTATCATCATCACATATCCACTGTAACAAATATCCGAGCTCCCACCAAAGTAGCTATAAAAACTGCTATTCACACATACACAGTATTTCCAAAAGTATTCAGTCAGCATCCCAAATCATTCAGGTGTTCCAATCACTTCCATGGCGACAGGTGTATAAAATAAAGCGCCAAGGTCAGCAAGCATTTATGAAAGAATTAGTTGAACTCAGGAGATCAGAAAATTCCGGCGTCTTACTGTGATGCCAGCTGTGCAACCATTCCAAACATGAAATTTCCCCGCTACTAAATATTCCACAGTCAGCTGTTAGTGGTATTATAATAAAGTGGAAGCAATTGGGAATGACAGAAACTCAACCGTGAAGTGGTAGGCCACAGAAAATCACAGTGTAGGGTCAGCGGATGCAGAGCAGTGTGCAGAGCCAATAGCTACAGAGCTCCAAACTTCATGTAGCCTTCAGATAATCTTACATGTGTACAATGAGAATTCACAGGATGAGTTTCGATGGCCAAGCAGTATCCACGCCTTATATCACCAAGCACGATACTGTCGGATGCAGTGATGTAAAGCATGCTGTAACTGGACTCCAGAACACACTGGACACAGGAAGCCTGCTCTCTGACAAATATCTGGCAATCTGATGGATGAGTCTGGGTTTGGTGGTTGCCAGGAGAATGGTACTGGTCTGACTGCACTGTGCCAAGTGTAAAGTTTGGTGCAGCAGGAATTATGTGAGGTTGTTACTCAGGAGTTGGGCTCCAGATCCACTGGAAGGAACGTTTAAGGCTTCAACATACCAAAACCATTTTGGATGATTTCAGGCTCTCAGCTTTTTGGGAACAGTTTGGAGATGGCCCCTTTTTGTTCCAACATGGTGGGGAACCGGTGCACCAAGCAAGGTCCATAAAGACATGGATGAACGAGTTTGGTGTGGAAGAATTTGATTAGCCTACACAGAGTCCAGACCTCAACCTGACAGAATTCAGACTGTGAGCCAGGTCTTCCTGTCCATCAGCGTCTGACCTCACATATGTGATCCAAAATTCCCATGAACGCACCAACACTAACCCTAAACCTCGTGCAAAGCTTTCCCAGAAAAGCTGAAGCTGTGGGCTCATCATATTAATGTGTGTGTGTGTGTGTGTGTGTGTGTGTGTGTGTGTGTGTGTGTGTGTGTGTGTGTGTCCAAGCTACCTTGATAAGTGAGTTCTTGTGAGTTTTTCTTTTGACTTTCCCAGGATGTCCTTGTAAATATAATGATAATGTTCAGTGCAGCTGCCATGTTGTTCTCCTAATGCATGTTTATGGATGCGAGTGCTCTGCCCACGATTAAAATCAGTTCAATGTTAAATCAATGATTTAAAATGATTTAAAAGTGATTTTTCTTGTCATTTCTGAGACACCAGGCCTCCACCCTCTAACTGTTTCTTTCCTCTCATGTAAAAGTAGTACTTGATAGTTAGAGAAATTTGTATTCATTGTTTAATTGATGATAGATAGAAGGATCGCGCAGTTTGACTTAGTTCCAGTAAAGACGATCAAGCTGATCTTACAGAGGGGTTTTTTGCCATTTCAACCCTTATTCAGAGTTGATTGTTTATTTTCATGACATATCTGAAATATATAGTTTTCATTTTCATGACCACAATTCACTAAGCATAAAAAAACTACTCTAGTACTGCTTGGCATTCCCCTTCCCATCAGATTCAATAGTAATTACTTGACGCTCAACTTTCCACACAGGGTCCTCATCGGGTGAAAATGACTAATAAATAAAAATTGCAAGCAAACAACAAAGACCAAATGCTGAGTTGTGAGGGTGTTAGCATGCTGCTAATGTTTCTGTAGCCTGTTTGATTTCAGTGGAATTTAAAATGCCAAACTTTTGCACTTTTTCTTTTACTGAAATAGCATTTTTTTATTTTATTTTGCTGACCAGTTGTTGAAGATTGAAAGGGAAAGATACATCAAAGTTGTAAATTATAAATAGCTATGGGTTGTTAATCAATGTGCAAAATGGTTTTAGATTGACTCTAACAACCAAGTGTGTGTGTACATTTAGCTATTGTGAACCTGCTTCACATTCTGACTTGTCAAATTAAGGTTTCATCCAGTGGGTTGTCCCCTCTGCCTCTCAGTAAGACATCTTACTCTTTCTTTTTTTCCTTCCTTTTTAAACCTACCTAAAAAGCCTCTGTGGGCCCTGCAGCCAAGCAGGAAAGCAGGAGCTGAGGCCACAAAACGTCCATCATGTCGACAAATTGACTCAGTCAGCTTCATCCAGGAGCATTAGCCCCTCGGCCCTTTGAAATTTTACCCCGTTGATGGTTCAGTGGAGTGCTTTATGGAGAAGCAGAGAGAAAAAGAAAAAAATGGAGGAGAGGAGGAGGCCTCATCATGTCTGGTAATGACAGGACGAGAGAGGAGCAGCAGTGTCTGTGTGTGTGTGCATGTGTGTGCAAACATGTGATGTGACCCGATGTCCATCTAAAAGAAAAAGAAAAAAAAAAAGAAAAATCGATTTTAAGTTTTTGACCTGAAAAAGAGAGTTTGTTTCTTAGTTTAGATTTTGCTAAAACTTTAAATTAGAGTTCAATTCTTATCATTATTTGTGTGTGTGTGTGTGTGTGTGTGTGTGTGTGTGTGTGTGTAAATTCATCAGCAAGTCACACACTTGACTGACACAAAAACATGCTACTTTAGCTGCAGGAGGCCTGCAAGTGGAGGCTATACAGGAGTGAAACCGAGGCTATTCATCAGACACTTCAGACCTAACAGGAGAGACTGAGAGAAGAAACACGAGAGAGTGAAGGGAAGAGGTAGGAAGAAGAGAAAAGAAAAACACACCTGGATGTTTACAAAAAGTTTATGAGGAGAGGCCGTGTCTCTGTGTGTAATGATCTATGCTTTAAGTGTGTTGTGATGGACACTTACTACGCAAGTCGGAAGTAAAAATTTTGAAGTGAGACTTGAACATTTTCAATGCATGATTTTTTTTTAACATAATACTTTTTATTATAATTTACAAGCAGATGTTACACTTTTTAATGACAGCTAAAGTAACTTGAGACTTCCTATACCTGAAGACACATCAGTGTATGATATTTGAAACAGTGATATAGATTAAACTACACAACAGTATATAAAGGTGGTAAAAGTTGCTCCCACTAGACCATCTCTATCACTCTATAAGAGACTAACAATTATGTTATCAGTTAATTAAAAAGGATATGAATTCATCATTCTAATTATTTATCTAAACAAATTTAAAGAGTGAAAAATAAATTCAAACACTTATCAGTTAAGTTATTCTATATTGATAAGAGTGTAACAAAAACTTAAAAATATTCTGTATAACCATTCCAGTGTTGTGTGTTGGTATAGTTTTTACTGCTGTGAAATCACAGGTCCAAACTGATGTTTTAGCCCAAGTTTAACTTAAACTACAACAACAATGAGACGCCACTAACTCTGCATATTTCTCTGCAGAGCAACACTGACCCCTTGTGGTAGATTGCAGATCCTACATCAACGCACTATCAGACTTCAATTTCGAAGATGGTTTGATAAGAAAGTCTGATTATCTGAAGCACTTACTCTTATCACGAATTGTTTATGAAAAACATACATGAGTTTATATAGGTTGGATGTAACTACGGAAGAAGAATAGTTATAATATTCTCAATAATGTCATTCACGACAGCTAAAAATGTGCATATAAGGCACACAGCATTGACCCTAAAGATAAGCTAAGTTCATTCTGGTGGTCTGAATTAATGCAGCAAGACTGCACAGCGTCCAGTTGTCGGTAACTATGCGTATGAATTATGTCACATCATTTATCTATTTATAGATTACTTTTAAAATGGGACAAATCCCTGTGGCACGAATATGTCCAGTGAGATGGTCTTATTTAGACTACAAAGACTATAGACTTATTATCACTCGTCACAGGTTTATTATCTTCTTTCTTATGGTATAATTGTAGTTTTTTCTACAAGATATTTCTCCGCTCTCATTGGCTACTTGACAGGCTGCGTCCGTTTTCTGCCCCTTCCTATTGGTAGCTGATCTGATGCCTATTTCTTGCGTCCTGGTCCAGTTTGAGTGAAGGTGAACCTGTGAACCCGGTTAGTCTCTAGAAACACCCATTCCTCATTTGCTCCTCTTGCACAACACCGGGATCATCGTCTATTTCATCCCGAGCCATGTCCCTGTTTAGCGACGTCCCCCAGGCTCCCCCGGTAGCCGTGTTCAAACTGACCGCTGACTTCAGAGAGGACACCCATCCACAGAAGGTGAATCTGGGCGTCGGAGGTAAGAGATGCTAGATGTCAGCTAATGCTAAAGCTAGGTTGGCTTGCTCTCTCTTGTAGTGGCACTGTAAAGCATAAACACATCGCATCAGCTGTGTTTCCTGTCTTTTTGTAGCTTACATTGTTTGGTACATTCGGGCTATGGCGGTGATATCATGTTCGCACACGTAAGCAGCGTTTGATATATGACCTTCGCTGCAAGCTGCTAGCGGCAAAGCTAGCATTAGCTTCTTCTCATGTTGACAAGTAAATTGCTCGGATTTTTTCATTGTTAGTGCAAATGTTACACCTCTCACTGAAAAAATTGACAATTCCAGGAAGTAGGGCTTCATGTCGTACCACAAAACACTTCTCATTTAAAGACTTTAAAATCATGATGTTAAAACGCATAGCATGGCTGTGACTTGTTTTACTTGTCCATCTGTCCTTGAACTCATCAATCTCCACTTACACACTGACATCCTGTCAAAGCAGGAACTTACAGGCTGAAGTTTTCTTACGTAGTACCATCAAAGTAGTTTACTGTTTTTTAATATGTAATCTTACGAGTCGTGTTTGTTGCGACGTTGTCAATCATTATGTGATACATAATTGGTAAGTCCTTGAAACTGTCATTAGTTTGCTTGGTTGGTTAGGAAAGTTTTGTAAGAAAATGTGTTCAGTTTTTAGAATGAATGCTAAAGCCGTGTGTCATTTGGAAGGTTTTGTGCTAGTTTGGTTTGTGTCCCTTACTTAACGTGCACTGTAGAATATCTCTTTAATGTTATTTTATCCTCATTCTGACTATTTATGCTAAACTGTAATAAACCAGCAGGAAATCTTTAGTCATCTGTAATAGGTTAACAGGTTGACACTTGTATCCCAACAGTTTCAACATTAACCCCAATGTGCCAGATGTGTCATCTCGTATGAGCCTAGTCTATCCTCCTCCTAGCCCAATGCTTCTGGCTAAAGTGAACTAATACTTAGTTACTTCAGGTCAGCCAGAATAAGGCAAACCTCTGATGTAGCTGCTGTTAAATCTATTAACATATTCTGCCTTTAGGATGTAATGTAGAGCTAGCAGTTTGTCACCTTTTCATGTGCACAACCTGCATGTACACTTTATGGCAAGAGTCAGAATGCAAAATATGAATAAAAGCTAATGGGCAGAATATGCTTTAACGATCAAAGTGGTCCCTGCAGGATTATTAAGATTCACTTTCTCTGATGAGTCATCGTGGACTGAGACAGTAGTTGCACTTTTTCCGGTCGTTGCCAAAACAAACCTGAGCGCATAAAACCAGTTTGGCCTGGAGAAACCATTCCAGTAGTTTTATATTAACTCTATAATTTAGTGTCTCTCTCTGTGTGAAAATGGATCAGTTAATAATAATGGATTGGATTTATATAGCGCTTTTCAAGGCACCCAAAGCGCTTTACAATGCCACTATTCATTCACTCTCACATTCACACACTGGTGGAGGCAAGCTACGGTTGTAGCTACAGCTGCCCTGGGGCAGACTGACAGAAGCGAGGCTGCCATATCGCGCCATCGGCCCCTCTGGCCAACACCAGAAGGCGGTAGGGTACAGTGTCTTGCCCAAGGACACAACGACCAGGATCGAACCCTAATATGTTAAATTATGTTGAAAGCGAGTCCACAAAAGCAACAGGAAGAGTTTTCTGGGTTCCAGATTTCTCCAGGCCTGTTTGCCACTTGATCTGCGTCTCAGGTAAAGCGATGTCAGATTGGGCTCTATTCAGATTTTGTACTGGCCACACACAGAATTATTTTGCATACCCCAAAGCCACCATAAGCATGTTTGACCTTTTAAGTGTGCTCGCCTTTGGACCCTGAGTGACTGTGTACCGCCGCTGCCAAACCCTGATATGTGATCCTGCTCTGCTCATGCTCCAGACCAGTATGAGGGAGCACAAGTTCCTAAGGAGTCAGATATGTGCTACACACGTTTGCCGGTGACCTTCAAAGTTTATATGGCATCATATGAAGTTAAATGGCAGTTTATTCTTTCCTGTGCGCATTTTCTTCTATTCACTTTACTATTTGCAGACTGCAGTGCTGTGTTATTACCATTTTTATCTTTGAAGTATTATCTAGAATTTTGTAATACTCGGTGATATGGCGCTATACACAGTGACACAAGCAGCAGAAACAAAGTGTTTGTATTTAGTTATGTAGTATATCAGCTGTAAATATCTATCAAAGCATAAAAAAGCTTTTTTGTGAAGTGCAGGCACGAGTAATAGTCTACACAACCTGTCCCTAAGAAGCAATACCTGTGCCTTCTGGATTAACATTTGCTTTGCTTTGTGTCCCCTCCAGCTTACCGTACTGATGACTGCCAGCCCTGGGTGCTGCCGGTGGTGAAAAAGGTGGAGCGGCTCATCGTGGAGGACGAGAGCCTGAACCACGAGTACCTGCCCATCCTCGGTCTGCCAGAGTTCCGCTCCGCTGCCTCAAAGGTCGCCCTGGGAGACGATAGCCCTGCCATCAAGGAGAACAGGGTGGGACATGCACATTGACACATGGAGGTTTTTGATCAGTTGGAGCAAATGTAATAAATGTTGTTTATTTTTGCAGTGAAATAAAAAGGAAATAAAAGCACATTTTACATTGATTAAAAGTTCTTTCAATTTTAATCTGTACCTCAGCTTTCCATTGATTAATGGACATAACTGGATGAGTATCAGCTGATCAGGTTTGCCTGCGTCTTTAATCTCTTTTAAACATCCTTAGAAACCCTAATTTAAAGCTCCATGTTTTTATTTCTCAGACTCCAGTAGTGGTGGTGTATTAGTTCTGAATACACTGAACCCCTCAGTTTATCGTCTTTCACACCCAAGCACCTTTATTTCCCCTCCTTTTAAGGCAGATTTCTTCTGATTGGCTGCCCCTTGCAAAGTTTGAACAGTAGGTGGGTGGAGCTGTTGTGCTTACGACCATAGCTGTGTGAAGGAGATGGCCTCTCATCTACATGAGGTCAAGGAAGAGTTGAACAAGCAATCTGAAGCCTGAGATTTTGACTCACAGGGAATTCTTGTGCGCACACGTCCCTGCAACCTCATTATTTAAAACTTAATTTATATTAAATATGAGCATTTACCACTGCAACAGTTTAGGTAGAACAGGGAAAAAAGTGAAAAACAAGACAATAAGGGCAGGAAAACCTGTGAAGGCAAGGTCTGAAAGACCAACAAGTCTTGGTGTATTAAGTTGGTGCATATTAACAGCAGTGTTCAGAAGCAGGCATGACCCGCAGCCTTATCACAAAATTCTCTGGCCGAACTGTGAAAAGCAACATGTATTTAATATCATACGTATATTTCTCTGATTGCGTTTCCCACTGCCCGCTTCCTGTCACAGGTTGGAGGAGTCCAGGCTCTGGGTGGGACAGGTGCACTGAGGATTGGGGCAGAGTTCCTGCGGCGGTGGTACAACGGCGTCAACAACGCAGCCACGCCCGTCTACGTCTCGGCACCCACCTGGGGTTAGTGAAAAGTTTTAGGATGCAGGAAATTGTAGTTGAGAAAGTTTGACTGTTTTTCGATAATGAAGTGAACGTCTCAGTGGGTATCAGAGCAGATTTAAGTGGTAAATACCTGCTGAACGTTTCTTCTTCCAGAGAACCACAACGGTGTATTTGCTGATGCTGGCTTCAAAGATATCCGCCCCTACCACTACTGGGATGCTGCCCAGAGGGGCCTGGACCTCACTGGGTTCCTGGATGATTTAGAGGTGAGATTGGAACGATGACTCCTGTTTAGTTACAAGAACCCAACAGACAGTGATATGAAAACAAGAAGACTCTTTGGGAGCATTTTTATTCATTTATTTTGAATATTTTTTCTCATTATTTGTCTTCTCTGAGCAGAAAGCTCCAGAGTACTCCATCTTTGTCCTCCATGCCTGCGCACACAACCCCACTGGCACCGACCCGACCCAGGAGGAATGGAAGCAGATTGCAGAAGTGATGAAGGTACAAAGACATTATTTTACCATCATCTGATGGCCTTGGTGGTGTCTAACTCACCATGAATATCTTCTTCTTTTGTAAAATTGCTTTAATGTGTAATTAAAAAAAGAAATGAACTGAATTTTAATGTATGTATTTCGTCTTTTCCTTCTCCAGAGGAGGAAGCTGTATGTGTTCTTTGACTCCGCCTACCAGGGCTTCGCCTCAGGCTCTCTGGAAAAAGACGCCTGGGCCATCCGCTTCTTTGTCTCCGAGGGCTTTGAGCTTTTTATAGCTCAGTCCTTCTCCAAAAACTTTGGCCTGTACAGTGAGTACTCATGGTCCACGTACATTCATGCATACAGTCTTGTGTGTTTTAGCCAAAAATAAGTTTATACTGTTTATACCTCTACTTACCCTCGATTAGTTTTATGTGAAGCCATATTTTGTCTGTCTCTACTTACAGATGAGAGAGTGGGGAACCTGACTGTGGTTTCCAAGGACAACGAGAACCTAACCCGCGTTCTGTCCCAGATGGAGAAGATTGTCAGGACGACCTGGTCCAACCCACCTTCTCAGGGAGCACGCATTGTCAGCAAGACCCTCAACAGCCCTGAGCTGTTTGAAGAATGGTACGCTCCATCAGTCAGCGCTTTAATATTAGCATACTAGCTCCTGCTAACCCTTCATCTTTTACCTGATTATTCAATTAATATTAATAACTTACCTTCCTCGTCGGTGCATGCACATGGATGCTTGTTACCAAATGTGCATGCTAGCATGGTTTTGAAATTTTGGAAACACTTGGCCTTTCTCTCATGTGCTATTACTTTTAGAGGTTCATAGTCTTTGTCAGCTGACTTTTACTCTCATTTCCTGTCTTATGTCCTTTTTTAAATATCCCCACTTGTCTCCATCCCGCCTCCCCACTTTAGGAAGGGTAATGTGAAGACCATGGCAGACAGAGTTCTGTTGATGAGGGATCAGCTGAAGGCCAAGCTGCAAGCTCTGGGCACCCCGGGGACCTGGGACCACATCACTCAGCAGATTGGCATGTTCAGCTTCACCGGCCTAACTCGTGAGTGAAAACACACATACACGCACTAATGTAGAAGCACATCCTGCTTTTAACATACTGGGATTATCAGAGATAAGTGTCACAGTGGTGGAGGGACCTGCAAGATACCCAACACATGCTTAAAGGAGACGTATTAAACTTGATATTTCTGTTCTTGGACTCTGCTCTTCACAGTTAAAGTATCTTTATATGTCTTATACTTGGCTTCTGTGCAGCCCCTCAGTTCATATTCTGTTTGAAACAAGCGGTCTTGGCTCACTTTATCTTCACATCATTTATGAAGTTCACTCACTCTGTTGCAATTTGTGCTACAGCCAAACAGGTGGAGTACATGATCAAAGAGAAGCACGTGTACCTGATGGCTAGCGGCCGCATCAACATGTGCGGCCTGACCAGCAAGAATATCGACTACGTCGCTCAGTCCATCCACGAGGCCGTCACCAAAGTCCAGTAAAGGCCATTTGTGCTCGTCCACTTCCTGCCTCCTGTACGCCACAGGACGTTTCATCGAGTCTGTGCCCCTCTCTTTGCTTATCCTCTCCTCCTATTGGTCAAACTGCGTCCTCACAATTTGCAGTTGAACCAACGGGAGGAAGGATGTGTTTTTGTTCTCACATGACGGCGTCATTTTATGGGAGGTACAGTGGTTTTTGGAAGAGCCAGGTATGATCGAACACGCAGACGTGACAACCCCATCATATGTTTGAATTGTTGCCGCAAGCTTCTGTGCAGTCCAAATCATTCCACTCAAACTGGACACCAGAATGTGGACTGGGAAGATTTGCGATGAAATTATGCTTCCTACACAACAGTAGTACTGAACAAACTGCAGCACAGGAAAAGTCGTGTAAATAGATGTAATTACTGTTAGTCCTGCCATTTCATTTATAAGCACTGAGACCACAACAAATCACTTTCCTGTTTTTAGCCATTAGAATATAAAAGCTGGTACTGTAATCTTGATTTTATTTTGTTGTGTTAAAGTTCAACGGTCATCATCATCTCAAAGGTAAAGCACATGCCTGATGCTGTGTTGCCTTGCTTTAGACATACGGCAGAAGATAATTTGTTTAGCCACTAAGTCAACAAAATCGCCTTCTGTGCCATCATTGAACAAAAGTCACCTTTTTCCTCTCTCTGTTACTTTGTTTCCACCCTGCAGTGCCCTTATGTTGTTACACAAAGCCGCTGTAAGAAGCCACTGATCACACCTCAGAACCTGTTCTATGCCGCAATCACATGTTAACTGGTGTTTGTAATGGCGTTCACACTAAATTAAATTATGAACTCTGTGTATGTGTTTTGTTTTTTCCCATATCTATCATCTTGTGAGACAGTGGATTTAAAATATCTTCATATTTAAAGGCAAAAACAGACATCCAGATATGATATAATCAGCAGTTTAACACCGTACATTGTGTAGAAAGTGTGGAGATGTTGGCGGTAGTGATGTGCGATACCAAGGGTGGTGTCAACGATATTGATCTGATACCGATACAAAAACTTAATGTTTCATTGTATTTCATAATACAATATATAATTGCATTATGTAATTGTAACTGTAATAATAATATAGCTTCATAATAATAATAATAATAATAATAATAATAATAATAATAATAATAATGCACCAACGACACTTGTCAATAAGATCATGTTGGTTGGTTTGGTCTTGTGGGAAATGTTTAAAGCAAGAAAAATAAACCATAATATATCATCACCAGATTTGTCTTTAATATAAAATAAACACATCAGACTGTTAAAATTCAGTATTTTGTGGAACTCTGTATTTTTGTATATTCTGATACAAAAAACATCACATAGTTGCTTTTCTATTTTACAAGTACTAAACTCTCATATTTCCAAGGAAATGCTGTCTGTACATGTCTGCAGCTCGGCTCCTTCTGTTAGAAAGTACAGTGAAAACAGCTGAAAACAAATTTGCACTCATCAGCTGACATTACCTTGTCTCATAGCAGAAATAGTGAATATACAGAACTGATCTCAGACATGTTATGAGCGCATCCTGATCTCCGAAGCTCAAATAGATGTACAGCAGGAAGCATGAACCGACCTAACAAATCAACAACGTCCTGCAGCAGAATCTGTTATTGTCTGGATTTGACCTCAAAGGATGCTGCTGATTGGCTGAGGCTGGTGCCCCAATGCAGCAAAATGATTCAGCAGGTTTCATGTATTGTACTCAGGAGGGATGTTTCTCTCTGCCTGGCCTCCTGTTACATTAACCAATGAGCAGAGTTGAAAAGCACCCCTCCCACTAGTTCCTAAATATGTGTTTGTACTGCTGGGCGAGGCTGTTTGATGCTAATGCTTCTCACTAATTTGTTGACTGTCTTTCAAAATTCACTTTAAACAAATCAAGGTCTTTAATCCTCCCCTCCAACCAATTATGCAAGTAGAGTTTTTAAGTGCAGATGACGCAGCACGATAACATTTTACAAAGTAATGCAGCAAAGTGGCTTCAGTCAGGAAACAAAACTGTATCGGCGAGTCAAATTTTAGGCCTTTAAGTGCATTTTCCTTCTTTTCACATTTCTTCCTCCTCCTTCTGCTCCTCCTCCTCCTGCTCCAGGTCTATGCTGCAGTGGCACAAATCTGATCCTGAACCTCAGTGACAGTGCCACACCCTCCCATCCCATCCCTGCTGTACCATGCAGACAAACAGAAAGCGCAGGTTCAGAGGCAGCTCTTCACAGATCACCAAAAACCTGAATGATTTGGGCCTTCAGACATTATTACTGAATCTTTTTCCTACACAATAAGAGTGGCAGGATATTATACTTCACAAAAGTGATCAAAAAAGCGACATGTCTCAACAATCAAAACCGAGAAGGAGCATGATTTCAAGCGATGATGTCATCCACAAACTGGCACTGGGAGTTTTCAGCACTGCTGTCGTATGAACTGTAGGTGGATACATGAAGGAAAAAGAAAAACAAACAGAGCCTTTTAAAGACCGCACCACCACCTCCGCTAACAACGTTTAAGGAGAGTTATATAATCATTACATCCTCTTTGGCTCTGTGGCTCAACAGCCACAGTTTCTCATACACTCAGCACTGCCTGCAGCACATGTAGCAAATATCAGAGCAGAACAATATTTCAATGCTGGATTATTTCCAAAATAACACTTTCCTGATGTTCTGAGCCATGAGTTTAAAACATGGCATCCATGAAACCCGCATAACCCCCAACAATGAGACTTCTCTAACAAATAGATGACATCATGGTGGCCATTTTTTGGCCGTAGTGTCTACCAACTAAATGCTCACTAGCCCTTTGCGAACACCTCTGCATGGGATGTTTTATTGTTACCACAACAAAACGCTGATTTTAGCCGCTTAAAGCAAATTGCGCCAGACTCCAGGATTTAGGCCAAGCTAAGCTAATCGCTTTCAGCAAGACAGGGAATGACTTTGTGTTCGACATTCAACAGGAGATTTGTCTCCAGCCCACGTTTTACAGACACTTAAATGATTCTCAGACTCAGTGATGAATAAAATGAACAGGAGGTTTAGAGCTCCAATCGTAATACCCACATGCAGTTGAAAAATATATTATCATAACCATATATTTGTCTTCATCTACTGAATCGATTCACCGCATGGGTAGAAACACGTGGGCACATCGAAAGGTTTACATTATATTCGTACATGGCATTCATCCCTATGGATGTGAATTCACTGCTGTAATAGCCTACACCACACAAGCATCAGCAATGCTGGGCACTGATGTTTTCATTTCTTTCTTTCTTTCTTTCTGTTGGCACTTCTAGGCCTCCATACCATCAGGAATCGCTGTATGCTATTTCACTATTTCTCAGTGTGACCACATTTTGTGAGCAACTGGTGGAAAATGCGTGCATATTTCATATGCAGTATATAAAATGCAGGTGTTAACAAATAGAATGCAAATAGATAGTATTTCTGCACTGTAGGCTGAAACTCTAATTATTATTTAAAGGGTGCTAATCAGGCTGCCTCTAAAAGAACCTTTACTATAATTTCACTTGTGCATTTGGAGCAGTACGTACAAAACAGCAACATCTTTGGTGTCTTCCCTCTGTTTCCCGAGCAACATCAGTGTCTTTAGCTCCATTGAAGAAGTGGTCTTACGTGAGTAAAAAAAAACCCTATTTTTCTATAAATCTTTTACATTCACAGTCTTTTCTTTACACATGTGCATCCACACAAGAACCTGGAGATGAGAAGCCATGGCATAGAGCTGAAGCTTGTGTTCTTTGATACAGTGAATCAAAGAGCGAAGGGTTTGGTGCATGTTGCTAAAGCTGCACCCCCGCTTTTTGTTAGGATGGTGTCTTCCACCCACAGGTTCTGTGCATTCTTGGAAACTGGCCCACTTTACGGTCTCCAACAGTGCGGGCTTTTGGAGTGTGTTTTCAGATAAAACTCTGAGAGCTGTAATTCAGCAGCCACATTTGTCTTTACAAACAGCTTAAAGAACCATCACATGATGGAGTGTATTCTGGGCTGTTTCACACACACTCTGCTAGGTTTTCACCAGCGGCTGCTCTGAAATGTCCTCTGGTGTTTTTTCCCCTTCACGAGATTTTTTCCTCTTCTTGTGGCCTGAGGAAACAAAACACATTAACAGTTAAATGCAGAAGGACCGGTGTACCTGTCATACACCTACTAGAAACTACCATACTGTTGTTAGATTTAAATTTATAGACAGCATTTATTTTGGCTTCTAACTAAGGTCACATATTATTGCCAGTTACTAGCATTGTAAGGCTTTGGATCTTAATTTAATGTGTAATTTTTACTAGAAACACATTGAAATGTTTCTGTTTATCAATCGCCTGTCTATGTCCAGACTTTCTGATAAATCAACATGGCTGAGGCTTTTGTTGTTGTTGTTTAAAATAAAATTCTTTTCTTTTCTTTTGGGTTTTTAAAATTGTTTTTAGTTTCTCGTAAAAAGATAAAAACACATCATTGCGCTTGAGGATGAAGTATCATAAAGTAACAGGTTTCTATGAACCAAAAAGTAATTTTCTCAACAAAAAGAAGGAAACACTTTGATCTAAACAATCAGTGGAAACCAAAAGCATCAATTCTTTGCAAACTGGAATAAAAATCAGTCAAATTTGTTTTATACACCAGATGGAGATTGTAGTTTTCACTCATATTAAGCATACATATGTGGAGCATTACATTTAGTTCTATTTTACTCAATCAATCAATCTTTCAGTTTCACTCAGTTTCACTTTAAACGTCCTTTACAGGCTTCTGTAAGCATTTGTTAAGCTGTATCCACACAGGCAGCAATCTGCTCATGGTGTATTGCTTTGAATGGTGAGTTCCAGGCTCCAGTTACTTAGGTAACAATCTAATGTATTTACTGCCCTGTGTCATGTCAATTACCCGTATCCTGTGATCTCATTGGAAATCGCCTCAATCGGTTGCCTTGAAGTTGAGAAAGGTTTATCTCAGGACTGATTCACTTCTCATTAACAGTGATTTTTCACCTGTATTCACTTTAAATATTCACCTAAAGTTGTTGATTATCTTTGACTTTCTATTGTCTCTAATTTCTGCAACGCTTTTAATCCTGCGTGCACAAAGCTTTATTTCTTTGAGGTTTTCATTTCAGTTTGAAATGAAGAGAAGTAAACGATTTGCATAGAAATACCCAAATCAACAAAACTCAAATGTCATATGTCGTTGTTTGTGTATAGTTTTACTTTCATGAAGATTTGTTTTTCAAATTCAGCAGCAGCAGCAGCAGCCTCCTACACATCGATCTGACACAAAGCGCTGGAATCATCGTCCAGAAACAGCACGAGAATACAGAGCAGGCAAGTCCAAAACACTAATGTATGTTTAAGTGTGTGTGTGTGTGTGTGTGTGTGTGTGTGTGTGTGTGTGTGTGTGTGAGCGCGCGTGTGTGTGTGTGTGTGTTTGAGTTTGCATGTGAATCAAATCCAAGTAGGAAGTGAGTGAAATGAATAGAAAGGGTTGGTGAATAGGTGGCTTGTGTGTGACTGACTTAGTTTGAGCAGCAGTTTCTTGCCCAGTGTGTCCTCTGAACCACTCAGCGACAGGCTGCTGATGAAAGGGGATGTGTCCGTTTCTATGGGAACAGAGGCCATGTCTGAGAGGGAGAGACAGAGAGAAAGAGAGAGAGAGAGATTATGACCTGTCAGTGATAAATAGCTTTGGTCTCTGCTAGAGGACAGACTAAAGTCCTGTGTGACTCTGTGCTAAGTTTGAGAGCCATGTGCTAAAACTATCTGTTATATTATGTTTGTGTTTGGAGATTTCAAGCTTTTTTCAAGGATTCAAGCTGGTGGTAAACCTGCCTTACATGCATTAATGCAGAAAAAGATTTTCTGTGATGATGTGTAGTGTGACGAGTGTGTTCTTTTGGAATATTTTAGTGTTGTATAGGTTTCATGTCTGCTGTCACCGTTAAAGACATGGACGTGACTTCCTCTCTGTACCCGTGTCTATATTTTGTGTGGAAGCGTTTATTTTTTAACATAAACCGTTAGACTAACCAGGCTCACATCTGTCCTCTCTGATGTAGGGGATCTCATCCATCCTCAGAAACACTGAATCACTCGGACTCTTCTGGCCATCAGACTTGCTACCTGCAGCAGACACATCCACAGAAACATGTACATCAAAAAACACATGATGTAGTTTGTTTTACTGGATTTTTTACTGGATTTACTGGACATTTAAAAGATGTGAAATCTTTTACTGATTAGTGAATAAAACTGTTTTTAGCAGAAATAGCATGTTTTTCTTGGTTTTGGGTTTTGAAATGTTTGAATCCCATGTTAGACTCTGAGGAAATCGCATTTTTAAAAAACTGGATAACTTTACAGAGTAGATAATTTAATATACCAAATGTTGAACAATAAACTATACAACATAATTGTTTAGTATAATAATTATGAATGAAAATAAAATAGCAACCACTCACTGAAACTCTAGATTAGATAGTAGGTGACAATGGCTCTAACCTTTCAGTTTCCTGGTACAAAGTCTCTCCAATTTCCTGTTTGCTATATGCTAGTAGAGTTGATAAAGGTCACCAGTTAGCAAGTGAGTGAATCCTACAGACTTTAGGATTCACTGATCCTAAAGCTTTTTGAAGTATTTGAAGTAGTTTCCAGGGAAATACTTCAGCCAAACTGAATATTTCCAGCAATGACAGCAGGTCTGCAGTGGGTTAACTTTGTCCTACATGTGGAACAATGTCCTGACCCTCCAATGGACTCCATTGACTAGAGTCCATTGGCGGCTCTATCACTACAGGTAGGTACCATCTACTCCTTGGGCAAGAAACTAACACCATGTCTCTGATGCATCCATCGGACTATGAGTGTATGTGAAAGCACTTATGTAGAAAAGGCAGAGAAAAAGCACGTGTATGAATGGGTGAACGAGCCAAGATGTATAAAGTGCTTTGAGTGCTCAGGTAAAGTAGAAAAGCACTATATATTACCAATTCTAAAAAAAGCTTATGTTAACTATCCTAATATTGGTTTTAACATGACTTCTTAATGGCTCAGTCACACTAGAGGAAAAAAATCAGTGGCTGATGTTTGCATTGAATGTTTTCACATTTGGAGCAAATTTAAAGTAGATGCAGTCACAACTTCAGTGCCCAGAAGTTCAGCGTGCAACGCCACAAACTGCTGTGGTCTGAGCTGCACTGACAGCAATCGGCCTCAGGCAATTTGGCAAAGGTAGGCTAATTTATAAATGCAGACAGATTTCCAACAGGCTTCAATCTGTCTAAGTCAGCATGCACCAAGGCATCTGTTTGCAGTAGGACACTCAACTCAGTTGGTTGTGATGTGGTTATATTCCTGTAAACCGCTGCAGAGCACCTGTGTCATTTTGCAGTTAAATTGTTGTCTTGCAGCAACAGAATTTCTGTTGCTGACCTACCAGGTGGGTAGCCTCTGAACGTAAGTAGTTAGTTTAATGTTCAAGTCGTTTAATATGAATTTCTGTGATTGAAGAATGCAGCACATCGGTACTTTTCACCAATTTATCTCAGTTATACTATCACTATACTAGCTTGCATGTAACTGTCAACCCATTCAATCTCAAACTGATAGCAGACTGATGACGTCCTATTGTTGTTTTATTGCTGTCTCGATGCACTAAAATCACTTTGAAGATGGCAACTGACTGTGAGTGACTGCAGATCTGGTCCCAGCCTTCAAACTGACCATTTCAAAGGCAGAAAGTTCATTTTGGTCGAGCTGCAGTCTTCAACCAAGACTGTAGAGACTCTGTGTCAAAAGCATTTGTCGCGACATGTCAACATACATTAAATAATAAGTCAAAAGAAGCGTTTACTTGAATAATAATGACATTAAAAATTAGAAATGGAATAGTAAATGTGGTCAGTACATGTTTACCTTAATGTTTTACCTCATCTAACCAGAAATCCTTTAAACTTTGATTTGCCATCTAATGTTTAATTTTAATCCAAAAACCAGAAATTAATTACTTAAGGAAATTAATACTTACACAGCTCTCAGGGCCGACCCTACACTTAAACTTTTTCTCAAGTAGAAAAAACGAAGAAACCCACACAGCTCATGTCATTAATATTGTCTCTATCATTTCACTCTGTGGTTTTATCTCTCACTCACTCGTTTTTAAACATGCTGTTTTAGGGAGCTCAGGGTATTCAATTCCAGTCATACTGAATATTACACCCTTATCGATTTAGGAAAAAACTCATTTGCAGGAGTGGCATGGCTTTCTACCTCTGATGGCTCAAATAATCTCTTACTGACATCACTGTGACATGAAACCTGCTTCAAGTCATCCCTGTTGTCACGGTATGACTCCATGTCTCTGGAGTCGAGGATACTTACGGACAATGCGGTTCTTCTCATTCAGCAGGGAGGTGCTGTGCGGCACACTGGACTGCTGTCCCCGGGTTCGGGCTGAACTGGGCCGACTTGGCTCCCTGGGTGGGGGCATAAGGGTGGCAGTAGTGTGGTCTGGGGGCATCAGTGTGGTGGTGGTGGGCTCTGGTGCTGGAGGCCCGGGGGTCGGGGAGTTGCTTTCTGTCAGACGGGTGTCAGCATCAGGGGTCTGAGGGGAGCTGTCCATCCGGGTAGCTGTTACTGCATTCTGGTAGTGACTCCGGGTGATCTGATACATAGAAGCAGAGGATTATGGGTATTATTAAGAGTTGAACGTGAACCTATTCTTTTCTAAAAGTTTTTGTGTAATTCGATTTTATTACACCCTGTTATATCTAATAATTAATAGTGTAAAAATCTCTTATTTTTGTCCATTTTTGACTAAATGTTTTTTCCTTATTCAGTGTGATGTAACGCCCATCATATCAGACTTGTCTTTACTTGTCATGGTCAACTTTCTTTTTGTCTTTTGCTACAAGTGAGATGAAATCAAGGACAATGTTAATGAGGACGGTAACGTGTGCTGCTTAGTTCGAGAGATCTCATTAAATATTCATTGTCTCAAGATCATTTGTGTCATCGTTAATGATCCTCAGGCCTTTTGTGTTGCACCATTGTCACAGTATAGCTTTCTTTCAACACTGCGAGAAGTCGTCTGAGAAAACTGAATTTCATCACTAGTACCTCGTCCACTCAGACACCGATGCCCTCTAACCACTGCCAGGAAAGGCAATCATTAAGTTACTGTTTAAAAAAACTGAAGCTTTAAGGACAAGCTCGCTTTAGCACTCAGTGGTGATGTTAAATTTAGGAGTAAGTGATTTGGTTATACAATAATGTCAGTGAATGTTCTGCATCTGATATTTGATATCCAAACAAATATGGCTGTGAGTGTGTGTGTACACTGTAATAGCACTGTACTGCCAAGGTTGAAGGCGACTGGATGATTGTGATGATTGAGATATGTAAAGAACAAAAAGATGGAAATGAAGAGAATTCTCCCGTCATTAGTTACACTGTGACTTTGCATGGTCCTCTGAAGGACTGATCCTAATATTTTTCCTGAAACTTAGTTTCTTCATATTGATCAGAACTCAGTTTGTAGTTTACCATAACAGGGATTTTAATATATCTGAGTCTATCCCAGTAACATTTGTTGTATACTGTGGGGGTGGATTTAATTTTGGGTTTTTTTTCAATTCAATTCAATTTTATTTATAAAGCGCCAAATCACAAAAACAGACGCCTCAAGGCGCTTTATATTGTAAGGTAGACCCTACAATAATAACACAAGATTGTGGGCAATCTTGTGTTACACTTTCCCCCGTCTGTCTTTTATCTGATTTCATTTTGTTCTGATAGCTGACGCCTAAGTGACCAGAGTTTTTTCAGTCCGAATTTCAGTCAGGGAAATATTTCTTCCAAGGAGCTATGAGCAAAAGATTTTGGGAATGTCAGACTTCCTCCAAACATGCTCTTCATTAATACAGTTCTTCAGCAAACTCAGAGCAGTCACATAAGCCTAAGAACAAACCAAAAAACTAAATATTTGTTCCTTGACCAATGTGATGTAAGAGCCCATCATACCAGAATGTATTAATCTAATGTTATATTATGAATGAGATGGAACACAGATGCTGGCAGCACAGTTTTTATTTACTTATGTATTATGGTAGATCTACAATAAGCGTTCAGACATTTCAGTAATTCTGTAATTTTATAAAATAATCCCGTTATGAAGTTCAGTCTCTGGTTTGGTGCCGATAATGGTCCTTCAACGAAATCCCCAAATTAAATGAAGTAAGAAAATTCCAACATGTAGCCTCATATTTAGTCTCAGCAAAAAGTTAATAAATGTAATGAACTTTTTTCAGTCATGGTTATACCGTCTCCCTCTCCATTCAAGTCAGAGTACATGTGCATTGTAAAGCATGTCGTCTTTCCAAATGAAAAGAACGCTTTCAGACACCATGTGAGTTTCAGGTTTTACCTTGATGAGCTGAAGGTGAGTGAGCTGCCTTACAGAGTAGTCTGGCAGGTAGACATTCCCCCCTCCATTCAGCTGGCTCATACTTCCCCCATAGAGCATCGACTCAGAGCGGTCCAAACCGCTGCTACGAGAGGGCGATCTGTGGACTGCAAAGGAGGATATGATATCAAACATGTATCTTTTAACAAGGACAGAAAAATGGTAGAGGAGTGTCAGTCAAATCACGAAAGATCTCAGGGATGTCGCTGCAGCTGCATGGCAGTTAAAAGACTCAGAAGTGTTCACATTACGCCCTGTTATATCTAATATTTAATACTGTTAGACTCCTTACCACACAAATCTTACAATAATATTTAAATATTTAAATGCTGCCACTCAGAGCATTTAAATGCTACAACTGAAGATTTTTGAAGAGTTTCAGAGCATTTTCACAAATACACTATGTGTTTGCACAATTTCACTCAAGCAGTATATTATGCATGTTTAGGGAACTAGTGTTCATTCACTACACAGTGTTTGCTTCATGGTGGAGTCACTAAGGGACACATGCAAATGGCAGATCTCACATTTTACATTTAACCTAATATTTAAATACACCGCGTTCCAAATTATTATGCAAATTATATCTTTCTCTAATTTTTCTAAATAGTTGGTCAAGTGACAGTCAGCATAATTTTCGAGTCATCAACCATTAGAGTATAATTCAAATGTTACTCAACAAAACTGCCAATAAAAACAGTATGTTTTTCAAAAATAAAAAAGTTAAAATGCACTGTTCCAAATTATTACGCACACAGAGTTTCAAAACATTTTATAGGTTGTAGAGAAGTGAAAATGGTCATTTGTTGAATTTGCAGCATTAGTAGATCAATTTTACTGAAATCAAAAGCTATTTCAATCAAAAACATCAGGTCAAGTTACATATTAACATTGGAGCCCTTATTTGATAGCAGTTTTACAATTCTTGCATCCATGGAACTTGTGAATTTTCAGAAAGTTTCTACTTTGTCTTTGCAGGATGTCAGAATAGCCTCGCAGAGCTGCTGTTTGGATCTGAACTGCCTTCCACCCTCATATTTTTTTTTGCTTGAGGATGCTTCAAAGGTTCTCAATAGGATTGAGGTCAGGGGAGGATGGAGGTCACACCATGAGTTTCTCTCCTTTTATGCCGATAGCAGCCAATGATGCCGAGGTATTCCTTGCAGGAGATGGTTCATTGTCTTGCATGAAGATGGTTTTGTTGCACAAGGCACAGTTCTTCTCTTTTTACCATGGAAGGAAGTGGTCAGTCAGAAACTCCACATACTTTGCAGGGATCATTTTCACACCTTCAAGGACTCTAAAGAGGCCAACCAGCTCTCTCCCCGTGATTCCGGCTCAAAACATGACTCCACCACCTTCTTGCTGACGTTGCAGCCTTGTTGAGACATGGTGGCTGTCCACCAACCATCCACCACTGCATCCATCTGGACCATCCAGGGTTGCAATGCACTCATCAGGGAACATGACTATTTGAAAATTAGTCTTCTTGTAGTTCTGGGCCCACTGCAGGCATTTCTGCTTGTCAGAATTGGTTAGGGGTGGCCGAATAGAAAGTTTATGCACAACTGCGAGTCTCTGGAGGATCCTACACCTTGATGTTCGCAGGGCTCCAGAGGCACCAGCACCGTTTGCTGCTTTGCTTTGGCCTTTTAGCAGCTGCTCACTTAATCTCATGTATTTGTCTGGCAGAAACCTTCATCATTGTGCCTTTATCTGCACGAACCTGTGTGTGCTGTGAGTCAGCCATACATCTCTTAAAATTATGGTGATCACACTTAAGTTTTCGTGAAATATCAAAGGTTTTCATTACGTGTCCAAGGCATTCAACTATTGCACACGTTTCAGCAGCAGAGAGATCATTTTTCCTTCCTATATTGCTTGAAAATGATGGTCTGCTTAATAATGTGGAACATCCTTCTTTAGTAGTTTTTCCTTTAATTGGGCTCACCTGGCAAACTAATGATCACAGGTGTCCGAGACTGATTTCAGTCATCCAAAGAGCCCTGAGACACAATTCCATCCATGGGTTTAATTGAAAAACAACTTATTTAATCTTTATGACACAATTTGCATAATAATTTGGAACACGGTGAATGTTTTTATTCAATTACAATGAAACAAAAATCTGTGCCTTTAACTTTATGTGCCTAACAAGCATATATAACTGCACAACTGAAAGCATTCTATCATAATCTTTAATGAATAAACTGTGAATTATCACTATACTCTTCAAAGCAGACAAATACAATAAAATACAAATTTTCTTATTATCAGTCTTCTTGTTGCTTTAAAAAAACATTCATCAGCAAACTACTTAAAAACATGCCGAGATTTTTAGAGTTTCAACTAGAACTAAATCTTTCAAATTTGCTTTGATTTTAAAATCCTCTCACTGATCAAGGAAAGGTTTGATATCTGGCGACTCATTTGTTTATATCTGATAGAAAGTGCGTTACAGTCTAGGGTGGAGGTTTTACATCTTCTGTATACTCTTTTTTGGTGTGTCATGATGAATTTGCAGTATTTATATTTATAAATGGTGAAGCTGTTTCAGAGTATGTGGAGTTCTGGCTTCATGCTCGTTGGTTTATAAACTCATTTTTAGTTTTTCTGTGAATTTGTGTTGATTTTTGCTTCTATCATTTTGACAGCAGATACTAAAGGTTAATAATCAGGCCACACACAGTGCTTAACAAGTTTATTAAATCACCTGTGATACAAAAAACAAACCAAACAAGACAAATGTTTTAGAAACTTAAAAATGAAAAATGATTAAATTGATTTGACTGAATTCATATTTTATACCCACGATTTTATGTTATTATGAGGGTAAGTAAGTCCAATTTGGCATGATAATAAAAAAGTGCTTTACTATTTTATTTCTGCTTTTTCTAAAATAGTAAGTTTAATAGACAATAACTATGTTTTAGCATTAAAGAGCGTGGGCATACTAGCGTATTAACCATTATAGAAACATAAAAAAACGATGTTGCAAATTAACAATAATGTTAATCTAAGACTGCTGTGGTATAAACCTTACATTCGGTGGTGGTCTAATATATTTGTAAGTTCAATGATGTTTGGGAAAGTCTTTTGTACCTGCTGGCATGATGGCCGGGACCCCGAAATAAGAGAACGCTCCATTCTCGAACTTCAGTGCCTCCTTACCAAACTCTACTTCAACTCGACCCTGCAAAATAATATTGGAGAAATATAACGTGATCTGACTGACTGGCACACAGGATATCATAGCCATAGCTAATTACTGCCATGGCGGAAGGTCAAATTCTTACAGGTACCTGTAGCACTAGGATGAAATAGTCCACTGGTTTGTTGCGCTGGAACAGGAAATGCTGAGAGGCTCGTTTGTTCTTCTCATCAAACTTGAGTTCTTGAACCACACTGGGGTGTTTGATGAGCCTCAATAAGATCTTCTCTGAGATGTGTGTTGGTTTGAAGGGCTCCACTTCTGAAAAAAAGCAAAAAGATACAGGATTGGGTGAAGACAAACGCTGCAAATATTCTTGTTACAGTTGCTAAAACACTGATGTTCTTGTTGCATATTATGCAGAAATGTAAGCGCTCTGACAGACAGAGAGGCGATTTGATTGGCTGCTACCTGTGGAGAGGAAACGATGTGTTGCCAGGAGAAGCTGGGGGGAAATCTTCACTTTCATCTCATTTTCTGACAGTTTGAAGATGGAGAAGTCCTGCTGCTTTCGCTCATGATGAGAAACACGACGCTTTGTGCGATTATCAGCTTAGACACATAAAAACAGCCTGATTAACTCTTACATTTCCATGTATTTTGACTACGTACGTACATTTGAGCTTATGCACGTGTGTTTGCACACATACTGTAGAGATCTGTCTCATCCAAGATCTCTGACTTGATGATTTCCTCAATGACATCCTCCAGGGTCACGATGCCCATCACCTCGTAGAAAGGGTCACCCTCACCCTCGTTGTTAACACGCTGCACGATGGCGAGGTGGGACTTCCCTGCATGCACAGTGAGTCTCGAATCAGTGTCACTTTTCACTCAAAGCCATTTGCAGTATGTATAAATACAAGGAAATCCATTCAGATTACCCAGCTGTAAATATAACCTTTTTTAATATTTAAAACAATATGCAATATGGTCCTGTTTAACTTTTACACAGCTTCACAAATATCACTAATGGAAAAGAAATTTCAACAGCAGCGTGCAAAGTCATTACCTTTGACTGAACTATTATTTAACAACCTTGTATGAAGATGAGTATCAGAGTGATAGTAGCTTCTATCCCCAGTGTTTCATTTTTTATATGGATGTTCTCCAGTAAGATCCATGACTGGTTGTCACAGTAAACTGTGTGGAGTGTGATGATTGTTAGTGGACCCACATGCAGAACACAGGTGGAATTTAACATATGCATTTAATGCTGGAGCAGTCAAAAAAAGCACAGTCTAAAAACAAAAAATAAAATCCAAGAGTTATGAGGAATTACTACACTGGGGTACACACAGCAATGTGGGACAACTCGACAAAGGCAAGGGGAGACTGAGACAATAAATACCAAAGGTACTGAGGCTTGAAAAAGCAGGTGGGAAACACAGCAGAAACAAATCATGAACAACAAGACAAGGGAAGTAGAACTCAATGTAAAGCACCGGTGACAAAAGACTACCAAAGTAAAAGAGGAAATACACAATCAGTTGACAACAGACTCAAACATATAAACTTTACACAGCAGGGCACAAGGGAAAGAAAATAACAATAGAATATAACAAAATAAACCTAAGGCAGAAAGTTCATGAAAATAACTAGAAAAAAAGGGAAACACAGAACTAGAAGTCAGTGAAGTCAAATGTGACAAACAAGAATACACAATAATGAACAAACAGAGAACCAACAGAACATTAAAGAGCACTTCCCCCTCAAGGGCAACAACTTACAACTTTGCTTTGTTTTTATTACATTTTCTTTTTATTGCAACATGCTGACGTCAGTCTTTTTAAAAAATTACGATACGATGATGTCACAAACAAACAAACACAACTTCGTAATATGGTCATCTCATTCACACTTCTCTGGCTCTAAGCACAGAAGCCTCGCCCACCTGCCGATTAACTCTGTAATGTTTACGAGGAACAGGCAATCAGAACAAAGTAAAGTCAGAAGGAGAGAGGAAGCTCCTAAAAACCCACAGTGAAGGGAATTATGGGCTGCACAAAGACTCAGTATAAGATAAACAAGGATTATTTTGAAGTATAAGTCATGCAAAGCTACCCTAGTACAGACCCTTAAAATTGAGGCAATCGATTGCTGGAAACAATTTTATAAAATGATGATTGAATTTGTTTAACTTGACTTACTAACAGTAGACCTTTTGATTCTTGAGATGTGAGACTTGGAATACAGTTATCCTGTAAAGTGTTGGTGTGTCAAATAAGATGATTAGATTTCATATTTAGCCTCTGGATTAGATTTAAGTAATGCTCCTTCCCTTTCCACTGCACAGTATGAGGCATAATGACTGAGTGGAGCTGTGCTGTCTGATGTTCAGTAAGTGGAGCGCCAGCGGGAGCTGAATGGAGTGGGTGTAACAGCAGATGGGATTTAATACAAAGGGCGCTCTGGATGCAAAAACACAATCCATCATATGAAAGTCTGCATGCTTCTGCATCTTGTGGCGTTCCCAAAGATAAATGGCATAATTAATAATCCATGCACTGCTGGATGAAAATCTTGTTTGGGAGCATATTTTACAAAGGAGAAAAACAAAACAAAATGATGAAATGCTTAGTCAGGCTGACAGGATTGTCTTTTGATCTTATTTTGTTTGAGATGTGTAGGAAACATAATGGAAGAGCGAGTTCACCGAGTAAAGAGTGAGCCCTTGTTTGTAGCCCCTCCTATTCTCAGCAGCCTGGCTTCAAATGAACTTCCTCGCTCTCTGCTCTTACACTCTTTGCCTGCCAAATACTACCTCGCACACACTGATGCACAAACACAGACTAACACAAATGCACACGATTCTGGATTCTGGCAGTGTTTCTTGTAGATAAATAGGTCAGGCGTACATCCAAAGTGGACTGAGAGAGGCTCATGTGCAGTGCGTTCTCTCACAGTATTCTGTTTTTTAAAGACGGCAACTATGTCTCAGTGTCTTTCCTTGCACAATTACATCTTTCATTTATTCAAAGCAAGTGTTTTGGAATTTAACATTTTTATTCTTGACTTTTAACAGCTATATTGTAAAGGCATCAATCATATCATTAAAAACGAGCAAAGTGTTATTTCAGGCCAGCCTCAAAACAAAGCTCAACTGCCATCCTGGTGAATAAAAAAAAGAACGAAAGAAAATGGCTGCCTTCATTTCACTTGGGGAGATGGCGTTGGGTTAGCTTCCTCCGTAAGGTCTCAGGGCAAACTAAAGTAGCTTTAACTGGTCTACATAAGTCAAAATATAGACATATAAAGCATCTTTATACCATATAAAGCATCATAAAAGATAAAACAATAATTTATTGACAATAGAACAGAAACACAGTTGACCTGCGATTATTGTGTTCTTCTTTTGTCTTTCCTTTTCTTCCTCCTATTATTATTGTTATTGTTATTATTATTATTAGTTGTTGGGTTTTAGTTGTAATAGTAGTGGTAGAAGTGTATGTGATAATTAAGTACATTTTAAACAAAACATTTTTTAAACATACTTTACTAATTTATTTATTATTTATTAATTTATTTATTTATTGTCTATAGCCTTGCAACTTTTTTTAGACAAACTAATCTTATCAAAAGTTTAGGATTCCTTTAAACCTTCAACTCCTGGAAACAATGTCTCCTTGCACCAGCTGTTTTAAACTATGTCTTCTTATGGCAGCTGACATGTCTGAACTGAGCTCATCCTACAGGTTTCATTCCTGTAAAGAGGGACTGACTACAGCAAAACCAAGACACAAGAAACGATGCATAGCATTCATAAGGTTCAATTCTTCAGATCTGAAGAAGCCTCATGGATGACAGGTGAAATGTCCTCATGTAACTTGCCTTTCTTCCCAAGCCACTTATGGGGAAGTTCAACATAAGGTCAAAATTACAAGTTTTACATCTGGCTCCTAGCGTTATTTATGTTAGATTTCCCCCGTTTGGAGATATTGGCTGTAGAGATGTCTGCCTAACAAAAAGGCACTCCCCTTGAGAGGATCAAATTGCCAAAAATATGCATTTATTAAACATCTAAGGCTCTTTCCTGAAACCATTACTCTGTTATTTTTTTTAAATCCACAAATGTGGCTGAACAGATTTATGTAGGCACTATTTTCTTTCTGTTTAACTACATTTTCAATCCAAAAAAACAAAACAGAAACCCTGTGCTGCTAGCTAATGTTACAGTTCAGCCATATCAATAACATGAGCCTCTCTTCACAGAAAGATGTACTCGTCTCTCTGCACAGTTTATGGTTGGAGCATTACAGCGCTGTGAATAAATATTTATCCTCTTCCTGATTTTGTAGCTGTTTTTGGATCTTTGTCACCATCAAATCTTTCAAATCACCAAAGAAATGTCCAGTTTTATTATGCTGTTTTTAAATATAGCTTACTTTAAAAAAACAAAGCAAAAAGCAGAGAAAGGAAAGAATTATATAGCTGGACCTTGCTATTGTGTTTCACATGATCGTCCTGCCACATAACTCAAGACCTCTTGAGCTTCAACTCACTAACTGATGTCCGGACATTTTCCATTAGGACAGCAGAATTCATGATTCCATCAATTACAGCAAGTCATCCAGCAACAAAGTCCCAGGCTACCTACCACCGCCATGCTTGACCTTTGGTATGAAGTTCTTTTTATGAAGCACTGAACTAGTTTTATAATCGATGTAACAGGATGTAAGCCTTTCACCAAGTTCTGCTTTTGTCTCGTCAGTCCATAAAATATTCTCCCAAAAGACTTGGAGGGCGTCAAGATGTTTTTTTAGCCAATCTAAGATGAGCCTCTGTTTTCTCTTGGTCGACAGTGGTTTTCTCTCCCACGGATGCCATTTTTGTTCACTCACGTTCTCACTGTTGAATCGTAAGCACTGATCTTAACTGAGGCGAGTGTTCTTTTGAGTTCTCTGAGTTCTCGATGTGCTCTTAGAGTAGTGTTGGTAGGCCAGCCACTGTTCCAGATTTTCTCCATTTATGCATAGTTCACTGTAGTCCCACAGCTTTAGAAACTTCTCTGTAACCCTTTCCAGATACAGTTGGCAATTACTTTTCACATAGGGCCAGGTAGCTTTGAATAACTTCTTCCCTTGATATATGAAATGATAATTTAAAAATGACATTTTGTATTTACTAAAATATTACAATTTGTTTGATGATCTGAAAACAGGCAAGTATGACAAATATGCAAAACTAAGAAATCATATAAAGAAAATAGTTCCTATTTGAAAATGCGTCATTCTAAAATGTCTCTTAAACAGATTATGGACTGAAATGTAAGAAGTGGACATGAGAAAGAACAGATGGCGGAGAGACAAACTAGAAATACAGCACACTGAATATTTTATACTCTCCCTCCTTGGAGACTGCATACTGAGGGGAACTGAGAGAAGGGAGAGGATTCAGAAAAAGAAAAAATAGTGTAAAGGGATGAAGAATTTACACTAGAAGGACAGCATAACTTGATGCCTGTCATTAGATAAAGCTGACCTAAACTAACATTCACTTCTTCTTTTTTTTCACTGCATGTCCATCAGTGAAAACTCATACTGTAGTGTTTTTGGTGGTAGTAATGAAATCTGACTTTCACTGACAAAACTCCTTTCCTAGTTTCAGTTCTCTGTTAAACCCACTTTGATCAAGCTTTCTGTGCAGGGCTCTTATTCAGCTTCCCACCTGTTTAAAGAACCCTATGCCTGGCAAACTAAAGGTCCCCTGTACTGGTGCTGCCGTTGTACACAACAGGAAATGTGTTACTTGGCTGCTTTCATTTGTGCCAGACACACTGCTTAGCATTCCGGCCAAAGAATCCCTGTGCAGTCTCACCAGACCAGCAGACTCTCTGCTGCAGCTCTGACCTGCCTTCAGATGCAGTCACATCAATGTTTTACTTACTTTCAATCAATTATCACCTCTGCTAACCAGCCCTCCTGTTACTCTGTTCTGCACTGCAGCTAATGTGCTGCAGTTCTGCACTGCAGCTAATGCGCTCTCTCTCATTAAACACTGGTTAACTATTTTCCCTGTTATAGTCAGAATTTAGGTCTGATGTGTAATTTTAGCAATAATTACAATGTTTTAAATGCACTCGAAAGAAAAGGTTGGATGTAAACTGACCTTTCAGCCAGAGCTGAGGTTTAATGTCAACATCTTTTGCGACCAGGCTCTAGCTCCGCTCATATTCATCTTTGGTAACTTCAGTACTTCTACTACTCCTCACAACTGAAAACACAAAAGTAACCGTGAGTGTGTATCTAGAGCTTTACGAGGGATGGCATCTCCTGCTAAAACATTAGAATTACCCAATGATATAATGTATATACCTCTGAAAATGGTCACTGCAAGCATATTAGATACTTTAAGTATATTTTGGTACTAAAACTACTAAAACTGTGCCTTTTACTTCTTTTTTAAAAGAATACATAATACTCAAAAAAGCCAACATAAATCTGGCTCTTATGAAATCCTGCTCTACATATGATACCATCTGCATGATGACAAGGCGGCACATAAGCAAGAAAATTGTACAAAAGGTTTTCTACACCAGATTTCAACACTGTCCTTATTGCTTTGTGCTTATTGCTGAACAAATATGCCTGTGGCCTGCAGACTGCTCTGTTTAATCATCTAAATGCTATGCAAATAAATATGGTATGATCATGCTTTAAGGCTAAAGTGCAAAACTGTGTTTGCATAAAAGATAATCAGCCCTTTATTTGTAGTTATTCCTTAGAATTTCATTTCTTTAGTTTTATGTTCCTTTTTCTTGATGATTGAAAGAGCTCTGGCTCAAATCAGCCCACAAAGCCAGCAGGCATATGTCGAGCAACCACTGATGCATTATACAGTACTGTGCAAAAAGACTTGAGGCACTGCTTATTTCTTAGTATTTTGCTTCCAAGCAGTCAGACTTTCTTGTCATTTTTAAAGCGATAATTCTTCAGGCTTTCTAAAAGATCTTTTAAAGTTTTTATTTGGGATTTTTTCCACTCATTTCCAGTTCAGTCTTTGTACCTAACCGTTTTCAGAGGGATGTTTTTGTTTTTTCCAAGGATGAACCAGGGTGGTGTCTACACAGAACAAATCAATTAATAAAGAACCAGTTTTGAGTTGTACCTTTAGACACTTTGTTACTACCAACCTGCCACAAAAACACATCATTTTCATGTTTTAATGGGATCAATAAAAATGCCAAAAATAGCACAGTTTAACAGGCATAAAATAGTATATTTAAATCAACAAGTTGATTCCCAAAGAGTTATTAGCCAAACACGTCATATCTCATCTCCTCACATATTGTGCAGTGTGTCCTTAAAGAATCCGAGGAAACCTACAAAAGAAGAAGAAGGCCTAGAAATCTATCGACAGTTGATGAACAGTATATGAGAGTCATGTCTATAAGAAATTTTTTTTTGGAAAGATTTAACAGGAGAGATCTAACAAATCACACGAGAACTGAAAATGAGCAGAAATCTGGTCTTCTGGAGTGATGAATCCAAATGTGAACCATCATCAATATGCAAGAAGGAAGACAGGAGAGAGGTGCAACAATGCGTGTCTACAGCCATCGGTAAAACATGTTTTGCAGTTGCTTTTCAGCCAGTGGTGTTTGCAATTCACAACTGATGGAATTATGAATAAAGACAAAGCACATGATGATTTTGACCCGCTGTGAAATACCATCTGGAAAGTGTCTGAATCCCAACAGCTTCGTATTTCAGCACAAAAATGATCCCAAACACACCGCCAATGCAGTATAAGCATGCCTGGATAGTAAAACCTCAATATTATTGAAGCAGTTTGGGATCATTTTAACAGAGGACAGAGCAAAAGGCAGACCCTGAAGACTACTTAAAGAAATGAGAAGAACATCTGCCTAAGAGAGTTCAGGCTGTGTTAAAGAATAAAGGTGATCATTGACTATTGCTTTTATTACTATTATTTGTTCCCATTTCCTAGAAAGTTTTAAAGAAATGAAGGGTGCCTTAAGACTTTTACACGGTGCCATAGATCACCCTGCAGCTGTGTGTTTCCTGCAGCTCTCTTTGTGAGCACCAGCTACTGCAGGAGTCTCACTGAAATGAATAAAAGGGCCTGAGTTTTTCTGCTGCAGTGCCTACACAGAGACAAGGAGGCACAGGGAGACACACACACACACACACACACCAAGGACAGACCTTGTTTATAATCCTCTGACTGTGTAGATTATCTCATCCAGATCCCTTTGTTGCAGAGCGACACAAGAACTATATTTGTGTTCATCCTGCAGCTCTGATGGCATCTGGCTTCATACAGTACAAGCTACTACATAATCCAAATATATGCAGCTCATTTTAAATCCACACACAGGTCTTGCTTGTCTGTTACAGGATGTGTAAGACAAGACAAACTTTTTGTGCTTAAAGCTAAAGAGTCAAACAGCTTACATTTCTGGAAAATTCTACCATTACCAAGTTTATAAAATGTTTCCAAAAGCATTTCACTACAACACGCTTAAAAAGATGTTCAGAATAAATAGAAACCCCTCTGTGACATTTGGCAGTGAAAGCTTTTCGCTGTTTTGTGCCAAAACAGACAGAAATACAAACGTCTCCCGCAAACAGAGTCTGCCTGGGCCAAGGTGTCCTCTATTTATCTTCCTCTCCTCACCACAAACACAGCAGAAAAAAGTGCTGACTTTGCAGGGTCCCTGAGAATGCAGGAAGGCGGTGATAAGCAGCAAGGTCTGTGATTGGCCAATTCGAACCCCACCCATTTAAAACTAGAGTAAGATGGAACAGCCTGCTGCCTGCATGCAGGGTGGAAGACTGCTTCGAATCTGCAGGGGAAGCTGTGCACACTGCAAAAACACAAAAAGGGGGAAAAGAACAGCTCCTTTTCAGCTTCAGATTGCAACAGTGCATATTTGCATTCCATCTGGAGATGAAAGAGGGTTAAGCACTGCTGCTAAAAGATAGGTCAGCTGTCTCAGCTGCAACTTCCAGGGCCCATATCATTCTCGAATTTAAAGGTGGCAGAAAACAAATTATGTGTCAGTACACAAGTTGCCGTCTCAAGTTCATACATTAAATACTAGTTTATTAGAGGGTTTGATTTCCCTGTGTGAATGCCACAAGTGCCGCAGTGAGACATTGAGTCCTTCCTGCTCCCTTTCTCAACTGTAGCACTTCAAAGCGCCGGAAAACATCTGCAAAGCATCACAAGTATGATGAACTGCAGAAAAAACTTTCTTGTTAAAAACAGGACTCATGAGTGCAAAGATAAATCAAGTTCAAGTACACAACAGGAATGTTTCGGGGTTGTTGGGGTTTTTTTGTTGTTTGTTTGTTTTTTTGTTTGTTTGTTTGTTTGTTTGTTTTTGCCACCTCTCACCTGCTTTTCTCACCCAGGTTACTTACAGAGTCTGTTACAGCTTAAGTTATAAACTTGAAGCACCAGCAACCTGCTAACATGCCACACCCACTCCCTTCTAACACCCTTCTCACCTTTCTTGAACTCCTCCAGCATGGCGTCCAGTTTAGTGTCGTTAAAGACGCAGTGCAACGGGTGTTTGTAGAACTGGGTGATGGTCTTCAGGGGGGTGCAGTCGTCCGGGTCCACAAACGCCAGGTCCTTCACAAACAGAATGTCCACGATATTGGATCTCTCGTTCTCAAATACCGGAATCCTCGTGTATCCGCTCTGCATGATCTCGGACATGGTGTTGAAGTCCAGCACCGCGTCCGAGGCCAGCATGTAGCAGTCGGTCAGCGGAGTCAGGACGTCCTCAACAGTTTTGGTGCGCAGTTCTAGTGCTCCCTGTATGATGTTGAGCTCTTCTTTTACCAAGTCGTGGTACGGGTCGGTGACTCGCAACATTTCCAAGAGTTTCTCTCTGGTGTAGAAGTTGGAGATCTCCTGGTTTAAGATGAGGTCCAGCAGCTTGCTGATGGGGTATGAGATGGGGAAGGAGAGAACCATGAGCAGCCGTGTCACCCAGATGGTTTTGGATGCGATGGCCAGGCCGTGGCGCGATGCGACCGAGTGTGGAAGAATCTCCCCGATGAAGAAGATCCCGAAGGCGCAAATGACCGTGGAGAGCCAGGTCATGCCCAGGATCTGGCACATCCACACGGCGAGCGAGGCGTTGATGATCGCGTTCCCCAGCAGTAGAGTGCACAGGACGTAGTTACCATGCCGACGCACAGACTCGATTTTCCGCGCGTAGTTCTGTTCCGTGTCGGTGCCGCTGTTCTGGAGGACCTGTAGCTCCACTGGATCGAGCGCCAGGAGGCTCAAGTTCAGCCCGCTGAACAGAGCTGACAGCCCGAGCAGGAGGACGGAGACCAGCACTTGCAGCCAGAGCTCCGGCACTGCTGAGCGCTCCTTCACGGCCACCCAAAAATCTTTAGTCCGGTAGTGTTCCCATTTGGATCCGTCAAAGGCGCACATGGAATAATATTTAATCTTCTCCCCTCTCCGCAGGTCTTTGGCCAGCAGCTCCACCAGCACCGAGTTCTGACTGGAAGCAGACTTGAAAGAGCCCAAAACCTCGATGTCGGAGGTGCTGGCGTTCTTGTCCATGCACATGTTTCGCTTCGGGTGAACTTGCCCCTCTCTACCGGGAGTTGGCTCTTCGATGAAGGCGATCCAGGGCGCGGCATTGTTGGCACGAGCACGATTGAGCTTCTGCGAGGAGGTGGAATAGTAGACCCGAAGTATGAAGCGAGTCCCCTCGGTGGCTTTCAGCACCCCGTCCTCCACGGACAGCTCCGCCCCGGTCTCCTCTGGTCGAAAGCCGAGCAACCCGAGCGCCGGGGCTGGCAGCAGCGAGCAGGCGCAGAGGAGCAGAAGCAGCCGGCTCAGGGAGAGCGGAGCCCCGTAGCAGAGCAGGGAGACGGCTCGGTATCGCGCGGCCGCATTGGATGCAGCCATGATGCGGTGTGAGAAGCTCTCTCAGTCCACGGTCTCCGGGTCACGTGCCGCGCGGTTCCGGTCCATGTGGAAGAAGGAGGGACCACCAGCGCTCCGCTGACTGCGGTGCTGACAATGATGTTCGCCAGCACACACACACATACAGAGGGGGGGGAGGGCTCGCCACCTTGCCCTGACGCAACTTTCTAATAATAGCCTCGTGGATTTCACTGTGGAGTTTACATTACATATGTTGCGCTCAGCAAGTCCAAGCATCCTTTTCAACCTTCATCGAGGTTTAAATAATGACTTTATCCTCAGCAACATCACTGGGTATAAAACGAGCATCTCAGACAGGAAGAGTTTCTCAGAAGTCAAAATGGGTCGAGATTCACCAATAAGTAAAAGAACAACAAAAAAGAAGAAGGAAAAAACACATTAACAAATCGAGGAACAATTCAAAAACAATATTCATGTAAAAATGTGTAAAACTGCAAACACTTTGAATATCTCATATTACCAGAAGATTCAGAGAAATCTCAAGAGATCTCTGTGCAAAGGAAAAGACTGAAAATCAGTATTAATTGGCTGTGATCTCCAGGTCATAAGACAGCACTGCTTTAAAAATGGACATGGTTCTGTCATGGAAGTCAGGAAAATATCCAGAAATGACTCTCTGTGGACACAGTTCGTTGTGCTATTCACAAATGCCACCCAAAGCTCCAAGAAGCCAGAAACCCAGTGATTCCAAAAAGACTGAGCTAAATTGTAAAACTGTTCTGTGGTCTGACACATTGAAATTTAAAATTCCTTTTGTTTGGAAAACATGGATACTCTGCAAGCAGAGAGGGACCATCTCTGATACTATGGGAATGCATTCATGTCTGGAAATGACTGGAATTCACAGCATACACACCTGGAGATGAATGCTAAAAGACTTAAACAAGTTGTAGAGCAAGATTTTCTCCAATCCGGATGATGTCATTTGCAGGTGAGGCCTTACATATTTCAGCAAGACAATATTGAACCTTCTGTAATGAAATGAAAAATATAAAGAATACTCAGGACTGTTGAGCAAGCAGAAGCCCATATCATGCACCTTGACTCTGTGTTAGCTAGTTCCCTGATTCCTGAAATAATAACGATTACTCCCTAAACTGCTGCCTTAAAACAAGCCCATTGTCTCCACTATCACTATGTGCTTTTCAGTGAAAATAATGGGATCAAACAGCAAAACAGAACATCACAGCAAAAGAACAACAACACACCCAAGTTTCAGTGTTTAGTCTATTACAAAACAAACAACCTTTTTAGTTTGTTTGTTTTGGGTGAGCGTTAGAGTAATGATCAGCAGTGATGATGACAGACCTCACGGGCTAAAAGGTGCTAACAAAAGTTGGTTCAACAGCTTTCAGCGTGGGCCGATTTTGAAACACTGCTATTATTGCTTATTATTTTATTAATTGTAGTTTCTACATGGAAATAAAAACAACAATGGATGACAAAAAATACCAAAAGTAATCAGACTTTATCAGTCTGTCACATTACTGTGGGGGAATTAAGGCCCCTCGAGGTTTGGACTTTGACTCGTCCATTGCAACAGCTTTATTCGTTCCTTTTTTTGCCTGTTCTGTTGATTTGCTGCTGTGCTTGAGATCATTGTCCTGTTGTAGACCGGGCCTTAGCTTTTGGTGTCATGTTGAGATGTGTGGCAGGCAGGGGTTGGATCCAAACACAGGACTCCAAGACAAAAACTTGACTGAAAGCAGCAGCTTTTTTTGGAAAAACAAACTAACAACGAAGTACACAAACATAAGAAGAAACAAACAAAAGAACAAACAGACGAAGACTGAAGACTTAAATACACAAGCAGGACAAGCAGGGGATGGGAAACAGGCGGGGACTAATTAGACATAACAAGACAGTGAGGATGCAAAACTGAATACCCTGAATACAGGACAAATGACTATCAAAATAAAACAGGAAACAAGAGACATAACAGGGAAACAGATGAAAGGACACGTGAGGTTGAAGGCAAACAGAAACACACTAAACATGATGAAAGAATGACTAAGAAGCTAACAGAAAACTAAATGATCAAACGAGAACACAAAAGTACAAGAAAATCAAACATAAACCACTCAGAGAGTATAACCCAACTTAGAATATAATCCCACCTGATAAAAACAGTCCATAACATAAACCCTGAGTCAGTTGGACAGATGGCCTCACATATGACTCTAGAATACTTTGACACAAGTTCATAGTCAACTCAGTGACTGCAAGGTCCCCACGTCCTGTGGCTTCAAAACAAGCCAAATCATCAACCTTCCTCCATTGTGCTTGACTGTAGATGTGTTGTGTGTTTGTGCCTTACAATGAAAAATCTCTATTTTAGTCTCAGTGGTCCGAAAGGACATTGTTCCACTAGTCTAGTGGTTTGTTCAAACCTAAACTGAGTGATTTTCTATTTAGAGAGACGAGACCTCTCTTTCAAACAAGCCAAACTAATTCAGTCTCTTTACCTGTAATGTCATGAACTTTAATATTAAACATGATAACTGAGAAATACAGAGTAAATAATGCAGCTATTTTGTTGTTGTTGTAATTTCTCTGACCACTGCATGGTCTGACACTGGGGCCAGTTTGCAGGCACATCCCATCCTGTTTTTAGTGTTTGAATAACCTCTCTCACTAGAATGATGGACTTCAAATTGGTTGGATGACCTTCTGAGATTGAATGGCGGCAACAACTGGTTGTCTAATCATTGCTAATGTCTTTCCTCCCAGACATCATGTTAACACATAGCTGAATGAACCTTCTGCACCTGGCTGATACTTATTGTCCTTCTTTCCATGGAAGCAGTAAGGGCAGACACAGATTTTCTCACACTGTGTCTGCATTTTGGCTTCATTTTTTTTTCTTTTTCATTTTAAAGGGGGTCTTTTTTGTCCACTCCAAGATTCACTCTGTAGTTTCAGTTAACTGGGAGCATCTAGACAGCATGTTTATACCATCTGGTATAAATCAAAGGTAATTAATGGAAAGAACCGCAGAGAATGTTATGATTTGGTCAATTTTGTAAATTGAACGTAATAAGTTGTTTTTTCCACAAGGTGGCAGAAGTGTAAAGGCTATCAGAATCTGGGGGTATTCGTCACATCCACCAGCACAGACAGTAACGTGTCGGATCTGCGTCGCTCAAAGCTGAATCAGATCACTTTGAGTGGCATCTCATATAAGCTTTGCTATAGCGATTAATATACAGTCCATAAAAATGCCCCAATGGTTCCTCTTGTTACTTTTTATTTGTCTGTTGTGTGACGTTTGCTGACTGGAAATGTTCAACAATAGAAGAGCGAATGTCAGGATCAGTCTTATTACAGTTTTGTATTTTCCGCTTCTCTTTATTATTTCATTTCGACTTTTTGTTTTTAATTCTGTTTAGTTTCAGTTAGTTTCCAGAGTGGATTTTCCTTTATGTTTTCACGTGTTTCATTTTCATTTTAGTTCGTTTTTTTTATTACATACATCGGTGGCAATAATTGTGAAAATCAGTACAGGTATTACAATAAAAACAAATAACTTTCTGAAGGCAGCTGACTCACAGAGTCTCGTAGAAACTCAATAAGCACGTCCACCAAAGCGTATTGAGGCAAGTTCTAATTAAAATAAACCAAATATAACTGTATTTTGATTTTATTTTAGTTAGTTTTCCTTTCAATTGTTTTTAGGAGTTTTTTAAATGATTTTTTTTATTGTAATTAACTAACGTGTTTTTTTCCACTTCCAGTTTTAGTTTTGAATTTAGTTTTAGTGAACTATAATGACCTCTGTTGAGATGTGCTTATTTTTATGATTGCTTAATTAATACATCAAGCAGTGATTTTGGAGAGAGGAGAAACTGGATTTGAGTCTATTGTGCTTTTTTTTGTTCATTTATGGTTATTAACCCTTGTATGGTGTTCGGGTCCGTGAGACCCGTTTTCAGTTTTTCTCAAGAGAAAAATTAAACAATGAATTATTTTTTCAACCTGAAATTCATTGGCTTTGGCTTATTTTCGGTGAAGAACATAAATCCGAACTAATTTTCAATGACCTCATACTGTACCTCCCCCCACGCATTTACATTACATACAAGGTGTTCGGGTCCACTGGACCCAGGTCTAGTAAAAGTGTTGAAAGTGTAGGTCCTGTGTTCCCACACTCTGTCTTCCTCCTTTCTGGTGCTGCTGATAGTGTTTTCTTCCCCTCCTGCTCCGCACAAAGTTGCAACATTGTTGAAAATTCAACTATCGACACGTCTGCTCTTACATTCCCGCACATTTTACCCTCTTTCTTGAGGGATCCAAATTTTATTTTCTCATACCCTGTCCCACCTGCAAATTAGGGGCATAATACTATAAATAAGACTTTGCCAGTGTGGTTCTTTATGACAACTGATCAAGATGGCAAAAGATTATCTGCTGCGAGGGCCATGCAATTGATTTTGGAAGAGAGAGGGGCTTCGGATGATGATGTTGACAAAGAGGTTTCAGAATATTTCACATTTCTGAAAATTCAGAGTCTGACCGTGACTTTGAAGAAGAGGATGAGGTTGAGCACCATTTAGTAACAAAACGAAGACGAGTACCCCATCTGCAGCCAGCTCCAGGACCAGAACAAGCCCACCAGACAGCAAGTGAAGAAATATGGATGTCAGTAACTGGTGACATTGAATGGTCTTCTTGCCCAAGAAATGAGCCACCCTGCAGAGCTGTTACTGTGATCAGCCAGGGCCAACACGGCTGACAGTTACTCATGTGCAGGACATCAAGTCTTCATTTGAGCTTTTCATCCCAGATTCCATCCAGAAATTTTTTCTGCATTGCAGTAATCTAGAAGGAAGGTGTGTTTTTGGAGAGAGGTGGAAGGAGATGGACCAAATTCATCTAAGAACCCCAAAGGCCTACTTTGGGGTTCTTATCCTTGCAGGAGTTTTCAGGTCCGAAGGGGAATCCACAGAATCCCTGTGGGATGCAGAAACCGGCAAGAACCTTTCCGTGCATCAATGTCTCTGGAAAACTTCCACAAAATTTCCAGGATTATTCCTTTTTGATAACCGAGACGACAGACCAGCTCGACGGCAGAGAGACGAGCTAGCTGCCATCAGGACAGTGTGGGATAAGTGGGTGCACCACCTCTCCCTGTTTTACAACCCTGGGCCTAATGTCACCATTGATGAGCAGCTGATCCCATTTAGTTGTGAAACATATTGCTTCACGTGTAAATGTGTTGTGTCTTTCCACTCACTCCACTTGATTATAACTGATTTATTTTTTTTATAACATTTTATAAAAAAAAAAAACGAGAAGCACATTCATTCATAAATGTGATCTAACAAAGGTAAAGGGAAAAAAATTAATCATGTTTGCTGTTCATATGGCTTGTAATTGGGATGAAGTAAACATCTGTTGAGTAATTTAACATAAAATTGTTTGATAGTGTTAATTTGGAAAGCCAAAACTCTAGCGGGTCCACCAGACCCATGAACACTGGCTGAGTAACAAAAATACGAACACCACACAAGGGTTAAACGATTGTCAGTTTTAACCAGTTAATGTTTGACAAAAACATCTAAATCCCAGTTTCGGTAAAAGTATCAAATAAGCATCTTTCTGTAAGCATGTTTATGTTTCCCCTCTTATGCATCATACTAAAGGGATTACACAGGCCACAACTGTCAGCCTTCCACAAGAAATATTGAAATAAAAGTTTAAAAGACTATTATTTTTTTCTTTTCTTTTTTTAATTTACTTTATTTTATTTGTTTATTTATTTTCTTGGCCACAACATGATCGGTCGTAATTACCCTTTTGCGTTTATTTCAAAACTTGCTTGTGGTTGATGATCCCTTATTGATCCTGGGCTGAGCTGTGGATCAGTGGCTGTGTATTGAACTTCCGCGAGAGTCCATGTAAATCGTGTTACCGTTCTTTTAAAACTGATTCTAAAGTAGTTAATGGTTTCAGTCATGTGGACGTTGTTGTAAAATTATCACAAAACCGTTTTACGCAATTTAGGTGTCCCACTGTTGTGAGATAGAGGTGTTTAGGGTTGAGATTGGGGATTTAGAAATTACTTATTTGTGGTCAATATTTGAAGAAGCAGGTTAGTGATTAACTGTTCTCGGTTGCAGCAGCTGCACAGAGTCCCAGCACACCGCCAGCGAGCACCCCAGTCACTCTGTGTCCGAATTACAAATGCAGTGCGTCCGGGCTTGGAGAAGTCTGAACTACCTGTGCAGGGTAGCTCACCACAGAGCATGGAAACGAACCCAGAGCCACACAACAGCTGCCAGGCTGGACCTCAGCGGGATTTATCCGCCTATTGCCACCCCGTTCACCGCCAAGGAGGATGTAGACTATCAGAAACTGGAGGAAAACCTGCAGAAATACGCCAAGATCCCATTTAAAGGTCAGGCCCGAGGCACGCAAAAGTCAAAGTTATCAAAAACAGTTGTGTGAATAACAAAGAGGTCATTGATGCGCATAAGGTCGATTTTATTTACACAGCTCAGAACATTATGAAGCCATAGTTGAGCTTGGAGCGTAAAACACCAGCTGCATACTGTTTGCACTGCTGCATGCGCTGCAGTCTGACATCCATGGATAATGTCTGTATTTGCTTAGGGACGAGACACACAGGACAAAGTTCAGCACTGAGGCAAAAACGTAAAGGGCCTGATTTGGATTTGTCGCCCCCTGGTGCTCGTTACCTGCTCCTGTGTTTTACTTTCCGTCCACAGCAGGAAATATTTGCACTTCTGCTTCCACAACATGTTACTGTTGTTCACTAAATGATCGTTCTACATGATTATTCTTCATTGACCAGAACATTTATTTTATCAATAATTAAATGATAATTAATTATAATGAAATTGGCAAATAGCAAACCTACACATAATACTGATATTATGTTTTTTATATAATATTATATATATAATACTGATATTATGTTTTTTATATAATATTATATATTATAATATATAATATATAATATAATACTGATATTATGTTTTTTATATAATATAATATATAATATAATACTGATATTATGTCTGACAGACAGAAGCCGAGAGCTTCTCTATCTGCCCTACATGTCAGTTATTACTTGGGCAATAAGACAAGAGGCTGCTCGCTCTAATGTTGGCACAGAGGAAAGAGAGGATACAACCCCAATTCCAGAAAAAAGTTGGATTAGTTTGTAAAATGTAAATAATAGCTGGATGATTTTCTTAATAAAATAAATAAACGTATATTTTATTCACATACAACACAGAAAACAAAGTGTTTAAACTGAGAAAATATACCAGTTTAAGAAAAATATGAACTCATCTTGAATTTGATGGCTGCAACACATCTAAAAAAAAGTGGGCACGTGGCCCTGTTTACCGCTGCGTAGCATCCACTCTGCTTTTAACTACCGTCTGTAGATGTCGGCCAGCTGAGGAGAGCAGCTGCTCAAATTTTGCAGGTGAATGTTGTCACATTCTTGGCTGATAGAAGATTCTGGCAGAACCACAATCTGGGGTCTTCTTTGTCATATTTTTCATTTCATGCCAAATGTTTTCAATCGGTGGAAAGTGTGGACTGCAGGCAGGGCACGTCAGCACCCAGCTGTGCTGTGGTGCTGCAGTATGCTGTTTAGCATTGTATTGCTGAAATATGCAAGGCCTTCTTCATGTGGATGGGAGCATGTGTTGCTCTAAAACCTGTACATGCCTTTCAGCAGGGATGGCGTCTTTTCAGAAGTGCAAGCTGTGAATTCCATAAGCGCTGATGCATTCCCAAACCTTCAGAGATTCAGGCTTTTGAACTGAGCACAGATAATAAGCCTCATGGTCCCGCTCTTCTTTAGTGCAGAGGATGTGGCATCCGTGTTTTCCAAAAAGAATTTTGATTCGTGTGACCACCGAATACTTTGTTGTTTTAACCTTGCCTCAGTCCTTTTTAAATTAGCTCTGACTCAGAGAGAATACGGCTGTGTTTCTGGATCATGCTCACATGTGGGTTCTTCTTTGCATGATTGAGCTTTAATCTCCATTTGTGGATGGAACAGCAAACTGTGCACGCGTGATTTCTGGAAGTGTTCCTGGGCCCGTGCAGTGACTTCCATGACAGAATGTTTTTAATGAGGCCCCAGAGATCACGGGGTCGAGTATTCATTTTCAGTGTTGTCCCAGACATTTCTCAACATTCCCGAAGTGTTTTTATAATAATATGTTTGGAGATGACGAGGTACTCAAAATTGTCCCAGTTTTACATCAGGGAACATAATTCTGAAACTGTTTTATAGACACAGTTCTGTGTGGATTAGTGAACTTAGGAGAAAAGAGGAACTTTTCTGTTATTTAAAGGAATATTAACAACAGTTTATTTTTTTACTTTGTTGAAGTATGCAGGATTTCAAATGTCTTTGTAAATGAGAAGGGTGTAAAGTCTGACAAACACAGTTAAAAGTCTGACATTTTTAGGGTTTTTTAGGGAGCTGTGGGTCATCTAGAAATGGCTGATACATTTTGAGATCATATAAGCTTCTTTACAGAGCTAACCCCTTCCCCCAAAAAACACCTCAAGTATAAAAAATCATGTGTTTTCTTGTTACAGGCCTGGTGGTTCAGGGCTCCAATGGTGAGTATCCTTATCTGACGGTGGAGGAGCGGGTGGAGGTGGTGAGGACGGTCAAACAATCACTGCCGGCGGGAAGGCTGCTGATAGCCGGATCAGGCTGTGAATGTAAGTCTCTCAGCTTCTTTGAGCTCAGGCTTTAACTTTACAGTGGAGGGTTCAGTGATAAACAATATTAAGTAAACACAATAATTAGCCAGCTTCATGTTTTGTTAAAATAATTCACAATTCAGTTAAAAGAAGTTTCATTTTTAGAAAACAATTAGTGACACTGAACTGAAGCTCATTACAGAGAATGATCGCACTGTGTGGTTATCTTCTCCAAACTTTGCTTATACAGTGAACAAAGCCCCTCAAATGCATCGCGACCACTGAAATGGAAAATTGTAGCATTTATAATGGAAAATTATATTAAAAAAATTGTTAAACTAGTTAAACTCTGACCTCTTCTAAGTGAATAGAGTTAATTATTTTTGCAGAAAACGCTCTTTGTGAAAGGCACAAAATGATAAAAAAAACATGTAGAAATTTTTTTTTGTTAATCGAGTGTAATTTCATTCTGATCTGCGCACGTTCAGGGAGAAGAAACGGTACAAGTGAAATATTTTGTGAATAATACAGAGTTTTGTACGACGAGTGCTAAAAGTTTAAATTGACTCATTATGTTTTCCATTCTGGATTTTAATGACTGCGATTCGAAGCTTATTATAGAGGCAGCAGTGTCACCGGTCTTGATGGACTGATAATTGGAGTCAAATGGAGTCTGTAAGAGTTTGATAGGCTGTTCATTCTGTAACGTATAATAAACACTCAGAGAGACGAGAGTCTGCATTAACTTCTACTTCCATAGCCTTCCTACGTTCCTTGTGTAAAAACTTCCTGGTTTCTTTTTTCCATCACTTACTTCACATATGATCAGCCACAACATTAAACAATGTAACATACAAACATAACAACATTAAAGCTGGGGTTACTGTACGATGGGCTGGGACAGTTTGCTCAGGAGTGACTCAAGGAACCCTGCAACCCACAGGACCCAAACCATGCGCAGGATCCAAGTGCCTCAGGACATCCTCAGAGATCTCACGTTCATACCTTCACTGGTTTGGTGCCAAGAGGGGTAAACTAAACGATATTTGGCAGGTGGTTTGTCAGCTGTGGCTAATCAGTGTTTACATCAGATGTTACAGTTACACTCTGCAGGCACATTTACTACGTGAACTGTCCCAGTCAAGCTTCTATAAAATACTGCAAGCAAAGACAAAACGGGTTATTCCAGTGCTCCCCGAGCTTTTTGTGTCATGGACCAGTTTCGTGCCAGACAATTATTCTGTGGACTGAGGGGTGGGGTAATATAATGTAAATGTAACTATTGCAGAGCACAGAGGAGGTTCATGAATCTAGCGATTCTGCTTGATTAAATTAGTCAAAAGTGAAAGTCTGTGTTGAAGTTGTTTCCTTTCCTCCTTTTCCTGTTCAGCCACCAGAGCCACGATCCAGCTCACGCAGAAGATGGCAGCAGCCGGAGCCGACGCTGTGCTTGTGGTAACACCCTGCTTCTACAAGGGGAAGATGGACAGCCGGGCACTGATCCATCACTTCACAAAGGTCAGCGCAAACACACGAAAACAGAGTGCCACGCAAATTTGGGGTTAGGCCTTGATTTGGTGTTTTAAAAAAAAAAGGATGAACAATCAGTGCTTCCCAAAGCGAGGTGCCGCAGCACTCTCAGAGGAGGGTAAAAGATGCAACAGAGATGAATACAAAAACAAAAATTCATTATATTTCCATGTGATCATGTGTGTCAAAACAACTATATAAATGTGTGTGCTTATTAATTCTGAAAATTATGCAGATTTCAGAGTTACTCTAAGAATTCTCTATGAGGAGCTTCTGTGTTTAAAAAAATCTATTAGAATAATATTTCTCCACTTCTCAAGTAAAGCATGTCTGTTTATTACAACAAAGCAGTACGGCCCTTTGGGTTTAAATATTGCATTATATATATATATTATCTACGCTTTGCTGAGCTCGACGTCAGTTAGATTTACGAGTACAAAAAGTGTTTTTAGAAGATAATGAAAGAAGAAGATTAAATGAGCACCACGTGGGAGGAAGTTTTAGTGTGAGTGTTCTTTCATTTTGCTGCTAGTCCAACCGGAGTTTGATAACAAGGAATAAAGTGTCTTTGTTTTTCACCCTCAGACTTGTGATCGGACCTGTGCTGATTATCACAGAATAATTAGAGCTAGCTGTTTTCATTTTCAGGAATCTTTCCATGCATGCAAACATGGCAGAAGCTGTATCAACACTGCACTCTAGACAATGTTTAATTGATTATGTGTGGTGGTCTGCAGTTCTGACTGCAGTACCTGCTCACTGTTGCTTCCACGATTCGCGATCATTATTTGCCCATCGCAGTTTTAATAGTTGCACATAGTTGAATTTCAGCCAGCCAGGCCACCAGGATTTGTCTTCTTATAGTCTGAGCCTGATCCGAGTCACTGTAAATGAAGAAAAGACAGGGAAAGTTTGGGAACCTTCAACAGGTGTTTTATTTGAGGTCTCACCTCTGTTTTTTCTCTATTGCAGCTGGCGGACAGCAGCCCGGTGCCGGTGGTTCTCTACAGCGTGCCGGCAAACACGGGGCTGGAGCTGCCACTGGACGCTGTGGTGGAGCTTTCTCAGCACCCAAACATCCTAGGTGTTAAAGACAGTGGGGGAGATGTAAGAAACACTTAAACTTAAGCTTTTCTTCTTTTTTTCTCTCAATGTAGTCTGTGAGTCATGAAGAAATCGATCAGCGCAATGCAAGTGAAACAGTATCTCTGCGTATGTCAAGCAGCCACTCCAACGCTGCTTGATCTAGCAGAGCCACAGATCTCCATGTAATTTGATTTGAATTCCTTTTACAAGATTATACTTGATAATAAACTGACGGAACCAGACAACATCTCATGAGATGAGACTCTGAAAAGTCGGGAATAAAATTGATTTAGCCAGGCCACGTTTTACCTGGCCAGGAAAGTGAGTGAAACTGGCGAGGAGAAAAGCTTCTTTCAAGAACTAGTGTCGTGATTTCCAGTCGAAAAGGATGTAAGCCACACCACCTAAACCCCAGTGACCTCACCAGCACTAATCTGACTTTTGTTTTTCTTTTCCATCCTCTGCATTTTATCTGGACAGAAAAATCAAACAAAGTGGAAAAAAGTTTGCATTTTGTGCAACTATGCAATCAGACAGCGCACGGTGTTCCTGTTGTTTTTCAGTAATCTAACTGCTGCAAAGAGAAGAGAAAAGAGTGGAGACTCCTGAAGAACCTAAAACTAAAGCGTGTGTAGTTTTATCCCGCAGGGTTGATTGCAGGGTTACGCGTCTGGGAAAAAAAAGGACAGTTTGCTCTTGTCGAGCTCTTAATACCGTTTTGTCTGTGTGGGAAGTGTTTGCAAGAAGTTGCAAATGGATTTCTGATTTGGGAAATAACATGTTTGTCCACTCGCTGGGAGACTGGAGTGTGGGTGTAGTTCAAGTACAGAGCAGCCCTGCTCAGTTGTAGGCGTGATGAGGACAAACACAGAAAACAAGGGGTGATGGGTCAGATTCAGGGAAGCAGACAAGTTGGAGAAAGATTTTTTAGAACTTGAGAGACAAACACATTTGCTGAGCATGCATGAGCCAGCTCTTGTTATTTGGCACAGATTGTTTCAGCTCATTAAACCTCTGTATTTTGTGTTCAAAGAGAATTTGACCAGGGTTTACAGGGAGGGGACAGTTTCTCCCAACCCCCCCCCCCCCACCCCCCCCCCCCCCCCCCACCCCAAAGGTGTGTCCACTTGACTGATGTGGAGGGATTTATAATGGAAATTTGAGTCACTGCACAATCATCTCTGATGAGTCTAAAATTGCCCGTATATAATTCTGTCATTACCTACCTTAAAACGTATGCAGGACAATGTCTGGCTGAAACATTTTTACCCACCTAAACGTTAAGTTGTGTGCAATCTAACTTTATCATTGCATAAGACGCCTGCAAGTAAATTGCAACATTTACGGCGTAGCTGCACTGAAAAAGGTCAAGTCAACATCCAAGATGAGATGCTGCTATAAATAAATTATTAAATAAAAAGTATATATGTCTAAAAAGCCACAGTAAGTGTCATAAGTCAGTTTTCAGAAGCTACATCTGACAAATTTGTTTGATATAAAGTGAAATACACAGAGGTCTCTTGGTTGTTCCTTGAAAATGAACAATGGCTGAAACTGCATAAACTAACAGGTGTGAAGTGTGTATATCACAAATCTGTGAATGAAAACCAGGGTTGATTAGAGCCTGACTGATAAAGCATTTCTAACATCACTGCCTGACATTTGCCTATTTAAAAATCTCATATTCTGATATAATGTCCAGTACTCCTTTTTCTTTCAGACACATAAAAGTTAAACAAATGTATAAGAAATTTTAGGTTTAGTTATTTAATGCTTTGGTTGATTCTGCTAACCTCAGCTGACTGTTATGTTTGTTATGTTTTCAAACACGTGTCTAGCTAACAAGAATGTTGCAGAGTGCCCTCTTGTGGGCAAAATATGCAGTATCGGCATCTCTGAAAGTGTGTTTCTCATGTCTGTTCTTTAGTTTTTCAATTTAAATGCATGAGGCATTTAAAAGATTTATACTGATATTAGCTGATACTAGCTTGGCAGATGGCTAATATGAGCCATGCCAATGCATCATACTGACTTTATGGTATGTTTCACATCAACAATTTTAACCTGCAAACTAAATGGTAACTAAAGCGACCAGCTTAAAGGAACCTCATTGCATTTTTTTTATAGAAAATCAAAATTATGCTATTTCTATTCATTGACACTCAGCCAAGAGAAGAAGAAGTATCCAAACCCCTTTTTACCACTCCATCTTTTTATTACAGCTTTATTTCCCTGCAGTCTTCTCTTCCCACATTGCTGTGTATCATTTGATGTAGTGACCACCTGCAGATTAGAAGATGACTGTGAAACCGTTGGCAAGAATGTTTATTGTGTGTGTGTGTGTGTGTGTGTGTGTGTGTGTGACACTGTCCTCCTGGGTATAAACAAGATTAACAGGAATGCACTCATCACAGCAAAACACATACATCATGTAGCTGAGTGAAATATACAATATTTTGCTTTGAAATATAACAGAACTTGTTCAGTTAGATCCCTTTTATTTCTATAGCACCACTTCACAAAAACAATTAACTCTGCAAATGGTGCAAACTAGAGGAGAAAGTACACATAAGTTGATGGCATGCAGTAGTGGTACATTTACACATGGGGAGTAAATAGAGGAGAGGGGAGGAGAGGTGCTCAGGGCATAATCCCAGCAGTCTGAGCCTATAGCAGGATAACTACAGAGTGGTTCAGGGTACAGTTCAGTACCATACCATAGCACTTTATTTATAAGGCACTTTTAAAACAATAACAGGGCTGACCAATGTGCTGTACAATAACACAAAATATAAAAGACAAACACATGACAGAAGGTAAAAGATGTAGAAAAACAAAAGAGCTGTTGAAGTTAAACAAGAAACGAGTACATAAATGTAACATAGACATCTCACACTGGGTCGAAGGCCAGGGAGTAAAAGTGTGTATTTAAATGAGATTTCAAAAACGGTGAGCGAAGGAGCATGCTTCACATGCAGTGGAAAATCATTCCACAATTTTGGAGCCACAACTGCAAAAACCCTGTCATCTCTGAGTTTACGTTCCGTCTTTGGAATAAGCAAAAGCATCTGGTCTGCTGACCTGAGAGAACGAGGCGGGACGTAAAGGTGCTCCAGCTCGGACTGATCTAATGGGGCACAACCATTAAGAGACTTAAAGACAAATAAAAGGATTTTAAAATGAATTCATAAACAAATTGGAATCTAGTGAAGGGACGCTAAAATTGGAGTGATGTGCTCTCGCTTGTGCCAGATAAAAAAATTAGCAGTGATGTTTTTTGCACTAGCTGATTACGATGAAAGGTGCATGATAGTAATCGAGACGAGAAGCTATAAACTCATGTATTAATGTTTCAAGGTTGAGTTTGGCTAGAAGAGACTTGACCTTTGACAGTTGCCTCAGTTGGAAAAAGCAGGATTTTAACACTGCATTCACATGAGGATTGAGAAGTAATAAATGCATGAACTAGTTTTTCAGTGTCACTCTGAGACAGGATAGACAGAATTTCAGAGATATTGCACAAATGGAAGAAAGCAGTCCTGTATATTTGTTATAACAATAGTGTATGCTAGTGTAAGTAGCAGAAACTCGAAACTATGTAAACTAATAAATAAAGCACAAGTATCCAAGATTTCTACATAAACATACTGGCAGTAAGTGTTTCGTAACACAAACAAACCTTTAGAGTGAAGTATTACTTCAAAGGCGCTCTTAGACTTGGCCTGGAGATGTCATTAGTGAATAAAATCATTGCTCTTTAATTACTTTCTTTCAGTTCTATTTTAGAAGCAGCTTGATTGCAGCAATTGCATTTAGCAGATGTAGTGATGCTGATGACTGACAGCAGATCTGAGAAGGATGGAAGAAAATAAATACAATATGTTGAAGGTAAAACCCGAGGTTTCAGTACATCTAGTAGTTTAGTAGCTTGTTTGTTCAGTCACAGATGCCCAATTCAATCCTGCTTAAGACATTTCACAGTCTTTCCTGATTGCCAATCTGAAATCTGATTTAAATGTTTGAAAAGGCACTCGACTCTTTCGAAGAGTTTCTGTTATTCTTGTCATGTACTTAAGTTATTTACTGCTTTCACATATCCCCTCACTGGCATTATTAAGGTTTCATTTCATCTTACTTCATCTTCTTTAATCTGATTCCTTCTGCCTACACAGTGGGTGTTTTACTAAGAGTCTGTGTGTCTCCTGTGCACGCAAAATGTGTGAATCTACTGAGCAGTATGATGTCATTGCTATCTTGGCACGACAAACCTGTCTGCGCAGTCCAAACAATTATCTCCTCTAAGTGGAGTAATTAAAACAACAATATTATTATTTATCCCAGTAAGAGAGAGTTGGAGGCAATTAAAGTCACGTCTTAAGAAGCCATGGACACTCAAATAAGACATAATGAGACGTAACAAATCTTTTCATCTGTAGTTATAAAAACGTTTAATGGATTGAAATGGAATCTTGCCATGCTGTCACTGAAATTCAAACTATGTACTGTCAGAAAAGTAACAACTGGATGTGATGAGGGTTTAATGTTTTTTTTTAATACATTTAAGATAGAACCGTCAACAGCTTTAACTTTAAAGCTGATGATAGTCACAAAGTTTCTACATTAAAATTCAATCAAAGTTGCTTGAGTCCTTGTGACCATGTGATTGCTGATAAATCAAAGGGGGTGCACTTCGGGATAGGAAGTAGCTTCTTAGCTTGAGATGAATCTGATACCGTTAAAGAAAGAAAAAAAGAGTAAAAATTTAAATTTTAAAAAAAGCTCTTCTTTGTTTAAATGTATATAACTGACGCAGATAAGCGATAACTTCAACTTGACATGAATTGTGCTTTAGTGGCAAATCTACGTTGTAACGATGGACACAGAACACACAGCTATGTTTACCACCTATAGGTATTATTAAAATTCAATCTTTCGATGCCTTAATCTTTCTGTACATATTACGTTCTTACAGTCCTTATTTTACAAAGATGGGGTTTGAAAGAAGTACAGTGGAACCCCATTTAACGAAAAATTCAAGTTACGAAGGGACTTAACGGCAATATTTCTGCCCGTGTTACGGCAAAATGCCCGTGTAACAAAATCCTCTGGCTCTGATTGGCTGAGCCCAGAATGCCTACAATGCCCAGAATGCCTTCCGAATCATGTGACAACCCCCTTGGCTTTCGTACTTGCGCTTCGCTGTTCCACTTGAACGACGTATTGTTGTTGCAGTTAGAAATTAGCCTATAGCCTATCGTTCACTCAAAAGGCACGATGGGTGCTTCAGCTTACGAAAATTTTCAACTTACGAATTAATTTCGTATGTCGGGGTTCTACTGTATCCATGATTGTGTTCTCCGTTTACATGAGTATTTTCAGTATTTTCTATTCGTTCTACATCCTTCTTGCTGCACATGGGCGCATCACTTGGTGTGCTTAACTTTTATACTCTTCTTTTTCTTTTGGAAACAAAATTTAGACATCAGTATTTGATTGTGGCTGTTTCTTCTTTAGTTTGTTAGACCACAAATTATTTTCAGGCTTTGACAAGTACCTATCAATAGTTAGCAACATGGCTAATGCTAGCAGTATTTTCTCTCACCCCAACTGGTCCCAGCAGATGGCCCCGCCCCTCCCTGAGCCTGGTTCTGCCTGAGGTTTCTTCCTGTTAAAAGGGAGTTTTTCCTTCCCACTGTCGCCAAAGTGCTTGCTCATAGGGGGTCATTTGATTGTTGGGTTTCTCCCTGTATGTATTATTGTAGGGTCTACCTTACGATATAAAGTGCCTTGAGGTGACTGTTGTTGTGATTTGGTGCTGTATAAAAAAAAAAGAAGATAGAATTGAATTGAATTTCTATTTTATAAGCCAATGCAAAATTGAAAGAACCTCAGAGATGTATTCCTGTGGTATGCTGTGGCTGTATGATGATGCTAAGTTGGTTAACAAGCAGATAAGTCTTACTGATGGAGTAAACATAAAGCTAGCTTTCTGTTATGAAGCCCCTTTAAGCCTAAAGATCTCTTCACTGAGTATTTCATAGGTGTCAAACTCTGGCCCGCAGCCTAATTACATTTGGTCCGCGAAGCCATACCAAATTACTATTAGAGCTGGCCTACTGGTATTATACAGCTAATATATATATATTTTTAGTATTAAGCTTTGCTTGTTCCATATTCAGTTTTTCAGCAAAACATGTTTAAGTCCATAAGAAAAGATTCATTCTGATATCTAGAGAAATAAATATATTTCAATAAATATTAACGTTAGCCCGCGACTTTGTTCCAGTTTTGAATTTTGGCCCACTGTGTATTTGAGTTTGACACCCCTGGAGTATGTACTTGTACCAGATTAACCCTTGATCTGTCCTAACTCCTATTACTCTCTTTTCTTTCTTTTTCTCTTTCCTCTGATAAAGCGGCTTTTTGCATCTGCCATGCCAGGTAATCAAAGATATCAATCAGGGTCTCTGACATTAAAACTACACATATATATAGGCTATATCTATACATAGTTTTTTTACACCCATTATAAAGAAGAAACATAATTAATTTCATAATAAAAGGTTAAATCAAAAAATGCTATAAAATGAGCTGTAAAGTAGTCCAATGTTTGCAATATATATATATCAAAATAAATTGAAAACATTTTTATACATAAAGTACATAAGTACATCCTAGTACATTAGTTTATTTGATTTTTTTACATAACTGACCAAGAACATATTTGATTGTGTTTAAAAAAAAAATGTCTTCATATAAAGCTGATATACAATATATGACCTCATATTTCATAGTCATTTCCATGTTGATAAAAAAACAGAAAAAGGGCGCTTTTATAACACCTGTAAATCCATTCAGTGAGAATCACAGGTACGAGATTAAGAGCCAAGTGTTAATCGGCACAGGGTATGGGGTGAGCTGCTTCATTCAAAGATCTGACATGTATGATCTTGACTTTGTTATTGAAAGCTGTTCTGTCATCATGTTCAGATCTTATGAGAGCTCGAAGGCCTTCAGAATAAAAGGCTATGGATATTTTTTAGTCTGACCCAGGTTTAAAAGATTTCTGAATGATCTGAAATAAAGCATAAAATTATCTACAATTGACATAATTTTCAGATGAAATTAGCGGCAAAGTCAGCCCAAGAGTAGAGTGTTTGATGCAAAAAAAAAAAAAAATCTCCAGAAACCTTCAAATTGTGTTAAGGCGTCTGCAGGCAACGACTGGAAGAGATGTCAAAGTTCATATATCTGCAATCAGAAAGAGACTGCACAAGTTTGACCTGCGTGTGAAGCATACCAGAAAAAGTCTTTGCTATCCAAAAAGAACATCAGAGCAAAGCTCTGCTAGTCTGAGGCTTTTTCAAGCAATATGCTTTGAATGGACTGTTAAAGATAGAACTGTTTAATCGACAGGAACAGATTTTATGAGGATGAGAAGAAACTCATGCCAGCTTGTAGCCACTGATTTAAGCATATATTATGCATTCTGTCAAAGACGCTTACTAAAATGTGAAGTTATCTGTGTGAAAGTTGAAGTCGAACCAGAAGTCACTCTTTCAACCACATAACGATCCTGAGCACAATAGAAACACCACCAAGGAATGGCTCAAAGCAAGTAAATTGAGGGTTATGGAATGGCTGATTCGAAGCCCAGATTCAAAGCAGATTGAAACATTGAAGAAAGCAGTGTGTGCATGAAAACTCTCAAACATTTTGCAAGTGAAAGTATTTGCCCTTTTGAACAGCTAAAAGAAGCCATCTATGCTGTCGGCATGACTAATAGCTTGTGAACACAGTTTTTTTTTCTTTTTCCTCAGAAGAACGTCTGAAAATCTCTACATGTTGATATTTCTATCAAATAAAATATAGAAAAAGCATGACTATTTTGACTATATTAAAGAGACTTTTTTCTGTTATTTTCAATCAGATTCATGGATATGAACCCAAACAACATTGAGCTCTGCACCACATTTAATAAGTTCCCCAGCAAAATGAGCTGAATAAACAATGAGCAGTTGTTAAGCTAGGGGAAAACAAACAAAGTGACAGGCATAGAGATTTCTGACATTAATAAGGTAAGACCTGAACCTTTAACAAAAGCTCCAGCAGATCAGCCACCTGTACAGCTCATACTGCAGAGGGTTAAATCTCCCCATGCCCTCGTGTTAGATCATAGGCTAATGACAATAATAAGAAGGGTTAAAAGAAAAGAAAAGAAAATGACTGTGTTTTAGGGCAGACTGCAGCCTTGCAGCAATTTTGCTTTTCCATTGAGGACCTGCCTCTAAATAGCCAGAGTGCCCGAGCCTTCAGGAGGCCAGCAGGGGCTCCTGCAGCCTGCCTGACTGACTGATCAACTGCAGTCATCTTGTTTGAGATTAATAATATGGAGAAACTGATTGGCAGTCTCTGGTTAAAAATAGAAGCTCCTTGGTAACACGGATGGAGGGTGTGGGTTTTCCCTGTGGAGCGTTCAGCTTCATGCACAGAGCAACCACAGAGTTGTCTAATGCTCCCTTTGAACACTTCAGGTTATTTGGATTCTGCACTTCATATCTGGATTGACAAAAGAGAATTAAAAGAGGCGAAACAAAATGGGGAGCTCATCAGTTATTCATGAGCTTCTCCCATCCTCCGCCTCCTTCTGATTCCCATCTTTTGAAGTTCATTCCTCTTTTTTAATTCTCACTTGGGACTTGTCTGTTTCCCTCTCTCTCCTTCTCCTCCCCCTTCTGTTTTGGATCTTCAGCGATCCCCTCCTCTAAAAACCTCGACCATGTGTAGAGACTGTGCTTCTCTCAATTCAAGCGATTTGTTTACCCCTGTGAGATGTTGGGTTTGTCGTCTCTTGTGACAGCCTCCCCTGGGATTAAGAAACTATAACCGATATTAGTCCTGCTGCAAAAAGAGGAGTGATAACAATGAAACCATTCTGATTTTTACTTCCTCTTCCCCTTCTGTTTATTTTTTTTTTAACTTGTTCTGCAGATCACACGGATCGGCCTGATTGTCCATAAAACCAAGGCGCAGGATTTCCAGGTTTTAGCGGGCTCGGCTGGGTTTTTAATGGCAGCCTATTGTGTGGGTAAGAAATCTAATACAAGGACTGCTGTTCCTCACAGAGATGCACTGGCACCATTTACTTGTTAAAGTGAAAATATAGGAAAAAAGTGGATTTTAGGTTCCTTTTTCCACAAGAACAAGTGTAAAAACACTAATAATAATAATCATTTATGAATATTTGTTTCTGATAAAAGATCATCTCTGCTTTCTGGCAGGATTTGACTACATCTCAGGCCACTTAGACTTACTCTATATGTGTTTTTTTCTTTTTAGGACTGTTGCTATATCAGATTATTGGTATGTCGGTAAAAGTATCCATTTCTGAGATTTTGTTACAGCATATGAAATAATATTGTGTTACATAGGATGGTAGCATGTGTTAAGAAAGTGGTAGGAAAGATTTTTAGAAAATGAATTAAAAATGATTGAAGAGATGTGCGAAAAAGAACATTTCTCATCGTTTTCTGTGTTTTTAACACATTTCATGTTTTTTTTTAAACCAGAATTATCTTCTCTACGACATCGTGACTCTTCTGTGGATGAAATTTGCCCATTGTGTTTTTCAGGGAAGAAAGTAATTTATATTTGTGAGAGACATATAAACCTGTCTCAGTCAGAGTTTTCTAGGTTTGTAGAGGCGTAACCTCAAAAACACCGATAGATAGAACTTTATTAATCCCACAAGGGAAATTGTGCAGCAATTAGACCACACGCTAATACAACAGGAGACAAATACAAAACAGTTAACCTATCCTTTTTAATAAGAATGAGCCAACACAAACAGACACTGAAAATACACAGAAGCTGCAACAATACAAAATCACTTGTGCATATTTTAGCTAGTACTTCAGTATTTAGCAGTAGCTCTGTTTCCTTTTGTCTCTCGCATCCATCTTCCCTTTGACCGTGCATTACTCCAGGGACTTGTCTAACATATTGTGCAGAGAGGCAGGTAAGTACTGGATGCCTTGCAGAGTGAGCGGGAGAGAGGGCTATCAGCAGCATGCTGTACAAGTGTCTTTGAGGTGCACACTCACCCGCTACAGATGAGAGCATGAAGTCTACTGCATCATCAGATTAATGACTGATGTGTGGATCCTCAGAGGTCCTTCCACTCATTCCTGCTTTTTAGAAATATGCTGCTCAAATTCAAGACAGATCAAAGGGAGCTCGCCCTGTCTCCCTGATTGTCCTGGAATTACAGTGCTGACGCCATACGTCCTAAACATGCTCATACAATAAATTCCTAAATCACACAGTAATGGCTTAAAATGGGATGTCCTTGTTATTTGTCCTTATTTAACACTTGTTATTGATTTCTAATTGATTTATTCTACTTTCCAGCTAGTACAGCTGCACTTTTCTGCCCTCCCTCAGCATACAGCTGCACAGCCACATAGAATTTGAATAGTTTGTGTCGATTACAACACAGGAAGACGTTTAAAACTGTTGTAAAGGACCATAAATAAGTGGTCAATAATGATTACGGAAAATCACAAAAATAAGATGAGATGCCATATGTGGAGCAACTTCCTGATAAGCAGGTCTGAGGCACACAAGCTCCTTACTACCACAGACCTGGAAAGAGGACGGGCAAACACAAATACACAACCATTCAAGCCCACAGAGAAAAGGAGGCTATCGCACAAAGGAAAGGGAGAGGAATGAGAGGCGAAGCTAGGTCTCTTAGAGCATCTGGATGCAACACATCTGACAGGCAGGGGAGAAAGGCTGCATGATTCATTATACGTGGCTTGCAAAAGTATTCGCCCCCCTTGAATTTTCCCACATTTTGTCACATTACAGCCACAAACATGAATCAATTTTATTGGAATTCCACGTGAAAGACCAACACAAAGTGGTGCACATGTGAGAAGTGGAACGAACATCAAACATGATTCCAAACATTTTTTACAAATAAATAACTGCAAAGTGGGGTGTGCGTAATTATTCAGCCCCCCGAGTCAATACTTTGTAGAACCACCTTTTGCTGCAATTACAGCTGCCAGTCTTTTAGGGTCTGTCTCTACCAGCTTTGCACATCTAGAGACTGAAATCTTTGCCCATTCTTCTTTGCAAAACAGCTCCAGCTCAGTCAGATTAGATGGACAGCGTTTGTGAACAGCAGTTTTCAGATCTTGCCACAGATTCTCGATTGGATTTAGATCTGGACTTTGACTGGGCCATTCTAACACATGGATATGTTTTGTTTTAAACCACTCCATTGTTGCCCTGGCTTTATGTTCAGGGTCGTTGTCCTGCTGGAGAGAAGCACCCCCAGAGCACGATGCTGCCACCACCACTTTTTCAAATCACTTTTTTTTTTTTATTGTCACATCACATGTGCAGGCACACTGGCACAGCACATGCGAGTGAAATTCTTGTGTGCGAGCCCCACAAGCAACAGAGATGTGCAAACACAACAACACAAACGAGCAAAATACAAGAATGGCCAACCTGAAACTAATAAATATATGTACAATATATAATAGTGTATGCATTTCTGGATGTGTATACTAAATATTTTCCTACGTGTGTGTGTGTGTGTATACACATTTTTACAAATTAAATAGTAAAAAAAAAAAAAAAAAAAAATATATATATAATAATAATAATAATAATAATAAAATATATAAAATATACAGATATACAGAATACACCATATTTGACAGTGGGGATGGTGTGTTCAGAGTGATGTGCAGTGTTAGTTTTCCGCCACACATAGCGTTTTGCATTTTGGCCAAAAAGTTCCATGTTGGTCTCATCTGACCAGAGCACCTTCTTCCACATGTTTGCTGTGTCCCCCACATGGCTTGTGGCAAACTGCAAACGGGACTTCTTATGGTTTTCTGTTAACAATGGCTTTCTTCTTGCCACTCTTCCATAAAGGCCAACTTTGTGCAGTGCACGACTAATAGTTGTCCTATGGACAGATTCCCCCACCTGAGCTGTAGATCTCTGCAGCTCGTCCAGAGTCACCATGGGCCTCTTGGCTGCATTTCTGATCAGCGCTCTCCTTGTTCGGCCTGTGAGTTTAGGTGGACGGCCTTGTCTTGGTAGGTTTACAGTTGTGCCATACTCCTTCCATTTCTGAATGATCGCTTGAACAGTGCTCCGTGGGATGTTCAAGGCTTGGGAAATCTTTGTGTAGCCTAAGCCTACTTTAAATGTCTCAATAACTTTATCCCTTCATGGTGTTGTTGCTCCTAATATTCTCTTAGACAACCTTTGAGGCTGTCACAGAGCAGCTGTATTTGTACTGACATTAGATTACACACAAGTGCACTCTATTTAGTCATTAGCACTCATCAGGCAATGTCTATGGGCAACTGACTGCACTCAGACCAAAGGGGGCTGAATAATTATGCACACCCCACTTTGCAGTTATTTATTTGTAAAAAAATGTTTGGAATCATGTAGGATTTTTGTTCCACTTCTCACGTGTACACCACTTTGTATTAAGATAATGTAAGATAACTCTTTATTGTCATTGCACAGTCATACATAGTACAATAGTACAATGAGATTGAAAAACTGCCCTACGTCGGCACTACATATAACACAACACGACACGATATGACACATCACAACGCAACACAAACAACAGTATATTAACTTAGTAATAAAAAAAGAAGAAGTGTATGTGTATTGCACACTGTTATTATTGCACATTATTGGTCTTTAACGTGGAATTCCAATAAAATTGATTAATGTTTGTGGCTGTAATGTGACAAAATGTGGGAAAGTTCAAGGGGGCTGAATACTTTTGCAAGCCACTGTATATGTAACAGTTAACCCAGCTGCAAATTACAGATAGTTAATATAATCAATAATATTGTATTGTAACACTTTGGCTTAAAGCAGATGGTAGCAATGAACTAAAACACTGAATTCATACAGAAACACAAAACAACTGTGAGAAATGTTGCTTGTCAGTGTTGCTTTTCTAACCGATCTCACCAAATGATGGATGTAACAGCTGCTTTGTGTGTAGTACGTACACAGTAAAATGCCCACCATTTTATTGTGTGTCCAGATTCTAACTGTTCCAAATCTACTTTCACAAACATTCGACAATGTGCCCCAGAGGCATTCGCTACCTTCTGCTTAATAGCCCACAGTATGCTTTAGAGCTGTGAAAATTACAGTTGTTTCACTAATAACACAAAATGACAAATTGCCCCTAGAAAACAGTAAAAGGCACAGGCTTGTGTATTTGACTCGTAAGCTGCGTTTCACATGAACCAACCAATCAGGACTCGAGTAACTGTGCCATTGTTAGCAAGAGTAGGAACAAATCAGCTGGAATCTGATTGGATCATCAGAGGCAGAAGGCAGAAAAGATTTCAGATATTTAAAAACTGAAATAATTGAAATTGAAAATGTCCTATTGTTACACTGTCCAGTAGGGGACACAGTGTTTCTATGTAAAGCCACATTGAGATGAGTTTTTATTTTATGCTTCAGCTTTCACGTTAAACTTTATATCTGACTTTCATGACTCTCACCTTTCCCTCCGTGTAAGGTTGCTCAAAGCCAGTTTCTGAAAAATAACCCTGGACAGCACAGCAAGCAAACACAGGAAACTCAAGGAACCATGCAATCATGTCTATATTTTTCACAAGTTGTTGAGCCTAAATCCATATTTCTTCAGGATCAAAGAGCCTGGAAGCACAGAAGGGTTATCTGCATCCAACATTCAAGACACCAGCCCTGTGGTATCTTCTTATTTATATCTTAGCTGTGTGCAAAACACCTACAAACAACAACAACGTTACTAGTTACTCTCTGCCCCATCAGTTTTTTGACACAACTATTTAAAATAAATCAATTTGGTGTTTTCTCACCCAGTGGAGAGGCACATAAGCTTCACTAAATTGTAAAGCAGCAGCAATATCAAGTAAAGTACCTTCTACCTTTTTCATATGCTGGCCACGTACAGTGTACTGTAAACTCGGATTAGATGACACACCTGGGAATGGACATCAGTATGATGCTCAAGATGCTCAAGAACCTAATGAGTCATGTTCTCCCACCACCAGCCCCGTCAAACACACTAATACACAGACACACACACTCCCTCTCTCCGACGGTTCTCTGATCTTTGGTCCTTGACATGTTGTCATATATACAGAATTTGTCTTGTGAGTAAACGTGTGCGTGAAAGTGATGAAGGCAACACAGAACGAGTTATATGAGAAAGTCTCCGCACAATTTATTTTTTTTGTCCAAATGAATTCTGTCAGTAACCCTAACAAAGAAGCATGTCGGTCCGTTTTAAACTTTAAAGAGACAGGACTGCTCACATCTAAATCCTCCATGCATGGGTTGCATGCAAACATATTATATGCTCTGCTGGCCATAGTTTCTAATTCTGCTGACTTTTAGCTATAGAGACATAAAGTGAAACCATTACATTGTTCAACTGAGTTTGAATCCTCATTAAAAATATTACCTTAGCACAAGTAATAAAAAAAAGGATCCAGCTCCAATTGTGAAGATTTAACCTTCTTTTTTAGCTTCAGCAAACACTTTTCCCACCATCTAGCCTTGATTGCTGAACCCTCTCTAGCTTGATAGAGCGCCGCGCTAAAGAATGGAGAGCACTAAGGTGGAAGAGTTTAGATTTACAGGTCAAAAATCATTAAAGGATAATCTGCATGAATAAGAAAAACACTACTTACAATTTTTAATTGAACATTAATAAAGTCACCATTAATTGAAATGGTGACTTTATTATAGTAAATTTTAATTAGTGTGAAACGCACATTTCATTGTGGATCGTTTTCACTGTGACTTAGTCTGCATCAGTTTAGCCTTCAGTCCTTCGGTGGAGAAGCTTCCCCTCGCAGGCCTGCTTGTCTGTCTGTCAGCAGCCAACAGCAACACTAGACACACAGTTGTTGCCTGGGTTATCTATGTGGAAAAAAAAAAAACAACTAATGAAAACAGAAAAGTCAGACAACCATCTCTAAAGTGATCATTGCCTTGTACTGACATACAATTGGAATGGAAAATCAGGACAGCTATACAATCAGGACAGTGATATATTAAAGTTGATATACTGAATGTTGGGTTTGTTCATTTCCATTTCTTTGAACACTAAATTCTACCCACAGATGCTATATTTAATATTTAAAACCCTCTGAAGGGGAAACAGAAAGAGACACGCGGCGATGTGGTGATGGAGAACACTGGCTCACAACTGATTGGGTGCTAAATATTTATTAGAGCTTTACCTTCACAGTCAGAGCCCAGACTGTCCACTAGCCATCAATCTTCAACCGTCAGCAACACGGAGACGAGCAAATTGCTTTATATGCGGACTAAACGCTGCACCGAGTGACTCCACACACAAAACGTGTCAAACCTCTGCCTTAAACATAGTTTAACAACAAGCTGTCAGCATACCATCTCACTCCTACATCAGGTTAGTTTGCAGAAATCTGAAGTGCCTATTGTTGACAACCTTTAAGGATTATGCTTGCAGCTAAAGACATCATTATGGCCTTAGTGTTTTCTGAGGTCTGAACTAGCGCCCCCCAAAAAGAAGGTTGCTTCTAGACTATTAATGAAAAATGGTTGCAGTGAAAGTATCAAGTAGTCAAAGAGAAAAAGAGAGAAATATCTAAAAAATATCAATTTCGTGTTGGAGATTATTTTTTCTCCCTTCTAATAATCCTGTCACACTTCAGACTTTACTCTGTAACTACTGCAAAAAAAAAAAGGTCTGATATGATAAAACTTGTGGAAGTTGGCAGATCTGCTTTTCTTTGATTTTTGTCATAATTGCAAACAGGAAGTTATATCTGGCAAAAACTATTCTGGTTTCTTCCCTCTTTATAGATGAGGATTTTACAAACTAAGAGTATTTAAACTCAGAGGGTTAAAAAGATATCTCCTTGCATAACAGTTCCTAAAAAAAGAGATGAATGGAAAAGGGAAGAAGAAAAACTAATATACATATATGTATATATATATATATATATATATATATATATATATATATATTAGGGGTGCAACGATACACAAAATTCACGGTTCGGTTCGGTTCGATACTTTGGTGTCACGGTTCGATATTTTTTCGATACAAAAAAAATGTTCATGCATTTTTAATTTGTCATTTATTAAAATTATAAATATATATTTTAACTCAAAAGTACAGTTTTTAAATTTAACCCTAACCCTTGTGCATGTTTTTTATTTTGACAGCGAATGCGCACCTGCGGACCACTTATGTGCAGCCCTGGTTATTTAGCTCGTCATATCGCAGCCACAGAAATTCTTTTGTCCATGAAACCATAAAGCTGCACTTTCTTTTTGCCTTATAGTCTGATTTGTCATAACTTCTCCGTTTTGTGGTAAGCTTTTCTTTGGCTGTCACTTCTTCACCCTGACCTGTCTTATTTGGCTCAGCAGAACTGAAATGCTTTTACACACGCACTCACATAAGCTCAGCGATTCTCTGCGCGATCAACCTCTCACATGTTTAAGCTGCGGGAGATTTCACTTGTCATGTTTGCATAGTAAGCTAACGATTAATAAGACGATGTCAGAGGAATTGGTGCACAAATTATCATCACTCACAGATCAGTGCTGTCGCTCTCTATACACAGTTCGCACGATTGCAAAGTGAAAGCAAAAAAACAAGCGCAAATTCAAACGCGACTTCAATATGTCACATATTGACAGTGGCTCACCGATGCCAATGACATAATTACCCAGCTACATTTCTGAAAGAATGCAAAAGCATTGACATATATTTTTCCTACAATAGCCCGACGGGCAGGGAAGAGATAGATTTTGGTAGCCCGACTGAAAAAAATCGCTAGCTCCGGGACGTCGGGCTAGCGATATTGCAAGCCCTGTATCTGATTGAGGAATCACTCATCTTTGGAAAAGAGAGTTTATTACAGAGAAATGTCTCTTTCCAAAATAAAAGCTATACTATCCGCTTCTTCTGGGCTATATTCTCAGCAGCATAAGGAGAATCATGTGCTAACAGCTGTCTCTCCTTAACGAGCTACCGCCGATCGCTCCGTGCATGGGGCTAGACGGCCAACACGTTAACGAGCTAACTGCGCTAACACACTAGCTCCCACCCATGTAATTGAGCATTGCATGGCACATCCAACATACTGTTTTACTTTAGTCCATGACTCGCTTACCTTCAGGGTCATACGTCACATGAAAACCAAAATAATTCCAAACGCCAGATCTGAATGAGGGTGGGGAGGTCCACTTCTGTCTCGCTAGCTTGCCCTGCGCTCTTCCTTCTGACCATGCTGTCTGTGTTGAGTGCTCAGTGAATCTGCGTTCGACTACTCCGCCTAGGCTGCACTCTCGATCCTATGCGGAGTAGTCAAATGCAGATTCACTGAGCGCTCAACACAGACAGCATCGTCAGAAGGAAAGTTGATAAAATAAATTACAAATTTTGTATTGTTCTTTTTTTTTTTCTCCCCTTTGGTTTTCTTTCTTTCTCTCCCCCTCTTTCTTTCATTCTTTCCCCCTGTCCTATCCCACAGTCATGTCTGTCCCGTTTGCAACTGAAAATAAAATAAATTCATAATTATAATAAAGGTCAATCAAATGGACCAATATGATGATCCACTTAAAATAAATCCTCTTGGCATCTTTCTTGGCCTCAAGACAACAATTCTGATGGCTATAGATCCAAACGGGACACAAAAAAAAAAAAAAAAAAAAATTGAAAAAAATTGTATTGTTCGATACATATGCGTACCGAACCGAAAGCACTGTATCGAACGGTTCAATATCGATACGAATATCGTTGCACCCCTAATATATATATATATATATATATATATATATATATATATATATATATATATATTATGCCTTTACCAGTGAAACTTGAACTCTCATCGGTCTTTGATTTGTGTCTCTAGGTGCTATCGGTGGAGTGTGTGCGCTGGCTAATGTGCTGGGCCAGGAGCTATGTGAGTTGGAGCGTCTGTGTGTGTCCGGGCGTTGGGAGGAAGCCAGAGTCCTGCAGCAGCGCCTTATCGAGCCCAATGCCGCTGTGAGTACCATCTGCTGCTCATTGCACGCTTTTATCCACCACAGACATGAACTCCCACAAATGGTGCCAGACTGGAGGTTTAGTCACATTTCTTAAAGGTAAAACTGTTCTGCCTGAAATACTCTTACTGATTGCACTCTGGGCCAAGAAGACAAACCTGATTTTTTTTTCTCTGCTGTATTTATAGATAATCTGATGTTAAACTCAAAACAAATGTTACTTCCTCTATGAACTATTCATGCAAAGTCCAGTGCACTCAGAAAAAAGCCCGCTCATTCTCAGACACAAATGATTCTTTTGTTTTTTTTTAGGTTTTTTTTATAAACAACAGACACTGACGGCATAAGCTGCTTAAAGTTAACCTTAGCCTTACCTTTGGTTCGTCTTACGCCTGTTAGCACACAGGGCAGCTTATGATCGCCAACAAATACGGTCATTCAAAGCCAGCTGATGCCAACAATGTTCAGATCGTCAGTGAACATCCACCTCAAATGAGCTTTTGGTTGGCCTTTCTTATGTCTACCCATTTATGGAGTCCAGGTCATGGTGGTCTTTGCAAATTGTTCAGGAGATGCAGTGGCTTGGAAAAGTATTCGGCCCCCTTGAACTTTCCCACATTTTGTCACATTACAGACACTTCACCCGTTGCCTACTGGTGGTGGTCAGAGGGCCTGGTGGCGCCAGTGTTCGGCAGCCTCGCCTCTGTCAGTGCGCCCCAGGGCAGGTGTGGCTACAATGTAGCTTGCCATCACCAGTGTGTGAATGTGTGTGTGTGAATGGGTGGAAGACTGGATGTGTAAAGCGCTATACAAATACAGGCCATTTACCATTTTACCATTACAAACATGAATCAATGTTATTGGAATTCCACGTGAAAGACCAACACAACGTGGTGTACACGTGAGAAGTGGAACGAAAATCATACATGATTCCAAACATTTTTTACAAATAAATAACTGCAAAGTGGGGTGTGCGTAATTATTCAGCCCCCTGAGTCAATACTTTGTAGAACCACCTTTTGCTGCAATTACAGCTGCCAGTCTTTTAGGGTTTGTCTCTACCAGCTTTGCACATCTAGAGACTAAAATCTTTGCCCATTCTTCTTTGCAAAACAGCTCCAGCTCAGTCAGATTAGATGGAGAGTGTTTGTGAACAGCAGTTTTCAGGTCTTGCCACAGATTCTCCATTGGATTTAGATCTGGACTTTGGGCCATTCTAACACATGGATATGTTTTGTTTTAAACCACTCCATTGTTGCCCTGGCTTTATGTTCAGGGTCGTTGTCCTGCTGGAAGGTGAACCTCTGCTCCAGTCTCAAGTCTTTTGCAGACTCCAAGAAGTTTTCTTCCAAGATTGTCCTGTATTTGGCTCCATCCATCTTCCCATCAACTCTGACCAGCTTCCCTGTCCCTGCTGAAGAGGAGCACCCCCAGAGCATGATGCTGCCACCACCATATTTGACAGTGGGGATGGTGTGTTCAGAGTGATGTGCAGTGTTAGTTTTCCGCCACACATAGCGTTTTGCATTTTGGCCAAAAAGTTCCATTTTGGTCTCATCTGACCAGAGCACCTTTTTCCACATGTTTGCTGTGTCCCCCACATGGCTTGTGGCAAACTGCAAATGGCACTTCTTATGGTTTTCTGTTAACAATGGCTTTCTTCTTGCCACTCTTCCATAATGGCCAACGTTGTGCAGTGCACGACTAATAGTTGTCCTATGGACAGATTCCCCCACCTGAGCTGTAGATCTCTGCAGCTCGTCCAGAGTCACCATGGGCCTCTTGGCTGCATTTCTGATCAGCGCTGTCCTTGTTCGGCCTGTGAGTTTAGGTGGACGGCCTTGTCTTGGTAGGTTTACAGTTGTGCCATACTCCTTCCATTTCTGAATGATCGCTTGAACAGTGCTCCGTGGGATGTTCAAGGCTTGGGAAATCTTTGTGTAGCCTAAGCCTACTTTAAATTTCTCAGTAACTTTATCCCTGACCTGTCTGGTTTGTTCTTTGGACTTCATGGTGTTGTTGCTCCCAATATTCTCTTAGACAACCTCTGAGGCCATCACAGAGTAGCTGTATTTGTACTGACATTAGATTACACACAAGTGCACTCTATTTAGTCATTAGCACTCATCAGGCAATGTCTATGGGCAACTGACTGCACTCAGACCAAAGGGGGCTGAATAATTATGCACACCCCACTTTGTAGTTATTTATTTGTAAAAAAATATTTGGAATCATGTAGGATTTTTGTTCCACTTCTCACGTGTACACCACTTTGTGTTGGTCTTTCACGTGGAATTCCAATAAAATTGATTCATGTTTGTGGCTGTAATGTGACAAAATATGGGAAGATTCAAGGGGGGCGAATACTTTTGCAAGCCACTGTAGGTGAAGGATGTGTCCTTCTAATTGAAATCACTAAGTAATGGTGTCAGTGTGGTAACTCAGTCCGAGTAAGAGATCTTAAAAATCCTTTGCAGGCTGTGTTGTTGCAGTTTGTTGAGGTTTTGGGAAATGTTTTCCATTGCTCTCCATGTTTCTCATGCATACAGGACAGTGGGCACAGCTACTGAATTGATAAGACATATTTTTGTAGCTGAGTTTAGAGAGGCAGATGCACAGATCAGTTCCAGTCATTATAGTATACTTAAGGCTTTGTCCACTTAGCCGATGACAGTCCAGTCAACCATACTATCAGCAGTGAATAGATTCCAGAGTACTAGAACTTGTTCACCTCTTCTACCTGCCTTTGGTTGATATGAATGAGAATCTGTATATGCACTACCCAGTCTGTAGTCCTCTGATCTGGTTGAGGTCTACAACATGTTTAGCTTCTCTACAAAGCAATCCAACAGTTGACTCACCTCCTTATAACAAAATCAGTAGTGAAGAGGAATAGAAAAGGTGAGAAACACAACCCTGTGGTATTCCAGTTTCAATCTTGTGGAAATCTGTTGTGGCATTTTCCGTGCAGATGCAGCAGCAAGAGCAATGGTAAAGACAGCCTTGTGCTCTTGTAATTCAAGGTTTTATTTGATGATCATTCGCAGGGTAAAGATCTGTTTAGTGCATTAACTGCTTCTGCGAAAGCCAGCTTGTACCTCTTGTAATCGCTGTTATAACTGGACATGATGGAGTAAAAAAATGCTGAGGATTTTTCCAGGGACACAAATGGTACAGCTAACTTAACTAGCTGGCTAACCTTAGCTTGCTACTCTTCTTGCCAGAAAAATGATATCTGAACAGAAACACTGGCTGGCTTACATAAGTCATGAAAGTATCTCAGTCAGTAAAGTAGCAAATGATTTTGTGCAAGAATAAGTGATGTAATTGCCACAAAACACAGGAATGATTAACCATCGTGTTTTGTAATAATCTGCTAGCTGTGACTCCAGGCAGGTACGTTTAGCTTTAACTTGGCTTTGCGCCATGTATATTTATATACATATACAGTGGGGCAAAAAAGTATTTAGTCAGCCACCGATTGTGCAAGTTCCCCCACCTAAAATGATGACAGAGGTCAGTAATTTGCACCAGAGGTACACTTCAACTGTGAGAGACAGAATGTGAAAAAAAAATCCATGAATCCACATGGTAGGATTTGTAAAGAATTTATTCGTAAATCAGGGTGGAAAATAAGTATTTGGTCAATAACAAAAATACAACTCAATACTTTGTAACATAACCTTTGTTGGCAATAACAGAGGTCAAACGTTTACTATAGGTCTTTACCAGGTTTGCACACACAGTAGCTGGTATTTTGGCCCATTCCTCCATGCAGATCTTCTCGAGAGCAGTGATGTTCTGGGGCTGTCGCCGAGCAACATGGACTTTCAACTCCCGCCACAGATTTTCTATGGGGTTGAGCTCTGGAGACTGGCTAGGCCTCTCCAGGACTTTCAAATGCTTCTTACGGAGCCACTCCTTTGTTGCCCGGGCGGTGTGTTTTGGATCATTGTCATGTTGGAAGACCCAGCCTCGTCTCATCTTCAAAGTTCTCACTGATGGAAGGAGGTTTTGGCTCAAAATCTCACGATACATGGCCCCATTCATTCTGTCCTTAACACGGATCAGTCGTCCTGTCCCCTTGGCAGAAAAACAGCCCCATAGCATGAGGCTCTCTTCCCAGTCTGGTGCAGGTCTACAATACTTTTCCTGGTGTCCTTCGAAAGCTCTTTGGTCTTGGCCATGGCGGAGTTTGGAGTCTGACTGTTTGAGGCTGTGGACAGGTGTCTTTTACAGAGGTGTGGACTCGAGTCACATGACTTGGACTCGAGTCAGACTCGAGTCATTAATTTTATGACTTTAGACTTGACTTGAAAAAATGTTCTAAGACTTGTGACTTGACTTGGACTTTTACACCAATGACTTGGGACTTGAATTGGACTTGAACCGGTTTACTTGAAAAGACTTGATATTTTACCCCAAATATAAAATTTAACATGCATATTATATAGAGATTGAAAATGTGACGTCATTCACGGGTAGAACCGCAAAGGATTCTGGGAACTCGTGGCAAGCGGTACTAGCGCACGCAGGCTTTCAATTAAAATCAGTTATACAGCGATAAAAAGAAACACAAAAATGTCAAGAAGCCGTTGTATTATTAACTGCAATAGCCGGTCGCATGACAGCCACGGGAAGCCGACGGGTAAAGAGATCGGTTGTTATCGGATTACGTCGTTGAAGAGAAATTGTTCGAGCCATGTTTCCGAAGTAACAAAGATGCGACGGATGGCCTGGATTGCAGCCATTCAAAGATCAAATATAACGTCCCAGAACCCTCCAGCTCACAGGTTAGTCTGCTCCAAGCATTTACACGAAGGTCAGTGTTTTTTAGTAGTTAATACGTCATTTTCATAACATAATTAGTGACATAGGTTACAAGCAAGTCTGGCGCTGAACAGAAATTGTCGCGCTATGCTCCTTTATTTATTGTGCATAAATAGTGAATTGTCCTGACACAATATTGCGTTTCGCTTCTGTTATTATGGTACATTGACAAAAACATATACTTTTATTCACAGGATAAAACAGGTTTTTTGTATCACTAATTGCCCAGTACGATTACAGCATACAATATTGTTGTCACTGCTACATTTCTGTGATGCTACCAGAAATTATTTCCACTACTAATTAATTACCGTTGAGCTCAAAGGTCCTATTAATAAACGGTTAAGGAATGTGTATTTATGACGACGATTTGTGAGACTGGTAAACTTATGATACGTACGATGGTCTTTCGTTCTACACGGTGCATTTCAAGGTCCTGTACCCATCCGTCGGTAAACTGTACCTGGGCTTGTTGCAGTGACCTGAAGTTACTAAACTTCATGAGTGTATGCACTCACTCCAAGAACCGTATGATTATAAATATGCATATAAATATGCTAAGATGAGATAGCTGACTTCATCTAACTAGCAAATGTTGTCCAGGCTACGTTGGTGATACAGTTTTTTTTAATGTGTATGATATTTTTGTCATGCGATTTTAAAGCTGGTCCTACAACCGCATCCAAGAATAACATGCAGCTTATCTCAGAACCGTTGGTGAAAATTATTCTTGGAGCTAGGTTTAATTGAGCTGCATTTTAAAGAGGTGCAATTTCACAATTTGTGTATATTTTCCAAGTTCACTATTTTGTCATGTGTTGAGAAAAACACAGATTTTAAAATTACATGGTCTAATATTTACATTTAGCATATAACTGCAACATTATTTTTTCGTTGTTTTTTTTTAAGACTCGAAAGGACTTGAAATTCAAAGTTTCAGACTTGTGACTTGACTCAGACTTTTACACCAGTGACTTGAGACTCGACTCTGACTTGCCTGACATTACTTGAGACTTGACTTGAGACTTGAGGATAAAGACTTGAGACTTACTTGAGACTTGCAAAACAATGACTTGGTCCCACCTCTGGTCTTTTATACAGATGATGAGTTCAAACAGGTGCCATTCATACAGGTAACGAGTGGGGGACAGAAAAGCTTCTTACAGAAGACGTTACAGGTCTGTGAGAGCCAGAGATTTTCCTTGTTTGAGGTGACCAAATACTTATTTTCCACCCTAATTTACGAATAAATTCTTTACAAATCCTACCATGTGAATTCATGGATTTTTTTTTCACATTCTGTCTCTCACAGTTGAAGTGTACCTCTGGTGCAAGTTACTGACCTCTGTCATCATTTTAAGTGGGGGAACTTGCACAATCGGTGGCTGACTAAATACTTTTTTGCCCCACTGTATATCTTTGTAGCATCAGGTTAAATGTCAGTTTTGCACTGTATGTCACTCTGATTTGTTCTGAATTGAAGGCAGGTGCTGTTGAGCATGTCTCAGGCTCTGTAAGTGTGCATTAAGGTAAATGTGGTGGTAAATGTCACTGCTCTACAGTCTAAATCATAAAATCATCTTCACTACAGTATGAAGTGGCATGTGGTACAGGTGGATTTCAGCCGTCAAATATAAATCACGAATAGGGAAAATGTCTAAGTTTAAAGCTTTGCAAAGCACAACATCATCCATATGGGATATGCAGTCAGGTCCATACATATTGGGACATCAACACAATTCTAACATTTTTGGCTCCATACACCACCACAATGGATTCCAAATGAAACGAACGAGATGTGCTTTAACTGCAGACTGTCATCTTTTATTTGAGGGTATTTACATCCAAATCAGGTGAACGGTGTAGGAGTTACAACAGTTTGCATATGTGCCTCCCATTTCTTAAGGGACCAAAAGTAATGGGACAGAATAAGAACCATAAATCAAACTTTCATTTTTTAATACTTGGTTGCAAATCCTTTGCAGTCAATCACAGCCTGAAGTCTGGAACACATAGACATCACCAGATGCTGGGTTTCATCCCTGGTGATACTCTGCCAGACCTCTACTGCAACTGTCTCCAGTTCCTTCTTATTCTTGGGGCATTTTCCCTTCAGTTTTGTCTTCAGCAAGTGAAATGCTTGCTCAATCGGATTCAGATCAGGTGATTGACTTGGCCATTGCAAAACAGTCCACTTCTTTCCCTTCAAAAGCTCTTTGGTTGCTTTTGCAGTATGCTTTGGGTAGTTGTCCATCTGCACTGTGAAGCGGCGTCCAATGAGTTTTGAAGCATTTGGCTGAATATGAGCAGATAATATTGCCCGAAACACTTCAGAATTCGTCGTACTGCTTTTGTCAGCAGTCACATCACCAGTAAATACAAGAGAACCAGTTCCACTGGCAGCCATACGTGCCCACGCCATGACACTTCCAGCATGGCGCTGGAAGTGTCATGGCGGTTCACTGATGAGGTGGTATGCTTAGGATCATGAGCACTTCCTTTCCTTCTCCATACTCTTCTCTTCCCATCACTCTGGTACGTTGATCTTGGTCTCGTCTGTCCATAGGATGTTGTTCCAGAACTGTGACGGCTTTTTTAGATGTCGTTTGGCAAACTCTAATCTGGCCTTCCTTGTGGTGAACCCTCTGTATTCACACTGGTGGAGTCTTCTCTTGATTGTTGACTTTGACACACATACACCAACCTCCTGGAGAGTGTTCTTGATCTGGCCAACTATTGTGAAGGGTGTTTTCTTCACCAGGGAAAGGATTCTTCGTTCATCCACCACAGTTGTTTTCCATGGTCTTCTGGGTCTTTTGGTGTTGCTGAGCTCACCGGTACGTTCCTTCTTTTTGAAAATGTTCCAAACAGTTGTTTTGGCCACGCCTAATGTTTTTGCTATCTCTCTGATGGGTTTGTTTTGTTTTCTCAGCCTAATGATGGCTTGCTTCACTGATACTGACAGCTCTTTGGATTTCATCTTAGCAGTAGACGGCAACAGGTTCCAAATGCAAACAGCACACTTGAAATTAACTCTGGACCTTTTTTCTGCTCATTGTAATTGGGGTAATGAGGGAATAACACACACCTGGCCATGGAACAGCTGAGAAGCCAATTGTCCCATTACTTTTGGTCCCTTAAGAAGTGGGAGGCGCATTTGCAAACTGTTTTAATTGTCACTGTCCACCGTTCACCTGATTTGGATGTAAATACCCTCAAATAAAAGCTGACAGTCTACAGTTAAAGCAAATCTCGTTCGTTTCATTTGGAATCCATTGTGGTGGTGTATAGAGCCAAAAATGTTAGAATTGTGTCAATGTCCCAATATTTAGGGATCTGACTGTATATGAAGACTGATTAAAGCTCTGTGTTGCTAGGTGACTAGGAAGCTGGGAGTTCCCGCTCTGAAGCAGGCGATGGAGTGGTTTGGTTTCCACGGTGGCTCCTGTCGATCACCTCTTCAGCCGCTCACAGAGGCCGAGAGTCAGCAACTGAGGCGGGACTTCTCCTCCAATGGGTGGCTGTAAAGGGACCTAGGCGGAGCGAGAGTGCATGTGTGAGCGAGGTCACTATGTGTGGACCTATTAGCTGTTGGTGTAATTATATCATAAAGGGAAAACACAGCTGCCCATGAAAATAAATAAATAAATAAATAAATATTCAGTTCTGTCCACTGTTGATATTTATTGAGCCAAATCCAAAAACCTGCAAAAAACTCCCTTACATTAAAATAAATGTATAAATCAATTAATCCAACTTCAAAGTTCTATTTGGTTTTTGTTCTTCTTTTTCTTTGACCTGGACTGACAGAAATTTTCTTGGCCAATTCCAATTTTTCTCCAAGTGCTCTGCGACCAGTACTGCGACTGATTAACTGAAAACGAGTTGCTGTACACCCGCGTGTCCCTGATATATTTTAACTTTCCACGTAATAGCAGGTGCAGAATATATTGTATAACAAAACAATTTTTCAATTATTTTGACTATTTTGAGCCATTACTAATACCGAGGCTGCTAGCTTCTGGCTGATACTGAGCTTTGTTAGCTTCTGTAAAAAGTTCAACTGGCTGAGGTTGATTTAAGTGTCTGCTTAGGTTTGTTGTAACAAACATTGTCGTGGTGGTCCCCCCATGGTTTACTTTACCAGACTTTGTGTACATATATATGTACACAATGTTATATAGTCTATAAAATCTACACCATAAAACATGTAGCAGCTGACATTACAGGTAATGGATCAAGCCAGCAGAAGCCAAGCAGACTCAGGAAGAAAAGTGCCTCTGGCAGTGCAAGCCACCACTTTAAGGTGTTTATACATTAAAACACTACAAGTATGACAATGTACACAAACCAGAATAAGAAGCCAGTGACAGTCAATTAGCTGCTGATCTTTCCTGTTGTTTTTATCATGTGATCAGTTATTTATTTTCATATTTTGCTCCACTAAAGCAAGAGGACAAGTGGACGTAATAAGAGATTCCAAACTAAACCTCAGCCTTACACAGGGAAAAATAATACCCTCATATTTTAGCCTGTAACTGTTATTTTTCTTCTTTCAAGGAGGTTTTGTGATTACTCTGTCTGATTTGTTTTTTTTGTCCATTTGTTAGAGTTGTTGCACAAAAATTATTTCCATGAAAATCCTGCCAGGGGTCGCTCGATGCAACTTATGGATCCCTTCAAATCTTTACGTATTAAATTGAAATAGGAAATATGTTAGCCATTGTCTTAATGTTCCCAAGATACCAATAACTAACCTGGATTGGTTCATAGCGAGGAGTGGCTTTTCAGCCTAGTGTAAAAAGTAGATGTATAATTGTGTATAATTGGCGTGTAATGCATTTGGCAGATCATGACCTGTTTGACTTAAGCTTTGAAATGTGGGACTTGGACCTGGAACTCTTTAGTCAAGACTCATGTGTAACTTAGGAAACAATTACTTTGTCTAATCGTTAGTGGATGCATAAAAATACAGAATTTGTAGTCTCACAGCAGTAGACAGTAAATGGAAATCACCTGACAGTGGAGTAAATATGAGTTATTTAATCACAGTATTGTCTGTTTTGTCATTAGAAATACGGTGGTCTCACAGGGCATGCATTTTATACTTTGGACATTTGCACCTACTGCAATGGCAGAAAGTCATTTGTATGCATCAGCCTCATTAGTTTAAGATGCCCTGTAACCTAAAGGTAATTGTCATGTAATTACAGCACAGCTTTGGCATGCTTTGACCTCAGGAGATGTCTTATTATTCAGAATACCTCTGTAGAGCTATTGTATGGAAACTAAAAGTACAGCCAGGCCACTTGTAACCTCAGGCTGAATAACACTGAAGCCTCCCAAGGTCTTTGAAAAATAAAAAATTTGGAACAGAAAAACTATCACATCATTTGCTCTTATTTAAATCAGTCATGTATGTTCAGTGTGTTTGTGTGTGTGTGTGTATAAAATATCTCACTGGGGAATGATGCCCATACTGTTTTTTCACTCATTTCCTGTGCTGATATTTATCTAATATTAGAAAAACAAACAGGCGTTCTAGAGCAAATGTGCCCCGTGCCCTTCCTTGGCCAGACAGCACTGAATGATGTGTTCATGCATGTCTGAGATTAGGTCTGGCCACCAAAAAGCCAAAGAAAAGTTCCTCATCTCAAATATAGATTTGATAAATGTTTTCAGAAAGACCTGAGATCAGCTAGAGTTCAGTGGGAGGCAGAGCTGCAGGTCATGGTCACAGTTTGCTGCAGAATACCAGAGCACTCTTTGATGTGAAAAAGTTAAAAACCATAATTACTGTAATTAAAGCCGTGTAGCAGGTAGCCATGGCAATGAGAGCCTTTGGCTTTGTCACATAGCACTTTTTTGCTTTTATCGTACCATGAGTCCAATTAGCACCTTTCTTAGCAGGAGATATTTTCAGAAATACTTACAGGACCATAAAAAAAGGAGGAGATGTTGTGTTTTCTTCTGTTCCTGTGCGACAAGGACACAGTACAGATGGAAAGCTCTGAGTATAAACAGTTTTGATTAAATCACCTGCCACTCAGTTTTAAGGACATCTGTCTTACAAGCACAGTTGTAGTTTATAAGTAATGTTTAACCCTTGGTCTGAAATTTTTCACTGTTTGAGAAACTTTGAAAAAAATTTTTGAAAATACACTGCTTCACTGTGACAGACCTTTGTTACTGTGATTATTTGGCTTTGTCAAATATTGGAAGCATTCAGAGCTATTGAAGACACCGTGTCCTTTATTTGGGAGAATGTCTCCGCATAATGACATGTGACATTTTTTTGTGTAATACGAGAATGTTCAGTGACTACGTGTGCCTTGTCTGTAAGACTGCAGAAAGTAATTTCCTTTAGAGTACATGGCCTTATAACAAATTCTTTCTTCGTGGCAGGAGTGAAAGATAACAATCCAGATTTTGTGAATAAAAGTGTACTTTAGTGTCACCTTGGTTTTCAGGGGCCTGCTTTCTTTGCTGCAATACACACTTTTTTGTGTCAATTTTACATTCAATTATAAGACCTTTAGTCACTGTTAAACAAAGTATTCAAGGACTGGTGTAAAAAGTGAGTTACTGAGCACCGCGTCTCTAAAAAGTCACTGTGACTTGAAGCTGTGAGGGATAGTTGGCCTCTGCCTAAACTTTTCCTCACCTGCTTGTTTGATCCGGAGGATGAAGGAGAAATATAATATAAGCCAGTGCAACTACATACTTTTGGAGACAAAGCTTCTGCAATCTGATACCCAGACATGCATCCCCCACCCTTGATATTGCTCTGCTAGGTACCAAGATAAGTGCAGTTTTATATGAGGTCACATTTCCTTGAAAAACAAGTTTATAAGTTTATCTTCGGTACCGAAGACAGAAGAGGAGTTTGATATATAATACAAAGAACCCCAAGTTTCTCCCAATGACAAGCCAGCACCTTGCCATACATATGAGGGTGTATGAGTTTTTGTGAGTCAGTGGGTGAATAACAAATACATTATAAAACTCTTTAAGAACTGCCAAAGTTTAAAGAAATGATTTCCTCTGTAAGTGCACATCATTTCCCCTTCACCAGAGACAGCGCTGCAATCAAAGCCCAGCATTATCACAGTAGCAGGAAATAAGTTATCCTTTTAAAAGTGTCATGATGATAACGATAACTGATATTTTGAAATGAATAAAGATGAAGCAAAGCTACAGCGTCAGCAGCGATAATATTATGCAACCGTTCTTTTTTGTGTGCTTCTTTTTGCAGCCATGGTTACCTCCAGGTTCTTGTATTTTGACTCTAATTACCCAAAACCAAGACACACACACAATTATGAATTTGACTGATACTGTCATTGCTTTTATTTTTCTCTCATTTTCTTTTTGCGAAGTAAAAATCAGATGTTATATCACGTGAATACTAATTAATTAGCACTCATATCCAGAAACTGCTTAAATGATTAATAACCATAATAGATGGTATTAGAGAAAATAACATGGGAATACACTGTTAGTGCAAGTTTTACAAATGTGCTGTCAACATGTTGCGCTGTGCCAATTACTAAGTGTTTCCTTATTAGTTTATCGCAGCTTTTAAGCTGAACTCTGCTGCCCAGTGCTGCAGTCAAAGTTGACGAGAGCACAGCGAAGCCTGAACCGCGCTCCACAGAAACAACAGTGTGAGCTAAAAGAGGCAAAAACGTCAGCAGAGCTACAGAGTTGATAATAATCTTTTGTTTTTGCTACTATGAGTGACCTCTTTTCATCCAGCTAATGGAACCAGCCTGAAACACAAAAATTGCAGTAATAATAATAATAATAATAATAATAATAATAATAATAATACAGTAGTTAGTGGGGCTTTTACATGGTAAGTTAATAGTGGCCTTCTATAAAATAAGGTCTATTCAAAACACAAGTCAACAGTTTTTTTGTGTGTATTTTTAAGTTCATGAAAGCGATTTAAGGCTCTGATCCTGCAGAGTTTGAAAAACATTCAACTAATGAGTTCATATTAATAAACCTGCTCAAGGATTTCTGATAATATGAGGTTTCTTCTTTTTATTTCATCTGTGTTTAACCTCTTTCCAAGGGCGGTCTTGTTACTAAAGATTTTTGCCAAAGAACTAAATAACGGAAAATCTTCAATAGGATCCTTAAATACTTATTCCTGTATGTCTCTTGTTGCTGTGGTACCTTTCAGTCCTTTCAGACACCAGAGGAAAAGTGTCCTAATGTTTGATCAGCTGTGTTCTTAACTGTTGACCCCTGAGGTCTGAAGCCTCGGTATAATTTAAGCATTCACGCTAAGTGTCATCATAACATTTTGAAGTGTTGTCTTCACTTATTTCAAAAACCTTTTGGTAATTGGTTTCCTTTATCATTCTGTGAGGTGCAGTGGCTCTAAGTGACCACATGGAGGCGACACGCCCCACCGCTGCTTCTGCACTGTCAAGGGCATCCCTTTGATATGGTTCGGTTGATGTCTGTGCTCCCAGTGGGCAAACAGTAGGAGGGGGGACTGGCCTCTATCTCACTCCTGCTCCTGGGGTGAGCAAGTGGCGAGTCAGCAAAAGAGGCACAGCATCACCCGGAGGAGCGTGACGATGACACGGCGAGGTCATTGCAATGAAATCTCCCAACAAATACGCTCTCTCTCCCCCCGCTGCCTTCTCTACACATCATCATCCCTCCACACCTGACGATCTGTCATCTGTCTCCCCCTCCTTTCCTCTCTCGACCCTGCCCTCACTTTTCTTTCTCTTCCCTCTCTCCTCTCTGCATCCCAGTCCCCCCCCAGGCAGTGTGGTGACCTCTCTGCGTAGTGTTGCATGTACAGCCCAATCCCTCTCTCCTTCTGTGCTCCTTTCCTTCTCCATTATCCCCCATCCTGGTCATGCCACAGATTAAAACCAAACTTAAAAGATTCCCCGATCCCTCCCATCCCCTTTTTTTTCCTTTCCCATCTTTCTCTCCTCCCCCATCCTCTCTTCTTCCTTCCCCTGTGATTAGCTACTGCCTGACTCACGCAGCTCTCCCTCCTTCTCCCTCTTCCCGAGAGCGTGGCACAGTTAAGATGGCTAAATATGAAATATCTTTTGCTCTTAATTTTGGCCTTCCACACCGTTTTGTGAGCTTCGTTGTGTAAGAGGAAAGACTCAGTTACAGCCTACCACCATGGTTAATTACAGTTGCTTGCAAAAGTATTCAACCCCCTTGAACTTTTCCACATTTTGTCACATTACAGCCATAAACATGAATCAATTTTATTGGAATTCCACGTGAAAGACCAAAACAAAGTGGTGTACACGTGAGAAGTGGAACGAAAATCATACATGATTCCAAACATTTTTTACAAATAAATAACTGCAAAGTGGGGTGTGCGTAATTATTCAGCCCCCTTTGGTCTGAGTGCAGTCAGTTGCCCATAGACATTGCCTGATGAGTGCCAATGACTAAATAGAGAGCACCTGTGTGTAATCTAATGTCAGTACAAATACAGCTGCTCTGTGACGGCCTCAGAGGTTGTCTAAGAGAATATTGGGAGCAACAACACCATGAAGTCGAAGGACACACCAGAGAGGTCAGGGATAATATGGCTGGGTATCGTCACTGATTTCTAGAATCGATTCGATTCCGATTCACAAGGTCCCGAATCGATTTGATCCACGATTTGATTCAATTCGATTCAATTCGATTTGAATCTGGGAAATTTTGCCTCAGACAGTCAGAAATATTATAATTCAGATAATTTACATATTTTTGTATCTATAAAAAGTAAGCTGACACTCGCAAGTCTTTATCAAAGGTGTGAGCATCACAGCAGATGCCTTTGTGTCAAAGTAGCTGAAGATAAAACACAGAAAAACATGAAGGTGATTTTCCTGGCCTGGGATTTTATAAAAATATTCTGCAGTACATCAAAAACGAAAGAAAACCATTAATCAACTTTAGCACATTACCTCTGAAGTTACAACGGTTTTATTAGAGACACGGCTGCATTTTGCACAATTTTAAAAAGTTTAAATTTGTTCAGTAGCCTATTGAACAGCAGAAATTAGGTTTTCTTTTCGGAAGTAAGTAAAAGGGAAAAAAAACAGCGGCCAACGGCGCTGTAAACAACGGTAGACTTGTGCATAACAAGCAAGCGAATAATGTAGAAAACAGATTTTTAGATGGGAAAACTGGTGTTGAAGTACAGAGAGAGAGAGAGAGAGAGAGAGCTGTGCATGAAGTGTGATTTCATCGTGTTGGAAGCAAAACAGAGTGAATTCATGACGATGTTTCTGTGAAGCTTAGTTTGGATCTTCTTTTGCTGCTGGTTCGGTCAATATTGTTTGGAGAGAGATAAAACTAACAGCTTTAGAATCAGCGCAAAAAGGCCGTAAACACAAAGCGCGGAGCCCCCGAAACATCGGAATCAGGAGCCCCGACCGTGTAGGGTGAGAAAGGCGACATCTCACTCATTCTGATCCGTCGGCAGGTCCGAGCTTTGTTTTTACGTCTTTGTGCAGAATCCGTGTTACTGCTCTCATTTACTGTTTTAGCTGTTTGGTGGTTGTTGAAATTTTGTGAGGTTTAACCTGAGATTCTGGCGTTTTGGGCAAAATACATTTATATTAAAAAATCGATTCATGATTTTAATGAATCCATATCACGTTATACAAGCCAGAATCGATTTTAATCGATAAATCGCTTATCAAAACCCACCCCTAAGGGAAAAGGTTATTGAGAAATTTAAAGCAGGTTTAGGCTACAAAAAGATTTCCCAAGCCTTGAACATCCCACGGAGCACTGTTCAAGCGATCATTCAGAAATGGTGAATGAAGCTGGTCAGAGTTGATGGGACGATGGATGGAGCCAAATACAGGGCAATCTTGGAAGAAAACCTCTTGGAGTCTGCAAAAGACTTGAGACTGGGGCGGAGGTTCACCTTCCAGCAGGACAACGACCCTGAACATAAAGCCAGGGCAACAATGGAATGGTTTAAAACAAAACATATCCACGTGTTAGAATGGCCCAGTCAAAGTCCAGATCTAAATCCAATGGAGAATCTGTGGCAAGATCTGAAAACTGCTGTTCACAAACGCTGTCCATCTAATCTGACTGAGCTGGAGCTGTTTTGCAAAGAAGAATGGGCAAAGATTTCAGTCTGTAGATGTGCAAAGCTGGTAGAGACAAACCCTAAAAGACTGGCAGCTGTAATTGCAGCAAAAGGTGGTTATTTATTTATAAAATATGTTTGGAATCCTGTATGGTTTTCATTCCACTTCTCACGTGTACACCACTTTGTGTTGGTGTTTCACATGGAATTCCAATAAAATTGATTCATGTTTGTGGCTGTAATGTGACAAAATGTGGGACAGTTCAAGGGGGCCGAATATTTGTGCAAGCCACTGTATATCAGCGCACAATATGTAGGCAAAGCAGCTCAACATGTATTTGTCTGGTTAACAAGTAGCGTTTATGTAGTCACAGTTTTTCTGCCCCATGAAATTTCTGATCTTACTATTGTTCGTACTCTCTGGATAACCACAGAGCTTCATTCATGTACAGAGGCTTTTAAAAAACACCAGTGAGCCGGTTTCTTCACTGTAGTAGTTGATTTTCATTCATGCAGCATTCTGCAACTGTAATATTCTTGACAGGGCCCAGTGCTGATTGATCCTGCCACTAAATCCCATCCCCAACAATTGCTTTATTTGATCCTGTTTGAATCATTTTTGTCAGCTCATCGAGGAATATAAAGAACTTTTGTATTTTATCTTCATTTTGAAGAGTCTCACAGAGCAGGTAGCATTAAAAGAATAATGAATTTTTACTTTTGAAGAGAGCTTTTTGACAAATAAAGAACGGCTGTTTAAACCAGCAGAGACTCTGCAGGGTGGCATTACAGTGTGCCTCGCTTCTAACCAGAATAAAAATAAAACGCTGGTCTGTCGTGAACTTTGCAGGAATTATCAATTAAATGTGTGAGACATTAATTGCTACATGCAATGTTCTATAATTTGTGTCTAAATTGGACAAAAGTAAACGTGGCTCTTCTTGTGTTACTTAAGATTAAGAAGTTTCTTTGTATTAATTGTAGTCTACCTTACTAATTATAAGGTGTCTGACATCAATGTGAGAGTTTTAGATCAAACCAAAGTTACAAATGGGGCCCCTAGAGCTCATTTAAGGGTTTTTTTTTATGCTCAGTATCTTTTAGAATTGGAACATGAAGCACACAGTCAGGAATTATCTAAAGACTAAGTTGAAGTATAAATCTCTGAACATTTTTATAATGAGGTCCCAGCTCACCACTCTTTGACTCCCTGTTTCTGAGCCACATCACTACTACACAAAAAAAGGACGAAAGGAAGGGCAACATGAGGGGGAAGATGAGAGAAAGAGACAGAGAAGTGGGGGGGAATTTGTGAACCAGATGGATGGAGCTCAAAGATTACGAGCATGTGAAAGTCCAGACAAAAGGTACAGAGTGGAATAAATGGAAAGGTAATGGTTGACATGCCTGGTAATAAGTAGAAATAGTATTTAAAGTCACAAAGATTTAAAAACAAAAAAATAAGTTTGATTAGTCTGACAAAGATATACATAGCTGGTTTCACAGTGAGATTTCAGTCCTAATTGGGATTGGCAGCTGGAGGTTGGTACAATAAGGGAGCTTCAGAGAGTGACAAAGGTAGCGACAACCTGATTAATAACTAGTTAAACTGGGCGTTGTAGATCTAAAATTAAGCATAATTGAGCAGCTGCATGACCTATTTCTTTGCCTCAAATGGAGACCGTCCTCAGCAGAGGAACAAAAAAGCAGCACTGATTGCTCGAAAGCTTTGAACAGCCAGCATTTTTGTGGCAAGATTATGAATTAACCTCATTAAAAAGCAAAACTGGAACTTTTTTTTGATGTGCTATAAAAAAATAAAATAAAAGTTAAAACTTCTGCTTACCTGTAAACTTAACTAATGAAGTTTTATTTTATGGACAATGTTGTACAGCTTTGATTCACACATACATTCATGCATACATTTTGGAACAAAATGTGATGAACACTGTTATCTGTACAGTGGGCTCTAGAAGCCTGATCTATGCTGCCTGCTCTCCAGCAGGCTTTGTAAACACGGTGGAAGTAACTGTTTGGCAAGTACAGGGGCAATATTCCTTCAGGAGTTAGTACAGACCATAAACTCTATATAAAAGTAAGACTGTCCTTAGTTTCTAGGCTATCGTACTACCATTTGGTTTTGGGGGCTTTCTGGATTACCGGGCACGAGCTATCGGCTAACGCTTGCCTGGCTTGCTAGCTTCATTACCAACTAACATCCGCAATTCACTGCTATATAAAATGGGATGCTAACATTTCCAGTGAAAATCAGGCTTCAAAGAAAATGTACTCACTGGAACAGTCTCTTTAAGCCCCCCAGTCACAAAACCATAGAGATGGTTGGCAACCATGTTGTAACCACCAGTCACTATGGCTACGTTCACACTGCAGGTCTTAATGCTCAATTCGGATTTTTTGATCAAATCCAATTTTTTTGTCTGTTCGCTCACACTACAAATAAAATGCAACAGCAAACGCGCTCTAGTGTGAACCCTCAAAGTGGCCTGTATGCGCAAAAGAAGACGTCACACACAACGTGCTCTGTTTAGACACAGACCGAACAGTATTGTTCGACTGAACAGTATTGTTTCCCAATTTTTGCTTTAAGTTATTTTGATATCTACATAATAATGTAGATAACCTAATAATGATCCTTATTGCTGTTTTAGAGGAGCGGTGCTTCAAAGGATAGTTGCAGATTTCTGTCAGAATCTGCAGATTATGCAGTACAAATAAAATGTTAACGTTTCTCCAACGTTGTCTTCCCAGCAGTTTCACCGGATGGCCAGGAAGCGTTTGCGATGTCTTATCGGGTGCTTCTCCAGTGCTGAAATTGGCGACTGTCTTGTGTCAGTGACATAAAAGACGGATTTAATGCGACTTGACCATTCACACAGCAGTCGCTTTCTGAAACATCGGATATGTATCGGATTCAGTACCACATACGAAAGTGACCTAGATCGGATTTGAAAATATCGGATTTGTGCCGTTCACACTGTCATACCATGATCGGATATGGGTCGCATAGGGTCAAAAAAATCGGATTTGATGCGCTTTCGCCTGCAGTGTGAACGTAGCCTTTGTCAAAATGAATATTCCCCAACCAGCTGGCGAGGTTGGTTGCTGGAGGTTGCTGGCAGAGACTGTGGAATAAATTGCTAATGACCCATTCACTTAGGCTTAAAGACTGGTCAGTGACCTCCTGGCAACCATCGGTCGCTGACAGTCGGTCCTGGCTTTAGTCACTATCAGGATTCTGTGAGCAGTAGTTTGCATGGAACCTGTTGATTTGTTTGCAAACAAACTACTCTCTAAGCAATAGTGTGAAAAACTGCGAAAAGGGTACCACATCTGCCTTCGAACTAAAAGTGATGCCTTTTGAAGCATGTTGGTTTCACAGGTAATGGTACAACTTCGACTTAGATGAGCATTCTCTGTTTCCTGCTTCTATCGCACTTTTTCGAGCTTCACAAACCCCTGGGTGGTTGGTCAGTGTTTCCAGACAAGTTGGTGTCTTTCATGCAGATTACTAGAGACTGTAGCAATCTGCTCATAACCAAAGCAATCACAAGGAGGTTTCTGGTGCAGCCAGCAATATCCATCAATCACATGCCAGCCAGTCAGTGAATGCACATTTTTCCAAACTCATTTGAACTTGCCAGGAGATTGCCAGCAGGTCTGTAATGATGTGTAACTGGGTTCTTAGTCCAATCAAAAAGGGAAAAGGATAAATCAGCACCTTCTTGTCTATTTGACCATGTCCTTAACATTGCTTTAAGCTTTGAAACAGTATAAACCAGTAGGTTAATTGATTTAAATGAGCACTGACCAAATCACAATTCTGTTTGTCCCCAGCTAAGAGGATGCCACTTGGTAGAGATGGAAAACAAGCAAGTGGACAGTATATTTGCTGGGCTGACACTTACCAGGTAGTCTTAAATCCAACTTTTTAAATATACATAAATTAATAATCCATCCGTCCTCCTCATCCGCTTTATCCGAGGCCGGGTCGCGGGGGCAGCAGCCTAAGCAAAGAGGCCCAGACCTCCCTCTCCCCAGCCACCTCCTCCAGCTTATCCGGGGGAACACCAAGGCGTTCCCAGGCCAGCCGAGAGATATAATCTCTCCAGGAGGCCCTCACCCGATGAAGCCAACAGAACCACATCATCTGCAAAAATCAGAGATGAGATTCTGAGGCCACCAAAGCGAAAGCCCTTCGCCACTTGGCCTGAAATCCTGTCCATAAAAATTATGAACAGAACCGGAGACAAAGGGCAGCCCTGGCGGAACCCATCATCCACCGGTAACGAGTCCGACTTATTGCCGGCAATGCGAACCAAGCTCTTGCAACGGTTGTATAGGGATCGAATGGCCCGTAGCAACGGGCCAGACACCCCATACTCCCGCAACACCTCCCACAGGACACCCCGAGGGACACGGTCGAATGCCTTCTCCAAGTCCACAAAACACATGTAGACTGGTTGGGCAAACTCCCATGCACCCTCAAGTATCCTTGAGAGGATAAAGAGCTGGTTCAGTGTTCCACGACCAGGACAAAAGCCGCATTGTTCCTCCTGTATCCGAGGTTCGACTAGCGGACGAACTCTCCTTTCCAGCACCCTGGCATAGACTTTCCCAGGGAAGCTGAGGAGTGTGATCCCCCTGTAGTTGGAACACACCCTCCGGTCCCCCTTCTTAAAGATGGGAACCACCACCCCGTTCTGCAGTCCATGGGTACTGCCCCTGATCTCCACGCAGCATTGCAGAGGCGTGTCAACCAGGACAGCCCTACAACGTCCAGAGCCTTCAGGAACTCGGGGCGGACCTCATCAACACCAGGGGCTCTGCCACCAAGGAGTTGTTTAACTGCCTCAGTGACCTCGCCCCCGGAAATTGGCGGGTCATTCCCCTCATCCCCAGACTCTGCTTCCTCCTCGGAAGACGTGTCAATGGGATTAAGGAGGTCCTCGAAGTATTCCTTCCACCGCCTGACAATTTTCTCAGTCGACGTCAGCAGCGCTCCGCCAGCACTATACACAGTGCAGGTAGAGCACCGCTTTCCCCTCCTGAGACGCCTGACGGTTTGCCAGAATCTCTTTGAGGCAGTCCGAAAGTCTTTTTCCATGGCCTCTCCGAACTCCTCCCACACCCGAGTTTTTGCTTCAGCCACTGCCCGAGCCGCATTCCGCTTGGCCTGTCGATACCTGTCGGCTGCCTCTGGAGTCCCACAGGCTAACCAAGCCCAATAGGACTCCTTCTTCAGCCTGGTGGCTCCCTTCACCTCTGGTGTCCACCATTTGGTTCGGGGATTACCACCACGGCAGGCACCAACCACCTTGCGGCTGCAGCTCAATGCAGCAGCTTCGGCAATGGATAATAGATAAATTGAATAATCAATTTATATTATGTAAAAAAAGATTGTTTGATCATAAGAGCTCTGGCCCTCCCTATTATTGAATTTGATACATATTGTAGGCTACCGGAACTATATGAACAGTTGGTTCATATTAGCAATTAACATTGTGTTGCAATTGTTTGATTAGAAAGCAACTTCTTTAAGTGAATATGCAACCTGATCATTACCAGAATTAATGTGCATTGATGTGATTTCAGCCTGACTCGGTAACTTTTACTAGGCAACAGTGGTGATAACAACATGATCCTAGTTTTATCTTAAAGTATGCTTTTACTGTTGGTTTGAATGAGGAACCTCTAGCAGCAGAAATCTTATTCTGCACAGTTCGTTTTTAAGTGCGGAGTCAAAAATGACTTCACCAGGACATTCTACTATTGAACCATGTTTTTATATTGATTTATGCTGCTTTAAGACTTAACCTACTTCAGTGATTATATTCATGTGAAATGCATATTTCAGCATTTGTGGAGTTTAAAACAAGCTTTAAGTTAACCATTGGCGGCTAAAAATAGCATGTAATCTGTAGAAAGTAGATTGGAGTGGGACCAGTGGCATACAGGATAGCATCATGAGCGTAAAAACAGAAATTCCAGAAATCAGAATTCAAAGCAGCAATAGTGTGTGTTGGAATTTTAATTCATTGGAACAGCACTCACCTTCTGGAGAGGATAGGCTCTGCTGTCTCTCCCTATCAATCTCCACCTACACTGTGCATTTAGTCTGAATGTCCAAGTTCAAGCACCTTCTTCAGGACTGAAAAAAACAAACAAAAAAAAAGGCTATTTGTCGCAGATTACTGCTAGAACCTACTAGAGATGGATTACATCTATCTGACCATCAGTGTATGGATTTTTTTCCTTGATGGATGTTGAATATGTATATCATGTCTTCATTTCCCTTGGTACTCCCACCCCCTACATCCTCTCCTCTCCTCTGGTGTTTTAGCTAAGCCCAAGTGTTATTCCTCCTCTCCAGCATTTACACATGCAACTCCATCCCTCTCACCCTACTGCAATCTGCTCCACTCCGGTTTTTCTTGTTTCTTGTGCCTGAAGCACCTGCAGGGAGAAGGCGGCGGCATGTTGAATGTGAAAATATCACCATAAAATTAATGTGTCCTGGTCTTAAAATCAAGACGTGCTGTGATGACTAGCCTGAGGAGGAACTGTAATAAAGACTTGATTTCATCATGTAGAGAATGAAATGAATATGAGGCTCAGACTCTTTGAATTTGGGGGAATTTTAATGTATAGTACTTGTAGAATACTTGTGCACAAAAGCCCAGTATGTGTGTTTCTTTGCACATTTTGTAATGTTAATGTCAAAAATCTTACAACATCTTGTTGCCCTTTGCATAAAGTATGCTCATCATCAGCGTTAAGGCACGTACTACTTTTTACACCATACTGGAAAATAAAAATACAGAAGGTCCATTTGTTGTCAGTAGACATCTATGCAACACTCACAGACTGTATATAAAACATCAGCATAGCTTCTGGATGTGAAAAAGGAAGCCAAGGCTTATACTACAGTCAGACCAGGGAAAGCAGTTGGTAGAAACTGCAGAACGAATAAAAGTCTTGCAACCACCTGCAATGAAGTTGTGATCTTGTTGCCTTTCAAATGGTTATTTCAAAGACCCGTACCAGGTTTGCAAACACTTTTCCATCTTCAAAGTGACCTTGTTGTGTCAACACAGTGATAAAACTGAATGACGAAGACATTTTGCCATTAGTTTGTGATTGAATGGGTCCAACTGGGTTTCTAGTTACAAGTTGTCTTATTTTTCCTTCTGTGTCATTGACCCACAAAATCATGCATTTTTTCTACTGCACAGTAGAGCAGGGGTCTCAAACTCAAATGAGCTGCAGGCCACTTCTGGCACCGTCATCTCATTGGAGGCCACTTTAGTGTCCAAGTAGTACAAAAAAACAAACACGAAAACACCCACTAATATTTCCTAAAATGTAGTGTTTTGTTTGTTTTATTTAATTCCAAATATTGTGTAACAAGACAAAATTGCAAACATGAACGGAATTTTTTTCTCACTCTCAGCTATCTGAAGCCTTTCAGTTTCAGTTTCATTTGTCAACATTACAATGAAATGTATTTGATGAGCAGAAAAAAACAGTATAGTACAGTAGTTTCATTCAACTACCAAATAAACAGCTCTTTCTGGCCAGACACGTGGCAGCACTTTTGCTACAATTTTGTTTGTATTTAACAAAATAAAAATGCAGGCATAAGCGTACACTTTAGCTTTTGACTGTAAGTGAAAACTGTTTTCTTTCCAAATAAATCTCTCACTGAACTAACACAGCCAATCCCTCAACATGTTTGCATTCTCTTATACCTCGGGCAGGTCCGCGGCTCCGAACCGTGGTAAGGAGACCTCTGGCTAATACTTTGGGTTCCGTGTCGGGCTCGTAGCCGGGAACTAGCTTTACTGTCTGGGTCAACTTTGCTAGCGACAGACAGAAAGAGGCATTGAAAGGCTGCTCCAGCAGATCTTTGTTTCGGAGGAAAACACGAACACAGTGTACAGTCGAATCTTAATTTCTTTTTAATTTCTACTCAGTAGCACCTCGTACTTTTCTCCTTTTTCTCCCTCCCTCACGCTCACACACACACAGCGGGAGGGTTGGTCCCACATGTTCTCCCTGCAGCAAGGACTACACCGCCCATGAGGCTACAGTCTTAAAGGGCCATGCCTGTAACACTCTGCCGTCGTATTAAATCATTTTTCATATAATAATAATTAAAAAAATATTTCTTCACATCAATATGCGGGCCGCAAGTAGAGGTGACATGGGCCGCAAATGGCCCGCGGGCCGTGAGTTTGAGACCCCTGCAGTAGAGGGTGACTCTTGCATCTAATTGTATAGTTTGATAAAAATGACTTGTTGGTTCACCTGATCTGTGACCTCACAACCCTTTTCTGAAGAGTTCATGATCTGTGTCCCTAGTTTGAAATCTTACTGAGTAAAACACGACGCTGGTTTTGTAGGTTATGGTTGCTGTTAAGGTGAAAAAGGAGGCTAAACCAGGAGATGCTACCATGCGGCTGACAAGTCATTAGCCTGTGAGCATACAGCATTACCACTCACAACAGGACAGTAATAGCAAAGATGATAAGCCCGAGGCTTCACAGTGGGTTTTCCGGTGGCTTGGTCCATCGTTTATATACAGGCTATAGCAACACTATGAACGTTAATAGACTCAAACTGATTCTCACAGACTCTAAGTGTATTTGAAAAGCATGGGCATGCAGGTTGATGCGGTGACTTTTAATAAAAGCTCCTGGAACCAACATTCTCGCAGTCAGTGACTTAATTTACCATGTGTGGTAAAGCAAAGTATCCAGAGAATAAAGTGATATTTTGAATATTATTCAACTTTTTTTTTGTTTTTTGGGATTAAACATAGTCGAGTTGAATGATTACGGGGTTTTGTGTTTTTCGCAAGGAAGTTTTATTTTGACATCAAATGCTGTTCGTGAACGTGATGACAAATGGGAAACAGCCCCAGAGGCCCCCCTGATAAATATATACCCTCAGTGTATTTAAGAGTTTCCTGCCCTATCTATTTCATTTGAATACCCTGCGGTTGCTTTTGCAATGACAAGATCACACTGGACTCTCTCCTGGTAAAGCTCTAATGTAAGCCTTCCCCCAACAATACATTTAGTATCTTCAGGTTTCATCATTTAATTCCAAAAATGGACAAATGTCTGTGTGAATTCGGTTCCTCTCAGACTCGTGTTTTCTCTCCTGGCTGGCAGGTCTTAGAATCAGCTGATTTGAATAAGAAGCAGCCAGTATCGGGGTGATGTTTATGTCTAACCTTTCTGCCTATATCGTCTCATCCTTGAGCTGCAGCTTATAGCGGAAGAGTGATGGCTGCTGAAATTTTTATTTAGCAGATGAATATACCTATTATATAACTCCCCCAGCGCACTCAGGCATCCATGCATTGACTCAAACACACATACACAAACTCCCAAAAGTGCCATTGTAGAGCAATTAAAACAGGCAAAATCCACGCTTTGTGTATCTGTGCCCCCCTCTTTCTTCATACACCATTTTTTTTTTAATTTCTCACAGCTATACGTGCAGTGACAGGCCTCTCTTATCAGTATGCTGCGTGCACTTCCTCTCTAAACATGGCCAAAGCTTTTGGGAGCCGTGAAGCTTCACTGATAAGATAAGAGACAAAGCCCCCTCTCTTTAAGGAAAGCATGAAATAGAAAACAGGAGATCCCTCCCTGTGGAATTAGAGGGATAGAATGGAAGAAGAGAAGCGATGATGTTTGGAAAATGAAATTTAAAAACCACGTCAGATGTGATCCACGAGGTTGGGGGGGGGGGGGTCACTTTTAGGAACAAAAGAAATGCACACAAACACGCATGTACATCTTCCACTGGTGGTGTGTTACATGAATATGATCTGCAGAGCATATTTAAATACTTTGCCATGGAAACAGGCTCCATGATTAGGGGCAAATAGGCAAAACTGCTGCAGCACTTGGGATTGAGATGATACAAATTAAGGGAACTCTGGACGGTTGCCAAGGAGACGAAACAGGCGGAGGGGTTAAAGTCCAACCTAAACACACCTTAAAGCTATTTTAGTGACAGCAGAGCAGAGAGTGGGTGGGGGGAGGGGAGGATGAAGCAGGGGGAGGGGTGGTGGAGGTGGGCTTCTGACAGCCGAGCTCCACGAATAATCGTTAAACCTGCTGAGATGTGTGATCAGAGTTCAGAATCCTTCCATATGTCTCCGCATGTGTATGCGTGTTGACTTGTGGTTGTGTGCACCTTTCGTTGTGCCGTTCCAGTGTTTCATGTCTCCCGGGGGCCCTCGCACCACAAACACAAAAGGCTCACAATCTGGTTCGGTTTCATGCATTTTCTTTATTGTTTTGTCTGTGGATTCACTTCCATCTAAAATACCAAACACTATTCATCTTTTGTTTCCATGACATCATCATCTTAACAACAAATTCATCAGAAACAACAACACAATGTGACTTTATGGCTTCGTGACATCAGCGAGTCTCAGTTTCCAAATGTTTTTGCAGTGTTTAAAGGTGCTAAAACGGGGACGTGGCCCCACGTGAGACGACATAAAACATGCATCTGTGAAACTTCTGAAAAAGAAAAAAAAGCCCAGTTACTGAGTTTTTATTTACAGAGATAAGTTTTGGTTATCAGTTGTTAAATTTGTCTGCAAGTTTATTTTTAGTCAACAATAGCTTTTGTTTATTTTTCATCAAAATTAATATTTGAGCTCACGACTGAACTTGGACAAATGATTAAATGCCTAAAACGTTAAATTTTTCTCCTTCAGTTTTCATAAAAGACTGAAATGCTGCTCATGTGTAGCATGTGTAAATGTGTACAGTATGGCACCTGAAAAGAGACATGATTAAAGCCTCTGAGAAGCCACAAGTTGACCTTTGATCTGTTTTGAAAACGTAGTTTCACAACAAAAAACGCTCTGTAATAGGAAAACTAAATTCAGTTATGATACAAGAAAAATAAATGCATTATGCAGACTTGTATCTCCTGATAAAGATCACGGGGAGTGTTTACAATTAGAAAAACCATTGAATGGACCTAAAAGGGGACCAATTTTAACCTCTGCATTGTGATTGGACTCTGGATTATTAGCCTGAGCTTTTGGCTCACAAGAATTTTGTGCACAGACTTAATAAAGTGAAACTTTAAACAGCATAATAGTTGACGGGGATACATGGGGAACAACATGCTAGGTCACCTTAGAGATTGTATTTTTGCTTAGAAAGGAAAGGAACCCTGACTATGAAAACATGTATAGATTAAACACTGCAGATTAGTCTGACTTTCAGTTTTACTTCCAGAAAATACTTCAATTAGTCATATTGGTCAGAGACCAATGTGCAAGGTTTACTGGCGCCTTCAGTCATCCTTTAATAACCAGTAATATTTCTGAACACTTTTTGCTTCAAGTGCAAAAAGAGATGGGTTCCTATAACCTAATTGCAGGTCTTTTGCAGAGTGTCTTTTTCCTACCACCTTCCTCCTCTCCAACAGGAAAGCTGTTTTTTTTTTTAACTGGAAATTGCAAACAAAACCAGCACACTGTGACAATTTTTAAACCTCTGGTTTGTTAGAAATTTGGACCGACTCAGTTTTTAAATCAATAAAAGCAAACTATGTGTTTTGACAGCGTGCTTTAGAAACAGCAGCCACAAGCTGAACTAGTCAGGGTTCTTTTTAACAAGGCTGGTAATCATATTTTAGTGCAACTATTTTCAGTTGACAAATAACTTTTTTTTTTTACCTTAAACAGTAAATGTCATTTACTTTGTGTTGATTGGCTTCTTTGACCAAACAGTCCTGAAAAAACTCTAATCTGCCTCTAATCTGTGGAGCTTTCCTTTGGCTGAATTAGCAGAAGTGCTCTCATCAGGCTGTCAGCACACAGAACTGAGAGACGTTCAGTCTTTTTAATGGCTCAACAATTATTCCCTCTAAAGGGGTACTGCAGCAATTTCATATTCCACTTAAATGGGTGAAATTCAGTCAGCAGAGGCTGACATATCCTAACTTTAAACTATGTCAACACAGGAGGCATAACATAAGCAGCACAATAGCTGCTCTAGGATTCTCTGTTTCTACACAGTATGGAGGTGCTGGCTTCACCTCATTCACAATGATTTTATTTATGTGCGTGAAATGGAAGAAAATACACTCAAAGTACAAACACACCTTTCTGGCCACCAAATGTGCAATACAAATGAAACACAAACTGCCTTCTAAGCAGAAAGCTGAACTGATTAAAACAGAAGCATATCTGTTCCATCGGAGATCAGATAGACGACTGAAAACCATGCATGAAATATTTCTCTGCAGAACAGCCATGCATCCCTAGTCTGGATCATGCCCCAGTGCCGAATCCTAAATTTCCCATTATGCAGCTTGATAGGCTTTTCTATAACGTAAAGCAAGTTCTGCTTATTTCAAACAAAGTTGCCAGAGAGCCCCTTAAAGACACCAGTTTTACTCCAACAAAAGCTATTGTTGTATATTTTCATGGCGTATTTCAGGATAAAATCTCGACAGCAAGATAATGTAAGACCTGAGCCATTTTTTCCCTTTGTTGCTGAAAAGTCCAAAAAATCTCTAAAATCCAGATATTTGGAAAAACCTTGTGTAATGTTTCAGTTTCCATCTCTCAGGTATTTAAAATACCCAAAACAAATATGAAGGCATACTGTGAGTGAAGGCAGTGAGTTGGTTGTTACTCATCAGGCAATCATCTCACCAGTGTGATAAACTGGTAAACTGCTGCCCTTCAACCCCACACTCATGTTTTCCCTTTATTAAGCACAAACACAAAAACACACAAAAAGACAAAAAGATTTAAGACAAAGTAATAAGAGTAAGTAAAACAGTCAGCCGGTACTCAAAGCACAGTAGAAGAAGGTTTTTGTTCAGGCACTCGATTAAGTAACTGTGTCTCATTTTTCATAAGCAGTGTTGATTCTCTCACTTGTTGAACAACTGTTAAAGAGCCCTGGATTGCTCTCGCCCTATTTTCTCATTACAGTGGTGATTATGGTAATGGGCTTGTTTTTGTTTGTGCCGTACATAAGGACAGTCTAAGCACAAGTGTGTGCGTGTTTGTGTGAAAGAGTGTGAGAAGTAAATACTGTGGAACTAATGAAATTATAGACACTGATTATGTCTCCATTCCTCACACATGTGTGTGAATTAAGTGTCCGTTTCTCTCTATACAGACTCAGGCAATGCCTCTTGAAAGAGAGAGAAAATATTAAAATGTACATGCAGCTCAAGACACCAAGAATAACAACAACAATGGATTCCTGGTGTAAATGAAACAGTCAGAGAGCCTCAGTAAAAAAGAAAGAAAGAAAACTGTCCTCAAAAATGGCATTTCACTGTTAAAATAACCCATTTAAAAGGCATCGAGTCCTCAGACTGTTAGAAATCCCACCTAAAACGGTATTCACTTTATTTCATTCCATCCTTTTGCATAAAAAATTAACTGTTCTTTGTCTTTATGTTTACATTTTGATGAATGATCCTTTTAAGAATATAATAAACCACAGCACTCCCAATTTATAGCTACCACTTGAAGTGAGACTCATGGTGGATTGATGTATGTGACGTAACTACTAATAGATTATAATTAAAGGTTAATCATAGGCTATTAATTTTAATATTCAGTAATTATTTTATTTAATTGATCATAATTTGGGGTTTAATAAGAGAAAGTGCTGCTGAAGCTGTGGAAGGAAAAGAATTAACCATTAAAGACACAATAGTCTCTAGTAAGGACTAATCAGACACAATGTGCTGTTTACACTGCTGACAAAAATAACTGAAGAAAATGAATAAATGTGACTTTGGACATTTTGATATGGATCCTGCTGCTCTTTGATGCTGCTGTGTTTGCAAACAAGCCTAAAGGAAAGACTTCTTAAACAGCTGGAAGCAACTTATATATCAGCTGCAGTTCAAGGTGACTCTTGTTCATTTAACCTGTTACAGTGTTTTTTAAATGCAGTCAGTTTTCAGTTTCTACCTAATAATTTTAAGATTAATCAATGCGGAAAAGCCTAACATGCAAGAAAAAAAAGGAGAACCTTGTTTGAAATGATGCTGAAATGTGCAGAAAGTCATATTTCTAGCCTCTCTCCTGTGTACAGAATGTGTGCACAAAATATTTATTTTTAGGGTTTGAATTATTTCAATCACTATTTTAAACTGAAGAAGAGTCAAATTTGATTAGTAAGACTAATTTCCTAGTGTTAGCGTATCTTTGCACAAAGTTGGGGAATAACATGAAAGAGCAGAATAGCTTTGTCTATAAAATATCACACTTTCAGTTAAATAAAATTTATACGGTAATCATAAAGAATTATATGAGAACTTAAGAATCACTCACTGCCCACTGCCTAGGAGAAGACTGAACAATTAAGTCAATTAAGCTACTTAGCTTAATCTGGCTTTAGCATCATACTTGGCACAGATGTGGACATGGCACCAAAACGTAAAACTATTTCTTAGCGTATTATTATTTATTTTAGTGATCTTAGATAATCTAGTGAGAATTAAGAGTTGAAATGCTTTGTTTTTAAATCAAACAAATAAAAAACCCCCAAAGAAAACAGTTCAATGTTCCTGTGACTATCAATTTTAATTCAAGACCTCACATTCTCCTTTTATAATGTTCCAACCAGCTCTAAAAGCTATGGCAGATAGCATGTAACCTAATTCTCTCTTTAAGTCCATAAACTGTCTCAAAGCTACATTCTTAGAGATCGTTTGACTTTTTCTGAAATATGTGAATTCTGTTTTAGGGTGGATTTAGATGGCACCCTCATTAATAATTAATACTCATCACAGTGAACCAATGATTTCAGTCATACCCACATTAGAAAGCGTAACTTTGCTAATGCTGAGAGACAGTCATCCGTGTTAATATCACATGGCAACTTTTAAAGTTGAGGTTTTAAGGTGCATTTTAAAGGGTTTCATTATCCTCTTTGTTTTCTAAGACTGTGAAGGAACATGGGATCATTCAGTTAAATACAATACAGGACAAAGTTAAAAGATTCTCTATGAACATAGTCACAACATTTTTGTCTGAAATAATACAGTGAATAAGACTAAAGATTATTCCAGTGGAAACCCAGCCCACGTCATCCCCTAATAACCGCATATGTTTGACAGTTTCTGTTTGGATCCCAAAGCCAATTAAAAGGTGTAAGATGCCTCCATCACTTCAGCTCTTTTAGATGTCGCTGTCAAACTGGTCAGCAGGGAAGACATCGGCCCCCAAACCACATCCCAAATTAATTGCACACTGGAACATTCACGTAACTGACACTTAACTCCATTACACGTTGAATACCCCAACCCCCACCCACAACAGTACGACTACATTCACACACACATATATATATAGCACATCTACACCACCAGTCTCATTACATAGATGGCCACTGATTCCCAGCAGGTATGATACACATAAAGTATGTGCTACTTACTTTTTTCGTTTGTTTGGGGGGGGTAGGATACACAAACTGTAAACATCAGATGAGACTCCAAAGTGACATAATTAAGGGTTGTGAAGAGTAAAAAAGAAAAGTGCATAGAGCACATTACAATATGTTTTACCTTGCTGGAAAACCTTGGCCTATGTGAAGATTTGCACTGCAAAAATACACAATGTTTTTGGTTCATGGATTTTGACATAAATTGAGGTTACATTTTGACATTTAAAAAAAGAGGCATAATCTTAATGCTGTTTCTTAGAAAATGGCTCAAATTTCACGCAGAAAAAGGTGCACATAGTTCTCCCACGAAACCCTTCAAGTCATTTGAGCCTCTCCTTCATCAGATGGCCCTCCCTTTCACCTACAAAGCCTTTCTTTCCTGACAGAGCAGGAAGCTCCTCAACTGCCGGTGGAAGGAAAATCTTGCTTTCAAACATAAATTGCATGCTATTATCAAATTGCACCTCCAAAACAGAAATTGTACTCATTATTGCAGCCTGTGACAATGCAGGCACTCCCATTCTCCTCACTATTAATCCCCATCCTCCCCCCTCCCAGCTTCCTCTCTGATAATAAGCCACTGATTCGGGATCAGCTGCAGCCGCTTGGCACTGTGTGTTTGGCACTGAGGAAGATGTTCCTGCTGTTCTGTAATCAGACTGAGCTGTAACGGCACTGAGTGAAAAGGACCACCAAACGCTGCTCACATCGTCTCTAACCAAGGCCCTCCTGACATCTCTCTGACTCAAACTGAACAATCTGTATTCTCCTTAGAGCACCAATAAGAGGTCAGAAAAAAAACACGCATTTTAAAGGGAAGGTAGGAAACCCAGAAAGTACTGATCTGGTGAGCTGATGTTCAAAACAAGTGCTGATATGAAAATAAACATTCCTTTCATTGATTTATTTCAGATTTAGTGGTAAGTAAGAATGAAGCCTGTTGACACCTTTTTGAATAGTTTTCCCTTATATTTAATTTGACTAAAAACAGGCAATCCATTGTTGTGTAAGTTTCCTTAGAGCTGACCTATGTGGACAGTTCTCAAGCAGTAACTCATTTCTCTTTGTAATTGTAAATTTCATTTATACAAACAGTACCTGAAACTGTAAGCTTTGTTTATATATTTGCAGTGTCAGCTGACTTCTGCTACACTGTCTCAAGCAATGAAGTAAATAACAGCGTTCCACTTATTCATGGTCTGTATTTTGACTCTAATTAGAATCACATGGCAGAATTCTTTGAAATCGCTCATTAAAATCTGAGACCTATAAAATAAAGTTTTTAGACATTTTGTTCTAAACGTATATGAATGACTTCATTTCCATGTGAAAGCATGTCAGTGCTGCTGAAACACTAATTCAAGTGACTAGAATTGAGTACTGAATCTACTGTTGCTTTTGTTCCTAAATGAATAATCTCTTATTAAATCAAATACGTTTGTATTTTTTATGTTAGTAATGAAAATGTGCCTGTCCCCTGTTTGTTGGTTGTCTGCTGTGTAATGCAATAAAGTTACTTTTTACCACATTTACGTCCTTTGTTATAGCCATGGTCTGTAGCGCTCTGCTGAATATTTGAAGACAAAACAGCTCTAACACAAGTTTTACATCAATAAATTTGAATAAAACTGTGATTAAAAATTAAAAATGTAATCTTTGGTTTTAAACCAGTTATGACTTTTATATTTGTTAGGCTTGAGAATTCACCAGTAAAAATAAACATTAAATCAAATCAGAATAATTTGTTTTACTTTTGTTTATCTACCATTTGTTAATAGTTAATTTATTCAGAAATATAAAGTCTAACTATTTTTTTGTGCACTTTCACTTTGAAACATAAATATTGTCTTCTTTTTTAAAATAAATTTAGGTCACTTTAAACTCACATGTCAGATATTCTTTTGACATGAAACTCACCAAATCAGTGTTTACTGGAAAACGTCCACATGCACTTCTGTGTTTTGTCAGATTACCTGACCCTGAAACAGATTTAGCACCAGTGTGTGAACTGAACATTAAATCTGCGTTTGGCTCAGCAGATCCTGATTCAGTGGCTGTGTTGACAAAACTTAAGGGAGCCATTCATTTCTTCTCTGCGCATACTGCATGTTACATGAATGAGAGATAGAACAGACGTATAAGAATAAAATCCTAAAAACTAACTTACCAGTCCAACAAAAAGTGGATGAGAAGGAGCCAAAGAGTAATAAAATTAAAGGAAAAATTAAACACCTCAAACCAAGGGGGTAGTGTTGGGAGGATGATTCTGGTACTGGGGCACTGTGGGTGATGTAGTCCACGTCACATGGCCAGAGCTCGGGCCTTGGCAGCTGCCGCCTGCGCCCGCTGCACAGCTCCCTGGCTGTTCTCTCTCTTCATCAGCTGGCTGGTCTCAAACAGACCCTCGTGGGTGCCTCCTCCGGGGCCTCCGTCCACAAACGCCAGCACTCCTGCACCACACAAAATTCTCATCATGCATTTTATCAAAGCAAACAGGTACGGAGGAAACTGACTAACAGCCATACTCGAGACACAACTCACTTCATCAAACAAGTGACACATGGCCAGAAGTGTCAGATCTGGCTGCCTTTATGGACTGTTTTGAATTTTCTGTCTCTGAAAATAACTGTCTGCTTTAGCAGGAAATGTAATTGCTGCCTGGATTAATGTTCACTGGCAGTGTGTCATGTTCTTATGCTTCACAGAAGTCAGAAGGAGGGGGTTCAAAGGGTGGATGGTCCATGTACACAGCACAGACTTTGACTCTGAAGGCTGCTTTCGCATCTTTGGGACAAGTTGCCTGGCAACTACTGGGGAGTCCAGCAGGTTATTTGTAGCCTGTCACATAACAGCCCCTAAAATGACAGACTGTCATCTTTACTCTTGAGCTTTGTACAGATGTAACAAACAAGAAACAAAGTGTTAGCTTTGGCTTGAAATAATGTGGTAGAAAGTTGTTTTTTGCTACCTTTGCACGAGGCCAGGAGAGCAGTGTTTATGCTAAGCTAAGCTAACCAACTACTGGCTTCATCCAACAAGCAAGAGATTAAATCAGTTTAGTTCCCAACATGTTAAAATATTGCCTCAGTGTTTAGGAGATCACATGACAAAAACAACGAAAGTGGATACAATACCAAAAAATTGCTAACAAAATTTAAAGCAGCAAAGAAAACGTATTAAAAGCCTTCATCAAATGAATTTATACAAGAAATGTCCGCTTTCCCTCCTTCTTCATATTTTAAATGTTCTTCCCTACATTACTTGTGCCTGACTAAAATAAAACAATCACACCGACACAATAATTCTGAACAAAAAAATGAAAACTTGTATATCATTTGTATTGTAGTTCATTCATTCAAAAGTCTTTAAATTTGCTTAGTAAGCATGTTCATTTAACTGTTATACAACCTTACGTCTGTTCAGCTTCTCGTTAACGCAAACATCTAATCAGCCTATCACTGAGCATCAGACACCGAGCGACAGAATGGGGAAGAAATGTGATTAAAGTGACTTTGAATGTGGCACAGTTGTTGATGACACAAAGAATTAAAGGAGTTCTGAAGGCAAAAAGGGTTCCAATTGGCAAGGTGTACCTAATAACATATCCATTGAATGTATATCATGTAGTCAAAATATCTCAACTTTATTCTCAACCCCTTTTTTTGCCAGTGTTGGGGGGGTGGGGGGTGTTCAGGGTAGCTGAACACCTTTTGTATTGTGGCAGAGCACCCCACCCAAGTATCTGATGTATCATGTTAAGCTGTTAGAACTCAGCAGTGTAGCCAGGAGTTTGAGCAGTCACATGACCTTTGCTCTTTGAATTGGTTCAAGGCTGGTTAGGAACAGGAAAATATGTGACACTGATGTTTGGTGTGCTACTTACACCAAACACAGTATAGAACTGCTACTCAGACTCACAACAACTAAATTCTGGTCCTAAATGTGGCTATAAGAAACCATGGCAATAACTTCAAGTTAATTTTACATTAACTTTTAAATTTTAAGTTAATTTCTTCATTTGAAATACATCATCACCTCAGCTGAGAGTTGGGAACTCGGGATAATAACAATCAACAAAAAATTACATTTAAACCACCGCTCGAACCAGCTCTGATTTCTGGTCTTCAACTGTCAGGAAACTGGAGGAATCTTTATGTTCCATCTCTTTTTTTTACAAGCACAAACAAATCACCACTTGTCACACTGACACACTGATCCGCCCTCTCCACACAACAGCCTTCAAATAAAAAATGTGTTGATTACCTACAGAGACTCTGTGCCCAGACACACGGTAGCTTCAGACCAGACAATTAGCACCTTTCACTGTTTAATATAATTAAAAACACTTAAAGTAGTTGGAACCACAGACAGATAAACCACTGAGACTGGAGGGTTAGTTGAAAACATACATCTGAATTACTACCTTAATTTAATAACTTAAACAATAAAAAAAAAGCATAAACATTAAAGTCCAGCAAGCAACACAAGCCAGAGATTTCCAAATTTAGATACTTTTAAGCTTTTCAAAATGTTTTTTCATAGACAGCATTGCAATAAAGCAGGCTTCCCTTTTAACTCACATAATACTGAAGAATTCCTCCAAATGAAATCCAAATTACCTGATACATCATATTTAAAGGTAGTAATAGAGTATGCAAAAACTAAGATGCTAGCAATGTCAATCTCATCCAAAATCTCTAAATAATCTAATAGTGAGTATCAGAATATAAGGTCTTACCATAGCCATCCACACAGCCACTTTTAAATTCGCCCTCAAACTTCATGCCATCAAAGCGAGTGAAGACGCCGACACCTTGAAACTTCCCCTGCACAAATTCTCCTTCATACCTAAAAAACATTCACATAAAAATGCATTTACATGAAAGACAGGGGCAAATTCCAGGACTGCAGAAGAGAAAAGGAACAAGTAGGTGAGTAAAGAAGGACATTTTTTTTAAAGTATGATTTTAAACTTACAAAAAATACAAAAGCTTTATTGACTCACTAATTCTGTCCTTGAGCATTTAAATTATGAGCGGTACAGAAGCACAAAAAGCTTTTGGACTAAAATGTAAAGCTGCACTAAAGTACCAAAGCTTTCCGTAAGCGTGTCATCTAAAGTTCATAGAGGCAGTGGAAAAATGTAGTTTTTCAGGGTTTCTTTTAAGAATTTAAAATATGAAATGGGTTTTTTTTGTGGTTTTTAAAAAGCCAAATGTTGGAATCTCAACATTTCTTCCTATGGCAAAAAGAATGTTTTGATTAGAAATTACAACCAAAATAACTCCAGAGAAAAGAAATATGTGAAGGAACACAACAAAATCATAGGAAGCAATATGGATCTGTCACTATTGCCTGATGGTGTTGGGCGTAAGGCATTGGAAAGTGATTAGGGATAAGGAGACAGCATTAAATACTTTTTAAAAAATAAAAAACTATAATATGTAACATAAAGGATTAGTTTTACATTTCAGGTAATCAGTTATTCATGCAGTAACCTTTTTCCAATAGGCAGCTTGTTACTTCATTTCTCTTTGCCATTTGCTGTTATGAAAAAATAAATAAATAAATACAAAGATAAATCAAGACTTTTGCTTTTGTCTCTGTTTATCTCCTTGTTACACAGCTAGCTAGCAAGAGCAGAAAGTACAGCTAAAAAGAAAGCTAGTTTATTTTCCCTATAGATTGAAGTAAATTCAATAATGTACAGTAATCTACACACTCATTTCTCTCTATGGGAAATAGAACTAACACGAACAAGCCAAATGCAGTTGCTACATAATGTAATCTGAAGACATGTGAAAGACTTCAAAATTAATGGTTGAATATACGACACCCCGAGGCAGCTGCTGTTGTCATTTGGCGCTATATAAATAGAAATGAACTGATTTCAATGACAAATTATACCATAACACAGACACAACCACCAAAATGTGAAAATATATATATTAGTGCTGTCGAAATTAACGCGTTAACGCAAATTAATCCGACATCAAGGTCAGCACAATTAAAATTTTTAATACAATTAACGCATCTGGAGTGTAGAATGACTCAGAATCCCCGAAAAGTTTCTGTCAACGCATTTCGGGCAGTTTGTCCAAGTAAAGTTGCCTTCGCACATGTGCAAATGGGCAGTTGATCTGGTAGTGACCAGAACCAATGAACCAATATGGAAGATGATAAAGGCACATTTGCCCTCTCGATGGGAAATTTGAGTATTAAAAAAGTAACAAGATGGAACAGTCGACCCACATAAAGTATTACGCACATTGTGCAAGAAGGAATTTTGTTTTCCCTGAGGCACTTCCAGGTTAAAATATCACATTGACACAAAGCTTACGTTAGTCGCGAATGCTGCTAGGACTTTGGCTAATACGTCGCCCAGCTTGCGACAAACCACTCACGGAGCATCGGGGACTCAATAAATTAAGTTTTTTGTTTTTTAGCCTCATAAACAGACCATGCGAAGTGTGATGTGGAGGACCCAAATGAGACAGATTAATCTTAATAAAAGGTGATTCATTTATTGAGCTAATAATCCACCACCATAAAAGCTAAACATGAAAAAAAAAAAAAACTAAAAACATCGAATTACATGAACTAATCCTGGAATGACAATAGGAGGTACAAGAAACTGGGAAATACACACAGAAAGGTGATGAGGGAGTGGAAACAGCTGGGAAACACAGCAGGGAAAAATCAGGCATAACAGGACAGGGAAGGCAATGCTGAACATGAAGCACAGGAGACACGGGATTATCAAAGGAAACGAGGAAGCACAAACACTGAGAGACTAAGCCACATGAGCTTGACACAGACAAAACATAAACTAAAATGGAGACACGACAGACTTGACATGGAAGATACTAAAAGACAAAATAGTAAGTAGACAGGAGGGGGACGATAAAGGGAACTAATAACCTTGAAAACAATATAGTTTTTATGTTAGATGTCAGATATTTTTCATCTTTTTTTAAAAACTGATTGCAAACCTTTTTACGACATATAGTCTATTACTACTAACCCACCCTGTTTAACTAAACCAGACAGTATTTCAGTGAAGGAGCCAGAATCAGATCCATGGCGTATTGTAGTCACTGCTGTACAATAAGCTTAGCATGAATCTAAGTGTAGAGTGTCAGCCTTTTTAACACACAGCATGAACACAATTACTTCAGTGTCAAACAGGCACAAATTAACAAAAGGCTGAACTGCAAGAGAGCAAAGTAGGGTTAAAAAAATCAACAGGATAAGAGGGATGACAATAAAAAGCTGCATGTGAAATCCGTCTCTAACAGTCTCTTGAGCGTTTTTCCTCTGCATTGTTTCTTTAAAGTAATTGCAACGTAGTGCGCAAAACACCGGCAGTGCAACAGGAGATTTGCTCCTTTTTCAAACAACACTGGGCTTCTAATTAAACTTATTGTAACTTCTGTGAATTCAAGCTGAGTACAAAGTTCATCTAAACTAAAAGGCTTCTCAGAACTCGACAGGCAGTAACTGAAAAGATATATGTTCTCTTTATTATTCACGTAACCTTTAAATATTATTCACTTAGCCTGAAATACATGTTTTAGTGTTTCCAAAGAACTTTGAAGGATTAATCAGTTGTTTTTTGTGCAAACAAAAATACAACAGATGGCATTGAACAGGCAATACGTTGCTTCTTTATCCTATGCCGTGCTCTACTTGAACACTTCACCTTCTCTTGAATTAACTGAATCTTTATTGGGCTGACATCTTTTTTTATAAATATCTTGGGTGACAAAGCCAACAGAGAGATACAGATAAAATTCATGTATGAGGAATAAATAAAAGGAAGCAGCCAACAATAAAATACTCAACATATTGAGGCCATGAAAGCACTCACAGTATTCTGAGGTTTTTCTGGTTTTTCTTTTTCAACTGCACAGGTCATTGTGCTACAATCTGCTTTGTATTTTTTTTCTCTGCTTATTTCTCTTTTTTTCGAGACTGGGAAACTAAATATTCAAATTGTGCATTGACTTATTCATTGTATGTAAGGACACAAAAAAGACTGACCCCTTCAGCCACCTTCCTGCCGTTAATTTTAGTGTCTGAATTTTACAATTTGTGTTGGTGATAAAAGGTATGTGAAGGATAATTTGCAAACAGTCAACAGATCCTTATTAATAAAAAAACACCTCCTTACATACTCTAATTTTAGATGAATTGTTATTCAATCTGCAATAATTTATATTATTCAGTATTGCTCTATTTGGACCTCTCCATGGAAATTCTAAGAGGCAACACGAATAACATGACATAACATATATATATATGTATATATATATATATATATATATATATATATATATATATATATTATACATATATCTGCAGACAGTTGCTGACGCACACAACCCGCCGCCACCCCAGCTCCTCTGTGTCATGTTATTCGTGTTGCCTCTTAGAATTTCCATGGAGAGGTAACATAGTACAGAGTAGGTCTGCACTAGAATATCTTCTCATTGATTTTTCACCTCAGCTTTTGTGTGTGACAGTCCTTTCCTCACAGCAGTGCTCATCATGCTTCATTTAGCTGCATTGTTCTCGATGTCTTTATGATTGGATATTTTTAATCAACAGAAGCAGAGAAAGAAACAAAATCTATCCTTCTTTCAGCTCTGTGCAGAAGCTTTTTCAGTCACATGTACCACCAAAGTTAGACTGTTGAGATACTGTTGTACTCTTCTACTGTTGTATAAATTTCTCACATTGATTATTTCGTATGGAAATAAAGCTGAAAACCAGCACAAGCATTATGTACATTATTTACATGACAGAAGTAATGAAGGAACAAATCAGACAGGTTTCATTCAGGAGGAGGCTGGGGTTGTATCTTCTGTACGACATACTTATTTGCAGGTTTTAAATTTTCAGGTGCAGAGTTTCAAGGTTTAACAACCAGAGTGTGCAAAAAGTGACTGACAAACCTGGAGCCGTCAGGAAAGACCAGCACCCCACAACCATTGAAGAGGCCATTTTCAAACTGTCCAGTGTAGCACGTCCCATCGCTGAAGGTCAACTGACCCAGGCCATGACGAAGACCTGCAAGAGGATAAAAATCACCTCACCAATCACTTCCAGCAAAATAAAAATCTAAGACACGAGCAGAGAGGGTTTTTTTTGTTTTTTTTTTACAAAATCACATAAACCACACAAAAAAACCCCAAACAAAAAAACCCCAAAAAACAGCTAGAAGTATTTGAAATGCCCACTGATTACTACACACTTTTGCACACATTTCGCCCCTTACATCTCCTACTTGAAGTTAAATATACTAATAAGACTCTCTCGGGATTAACTCTTTGCACCACCAGGAGGCTCATGGTCATGAGCTATGGTATTAGCTTTGTTAAAAAAGAACCAAACAGGGCTCATGGATGCCCTCTTCCAACCTCACAACTAAAATGCATTTAGGAAGGCTTAACTAAGCGTCTATGAATTAAAACAGAATGGAAAACTGAAAGCTTTTTCATAAATGAGTGAGTTTGTTGGTCTTCTAAGAGCTTCCAATTTGTTTATGAATGAATGCTACAATGTATGAAATGGCACACAAACCTTCAGGCCATGCTTCCTTCCTCAAGGATAGAAAACAAAATCAGTGTGAAAGGATGTTACTAAGAGGTCACAGACACAGATATTGAAAGGTCCTTTTATCCCTGAAAACAGGACAATTAAGGGCTCATACCACCTACATGAGATGATTGTATCGCGTGTGTTTATATCATCCTGTATTCTCTCTTATAAATGAGAGAAGATGACATTTCTTTAACTAAAGAAATGAATAAGTGGAACCATGACAGACAGGATTAAAGGAAAAGCATGACCATGAACTTCCACCGTGGAACAAAAACAGCATAGTTTCACTCATATCTTCACAGTTCTGGCTGTTAAACATAGTGGCCTTAACAGGATATTGGTTCATTTGTAAAACACTGGTTTGACTTCTGCACATGAAGACCCAGGTCAAGACGAATGTTTTGTTTCCTCTAAAGAAAGACCTAAATTAAATTTCATATTTTCAAATGAGTAGACATAGATATTTAACATTTTCTATCACACATTCCACAATAATCTCTTCTTGAATGAAAATAAGCGGTGATGGGAAATGGGGGACCTCATGACCTGGCACATGGATGCTGTTCTGATACCTGTAGCTAGAATTTCTCAGTGTTGTGTTTGTCTGTTCAAATATTGTTCAAATATTGTTGCAAAAAATCCATATCAAACTTCAAAAGTTGCTGCCCTAATGTAATATGGTTTTATGCATATCCTTATGTATCAATTTTAAATATAAGATTTATATAAGATTTTTACATTTACACCTGCTTCAAATTTCTTTAATAAAATGCAAAAACATTTTGTGGTGATCGTGGCTCAAGAGTTGGGAGTTCGTCTTGGAATCGGAAGGTTGCCGGTTCGAGCCCCGGCTCCGACAGTCTCGGTCGTTGTGTCCTTGGGCAAGACACTTTACCCGTTGCCTACTGGTGGTGGTCAGAGGGCCCGGTGGCGCCAGTGTTCAGCAGCCTCGCCTCTGTCAGTGCGCCCCAGGGTGGCTGTGGCTACAATGTAGCTTGCCATCACCAATGGGTGGATGACTGGATGTGTAAAGCACTTTGGGGTCCTTAGGGACTAGTAAAGCGCTATACAAATACAGGCCATTTACCATTTACTGATTTTCTCTGCTGTGTGTAAAAAGAGGAAGATTTTGGAAGGTTAAACATCATTGCCTTGTTGCACATAGTTAATCTCATCCAAATATGGTCACTTCTCAAAGAAAAAAAAGCAAAAAAATGCCCGGAATGCACTGAACCTTGAAAAGAGAGTGCAGAAACCAAATGGTAATCTCATAGTGGCTGTGCCCATCTTTTAGATCTATGGCATTTACTTTAAATCCAAAAGTTAATGAAAGAAATTAGATTGATAGAACTGTCATGTCTATACACTAATCAAAACACTATGTATCCAATTTGTTTAAATAAATGCAACAACAAAAATGTAGTTCATTTTTTTTCCTAAATTAAAATGCTGAGGCAGCATCTCAGCAAATAGTACTGCATTTGTTCACAACTACTGTTTTAAAACTGTTTATAGAACAACATGAAACTCCTCTGATTTTTTGGCACAGTCGCTGCTTTATATTCACTGTTTTCTTTAAGTATTTATGCACTTGGTCTGAATTATCTTGCACAAAACAAAAATATGTATTAAAAGCATTCAGACCCTTTGCACTATGCAACACTGAGGACTCAAAACCTGACTGGTACCTGTATAGTTTTCAGTAGAAGTCACTGAGTGAAGAAAAGAGAGAGAGCGCGAGAGAGATGGCAGATGTGTTATTATACTTTAATTAGATTTTGGAGTTAGCAGATTGGGAGATTCATAATTGGTGCGAGCAGACAAAAAGGTGAGCTGCTAGCTTTCATTTTTCACCTCTTAAAATGTTCCCTGAGAGGTGAGACCCAATTTTCCCTCTAATTCTCAGACTAATTTCCAGCATCAGGAGGATGGCAGTCGATGAAGAAATGGAGGGAAAAGGAGTGAGCATTTCTCCCTGCCAACCTCTATTAGCAAGCACAGCGGGAATTAGCAGAATAACTGGATGCGAGGCACAGTTGGACACGGGCAGAGGAGGTCCCGGTATGCTCATGGCAGAGGAAGAGGATTTAATGGGAGCTCAAGTGGTAAGAAACTGGTGGAGTGGAGAGAAGAGTGGAAGATTGGGGGCTTCATATATTGAAGGGGAAACGAACTGTTGGCAGGGGTGGGGCTAGTGAGTGTTGTCCCTTATTCACAGCTCATGGGTAAATTGGGCAGTCCATCTGTCAGGCCTGCTTAAAGTGCTGCTCTCTGCCTAATCTTAGCAGGGTTTTCATGGGAGATTTGGATGAAACTAAATCTGGAGCTCTGCATTCGATTTTCAAAAACATCCAGAAAGATCCAGAATCCATATATATATGTTGGTGTGTGTGTGCGTGTATTAGCTGGAGATCATAAAGCAAACAGTATGAATACAGAAGACGGCCAGCAGTAGTTTAAATCCAACTCTTCAGCCTCCATGAACCTTGACAAGCGAGTGAGACCCTGAGGCAGAAATTTCACAGACTAGCCGCTGAAATATAACAATCTGTTAGGTGTCAAAGAGGCTGCGGTGTGCCAACAGCAGCATCTCCCACCAAGAATTTCAACAGCTGTGTTATAGAATGAAATTGAGTGGTAGCAGTGTCAGTGTTTTGCTGACCACTATGAAGGTTTCTTTTCTTTCTTTCTTTTTAAATGAAGGTACAGATTATCAGCTGCGGCAAGGGACAGTAATTTCCTCTGTCTCCTCCAATTTGATCCCTCCAGACTCTAATCTGCTGTTCAGCTTCTTTGTAACGCCTTTCTCCAATCTTATGTTGGGTCATGGTCTCCAGCTAATTACGGTTTAGCTGAATTTGTCCGGCTTTTATGTCAATCAATAGCGGTAATGCATAGATGTTAAATGACCACATGGTCAAAGTACAGTAGTAAATGGCTTCTGGCTGTGCCTTGGCTGTTGTGTTGTGGATGCACCCAACCTACTTCCTGTAACCTGATAGCTCCCGGGCCTATGTTCAACCAGCGCACCGCTGAATTATTCATGTGACACCGTAGACCTCTGTCTGACACACGCCTACATGTTTGTGTGCAAACAGTGACTTTGCATGCATGGACGCAGAGACAGGATGCGCAACGTGCATCAGTCTGTGTTTATGACAACACGGCGATCAAAACCCAATTGCATCCTATTGCATCAATTCAGCAGGGTTAATAGAAATTTTCGAGTTAAAATAAATAGAATGCGCAAAGTGTATATGAAGTCTGTTTATGTAACATTGGTAAAGGTACTATCTTCATCTGGCTTATGCTGAAGATAAGAACGAGATGCTTTGGGTATAGTAGAAATATCAATAAAAACAAGGTGCAAGGTAATATTTTACTACAGATAAGGGGTCGAAAGGTCAAGGGTGACCATTCCTCTTATATTTTGCAATATGTTTTTGAATCTGAAGCTAAAAAAGAATGTGGACCTTGTGACCATGACTACATGATTTTCATCACAATCTGTGTTGTAAATATTAACTTTAATATTAACTATATTTTTAAAAGTGACCAGAAACTGAAGTGATTTAACACTCGAGAAGTTCTAAGAAGAACAAACTAGCTTGGGCAAAAATTAAATATTTTTTCAATTCTTGCCTTCCAGTAGAGTAGATTTTCAGGATTTACAGCTCAGATAATCCTTATTTATCCTATACTGGGCCTTGGTGCAGCCCTACATTTCATTCACTGTCTATTTATCTAAACTGTTTTAGCTCCTCCCATTTAGACAACTTTATTCGCATTGGCTGGCACTCACAGATAGAAAGTTTCAACAGCAGCTAGATGGCCCTCCTGTGCTTACAGTTTTAGCTGAGTTGACCATATTAGGAATATCCTCTCTGTGACATCATATATATTAAATAGTAGAAAAAAAATGTCTGAAATTGTAGTGTTTTGAGTTGTCTGGAGCCTGAGCTTTGGGCTCACACATTAATTATGGATGCAACTTTCTATAATGCAGTAATGTAACATATTGCTATACTAAATTCAGTAATTACATTACTACTTGCATTATAATGGTTCTTCAATTATCTGCACATTAGGCAAATAGAAAAAAAGTCATAACACATGCCTTTTTTTTCCTGCATGCTGGCGCTACAATCAACTAAATTTAGTTTCTGCGGTGGAAGAAGGAAAATTCATCTACAATGTATATAATCTCAAAAATGGACACCTGAATTTGTGTTACATGAAAAGACAAATGAAATGTGATAATAAACAGCAAACTGCGCCCAGGACAGCTGCTAATAACAGGTCAGTTGCATAGACTGTGTGCCAAACCAGTGATTTTAAAGCTGAGTGGATGCTGACACCGGCCAAGGAGCCAGAGCCTGATTTTCAACAGGTAACCAAAGCAGAGCTGGCTTGTAGAATTGTAATCCTACAAACCTGTTTCCACAGTAGAAACAGCGATCTCTATGCTGATCGCTGCGGAGTGCTCTTTTGGGCTGGTTTTCAGCTTTGCTTTCAACTTTGTGTTTGTACTTAAACATTAAAAGGAAGATCTCATTGATGTGTTATTCACTAGGATAGGGACATTTCTTCAAAGAAAGGAAAAATAATGTGTAATACATTAACTTATTTTGGTAACAAACCCCAAACCGTATATAACACATACGAGGTCCCTGCTCCAAAGGAGTAGAACTTTTTTGGTTTTTTTTACAGAATCAGCTGCTGCTGCCCTCTTTTTGAAGATTCATATTGAATATATACTTAGATATACATGTAAATAAAATGTCTGGAAGAAATCCGAGCAGTTCTTGCCAACGCAGCACTCCGTCTATTAGTGAACTAATTTTTTCTCACTTTGAAATGTCTGAGCTAAAAAATTTTTTTTAATCCACCCCTGCTGTTTACTAAAACCCGAGCATATCAGTGCATCACAGCCAAAACCAGTTTAACAGTTTATTGCTAATCATACGGAGAACATATGTTTCCTCCCGCAGCCTCATGCACACTTCAGTGCCAAACTTTTGTTCTTTGTTTAACCTTGCCCTAAAGGTTGTCTGACTGTTTTTGTTATAGTACAAGTGCTGGTTTAGGTAGTGTGATATCCTGTCTCTGCAGGCTCACTGGCACCAGATGGTCCATATGTGCATATGTGTGTAGATTACTTACTGACTTTAGCTTGACACCTTTTTCTGTGTTTTCCCCCTATTAGATACAATCTGTTTGGGTGAGAGTGCAGGTTCATTTCAAAAGTACTTTTGCTGTTGTGACTCACTTACAGTACACCCACTTCTTTCCAGACTCTCCATTCTGACATGAAATCCCACATTAATTAAAAGCTGCTGGAGTTAACTTTCTTTTATCATATTTTACTGACATCCCTATTATCCATTTAAGCTAATAGGTATTCTCAGGGGGGGATTCAAACTGAAAACAACAATGCATTAGAACAGCACATGGGGCTGTGGTGGTGGCGGTGGGGTGTTGTTTAAGAAGCCAGTGAGACGATAAAATGCAATGCAGGAAATCCAGAAGGAGTATAGGAGATTAATGCATTTATGAGCTTATTGAACACCCAAACTCAATGAACACCTGCTCTGTAGCTACACGTTTCATTTGTTCATCCATTACTGTAATGACTGTAAGGTAGTAGTACCCATTCTAGCGGGGCGATCGTGGCTCAAGAGTTAGCAGCTCATCTTGTAATCGGAAGGTTGCCGATTCGAGCCCCGGCTCCAACAGTCTTGGTCGTTGTGTCCTTGGGCAAGACACTTCACCCGTTGCCTACTGGTGGTGGTCAGAGGGCCCGGTGGCGCCGGTAATCGGCTCTGTCAGTGCGCCTCAGGGCAGCTGTGGCTACAACGTAGCTTGCTGTCACCAGTGTGTGAATGGGTGGATGACTGAATGTAGTGTAAAGTGCTTTGGGGTCCTTAGGGACTAAGTAAATACAAATACAGGCCATTTACCATTCTGTTTTTATGTCACACTGGGAACTTTTTAGATGGACAGCTAGGGTGGTAGCCCAGATCAGCGACAAGCAGAGTCTTATTTAGGATACAAGCCTGGAAAGGGAGTTTTTCTTTAAATAAGATACTCATGGGGCCTAGGTATGACTAAACTCAAATATGTGAGGAAAGGCATAAACAATTATGACACCTGAACTTGAAGCAGTTTCAGAACAATCGGGGGTTGGATATTGTCTACTTTGTTCTTTTTCCATTATAGCACACAGCATGAGATGGTTCACTTCCCCAAAAGGAACCGGCCCAATGAGCTGAATGACTTCCGACCGGTGGCACTGACGTCACATCTTATGAAGACTCTTCCTCAACCTCCTCCGACCACAGGTACAACATACCCAGGACCCACTACAGTTCGCATACAAGGCGGATGTCGGAGTGGAGGATGCCATCCTGTACCTCCTACACAGAGCCCACTCACACCTGGATGGGGGAAAAGGCACGGTCAGGATCCTGTTTCTTGACTTTCCAGTGCCTTTAATACCATCCGGCCCTGTCTGCTTCAGGAAAAACTGAACAGGATGGAGGTGGACCCCTGCCTGGTCGCTTGGATCTCCGACTACCTCACTGACAGGCCACAGTACGTCAGGCTGAAGGACATCACGTCTGACACTGTGGTCAGCAGCACAGGAGCACCACAGGGAACTGTGCTGTCCCCTCTTCTCTTCACCCTGTACACCTCTGACTTCTGCTACAACTCTGAATTATGCCATATTCAGAAGTTTGCAGATGACACAGCCATCATGGGGTATATCTGGGATGATCAGGAAGAGGAGTACAGAAGTCTGGTGAGGAACTTTGTCGCATGGAGTCACACAAACCACCTGCAACTCAACACCTCAAAGACTAAGGAACTGGTTGGGGTCCAGAGAAGGTCCACTGCCGGTTCAGATAGAGGTGGAGGAGGTGGAGGTGGTCAACAAGTACAAGTACCTTGGGCTGTGGGTGGACAATAAACTGGACTGGTCATGCAACACAGAGCACCTGTATAAAAAAGCCCAAAGCTGACTGTACTTCCTCAGGAGGCTGAGGTCTTTTAACATCTGCAGGAAGCTCCTGAGGATGTTTTACCAGTCAGTGGTTGCTGGAGTACTTTTCTATGCTGTGGTGTGCTGGGGGAGCAGCACAGCAAAGAAGGACTCATCCAGGCTGGAAAAACTGATCAGGAAGGCTGGCTCTGTGGTCGGCATGAAGCTGGACACTCTGGTGACAGTGGCAGAGAAAAGGACACTAAAGAAACTGCTGGACATTATGGACAATGCTGGGCATCCTCTGCACACGGCCATAAACAACCAGAAGAGTCTGTTCAGTGACAGGTTGTTTCTCCCAAAGACAAGAACTAACAGACTTAAAAACTCCTTTGTCCCACACGCCATCAGACTGTTTAACTCCTCTCTGGAGGGGAGAGGGAGGGGAAACAGGAGGACAAAGGAGGGGGGAACAACTAAGCTGTAGTGCCTCTTCACCTCACTGTGCAATACCTTGTGCAATACTTTTGTTAATAGTCAACGGTGCAATAGACTTCCATACTTGAAATGTGCAATTTCACTTGTATTTTTATTTTTATTTTTATTCCTATTTATTCTATTTATCCCCTTTGTATATTTTATTTATATATGTCTCTGTATTTATATATGTGTGTATATATATATATAATATTCTGTAACTCTGTAACTTCTGTCGGTGCTGTGCTTTTTTGGAAACCGAATTTCCCAGAGGAACCCACCCGAGGGATTAATAAAGTTTTATCTTATCTTATCTTACTTCAATCGTGTTCTTGCTACTGAAAATACTGTTTTGACCAGGGGCGTGCGAGAGGCCTGACATGTGATGCCCACTCAGAGGCTAAGAATTTACCTGAAAGCTATCTGGGCTTACTGTCACATGGCTATAAATCATGTGGACTTTGTATTTGGAGCATTCCAGGTACAAGTTTTGGGCTGCAGTTCATATGTAAACACACTTATACAGTACTGTAACTACGAAGGTAACACTATAAGGTTCAAAGTGCTGTAAGATTTTTAAACAAAAATTCAAAACTGAATATTTGGTGTGATTTAATTTACCTTTAACATAACAACACTAACTATAGATACAACTTTGCACAGTTTATAATGTAAGTTGTTTAAAGCATCTTTTAAAAACTTGCCACATTTGTAGATGCTGAAATATCACTGCAGATACTTAGCATGCTTGTAAACCATCAAAGTTGTGTTAACAGCAGATTGCATTTCTTTCAGTTCTGGGTGCAGTTTTCACTTTACCATCAAGCTCTCGTACTTTTGTGCAATAAAAATAAAAAATTATGTTCATATAGGTGGTGTAGACTGCAACACCTTTTTCCTCCTCTGGCACACGAACTAAAATCAGCTAATTGTAGAGCAAGTGCAAGTGGAACCGATAAACGAGATCGATAGGCAAGCAGACCAACAATTCCAAAGGAACTGAACTGGTTCTTTACAAGAACCAGTACTCATTCCCCATTCCTACCAGCATGGTGGTGGAGAGATGATGATTTGAGTTTGTTTTGCAGCTACACGACTTTTCAGTCATTGACTCAAAATCCACACAATGATGTGACAGCCTCATAAAGTTATACAGAAAATGATTACCTCAAGTTATTGGAGGTAAGGGGAGTTCTATAAGCTACTGAATCATGGAGCGTACCTAAGGTTTCCATACACTGCTTCTGCATTGTGGCTTAGTTTTTTACAGAAATGGTGTCACAGTAAAATATGGTATGTTTTGTAGTTCATTCACCGAAGAACCAGATGACTTTCATTATGTCCTGATATGTAAAATCTTAGAAATGAAAGAGGGTGTACTTTCTTTTTACCATGACTATAAATATCTAAAGAGGCTTAAACCTTTGTGCAGCACTGTGCCTCCACAGGACATCACTTAGACAGTAAAATGCTTCACAGTGGTAAGGCACAGGGGTTGGAAAGTTACCCTGAACTGCTGAAGGCTCTGGTTATTGTTGGGTTGTCATGGTTTCTTTGATGGTGCAGTGCTTTACAGTTTAAAAAGTGAACTGGAGGGAGTGCTCGATTATGTCACACTGTTCAGCCTTTCTACAAGCACATGAATGCTGGAGTGGAGGCTCCAACTGATTATCAAACTAGAGACACATTTTCTTTCTTTCTTTCTGTTTTTTCTGTTTCCTTACCACCACAAGATTTTCACTTTTAAGTCGTGTGCTACTTTTTTTCAACACGCTAGTTCTATAATTTACTTTTTTTTCTTGAATTACTATATTTTGAATTCTGTTCTTGTATTCTAATTAGATTAGATTAGATAGAACTTTATTAATCCCTCGGGTGGGTTCCTCTGGGAAATTCGATTTCCAAAAAAGCACAGCACCGACAGAAGTTACAGAGTTACAGAATATTATATATATATATACACACACACACACACACACACACACACATATATATATATATAAATACAGAGACAATATAAATAAAATATACGAAGGGGATAAATAGAATAAATAGGAATAAAAATAAAAATACAAGTGAATTGCACATTTCAAGTATTGAGTCTATTGCACCGTTGACTATTTACAAAAGTATTGCACAAAAGGTATTGCACAGTGAGGTGAAGAGGCACTACAGCTTAGTTGTTCCCCCCTCCTTTGTCCTCCTGTTTCCCCTCCCTCTCCCCTCCAGAGAGGAGTTAAACAGTCTGATGGCGTGTGGGACAAAGGAGTTTTTAAGTCTGTTAGTTCTTGTCTTTGGGAGAAGCAACCTGTCACTGACTCTTCTGGTTGTTAATGGCCGTGTGCAGAGGATGTCTGGCATTGTCCATAATGTCCATCAGTTTCTTTAATGTCCTTTTCTCTGCCACTGTCACCAGAGTGTCCAGCTTCATGCCGACCACAGAGCTAGCCCTCCTGATCAGTTTCTCCAGCCTGGATGAGTCCTTCTTTGCTGTGCTGCTCCCCCAGCACACCACAGCATAGAAAAGTACTCCAGCAACCACCGACTGGTAAAACATCCTCAGGAGCTTCCTGCAGATGTTAAAAGACCTCAGCCTCCTGAGGAAGTACAGTCGGCTTTGGGCTTTTTTATACAGGTGCTCTGTGTTGCATGACCAGTCCAGTTTATTGTCCACCCACAGCCCGAGGTACTTGTACTTGTTGACCACCTCCACCTCCTCCCCCTCTATCTGAACCGGCAGTGGACCTGCTCTAGACCTCCCGAAGTCCACAACCAGTTCCTTAGTCTTTGAGGTGTTGAGTTGCAGGTGGTTTGTGTGACTCCATGCGACAAAGTTCCTCACCAGACTTCTGTACTCCTCTTCCTGATCATCCCAGATACACCCCATGATGGCTGTGTCGTCTGCAAACTTCTGAATGTGGCATAATTCAGAGTTGTAGCAGAAGTCAGAGGTGTACAGGGTGGAGAGAAGAGGGGACAGCACAGTTCCCTGTGGTGCTCCTGTGCTGCTGACCACTGTGTCAGACGTGATGTCCTTCAGCCTGACGTACTGTGGCCTGTCGGTGAGGTAGTCGGAGATCCAAGCCACCAGGCAGGGGTCCACCTCCATCCTGTTCAGTTTTTCTTGAAGCATACAGGGCCGGATGGTATTAAAGGCACTGGAAAAGTCAAGAAACAGGATCCTGACTGTGCCTTTTCCCCCATCCAGGTGTGAGTGGGCTCTGTGTAGGAGGTATTTTGTTTTTTCTACCAACAAAATAAAGTTTCTATACATCCCACTGAAGTACTTTTGATGCTATTGTATATAAATATAATGTGATTTAACAAATAACACATGCATTTTAAGTTATTACCATAATTTTGATTTAGAAAATAGCATATCATTCACATTAAAAAAATAATTACATTCATACCTTTATCATTCATTGAGATGCATAACATTTGCATCAGGCAATGTTAACAACCTCCTTAGGGACAGACAAGTGAAACCTGTGTAATTTAAACTTCTTGCATCTTCAGCCTGCTGTTCCTTTGACATTCAGAAAAAGGGTGTGAATGCATTTTTTTAAAAACTGCTCTAAATTAAATAAATTCCGCTGTAAGAAAAATATGCTGTGGATCCTATCGAAATGGTGTGTGTGTGTGTGTGTGGGGGGGGGGGGGGGGGGGGTGTGAAACAGGCAGTGCATGCAATAAAAGCCTCAAGCATCTTCCAACTGAAGGAATTTTACGCTGAGGAATGGTCAAATATTTCAGCAAGCTGATGTCAGAGACTGATGTACTATTATGCAAAACGCCTACAAGAAGTTATTTCTGCTAAAGGGAGCCAGATAAGCTTCTGAGGCTAAAGGTGTACTTACTTTCCCCACGGAAGCATGTAACATCTGTTAATATTTTTATTGATTAAATGATTGAAAAAGGTAATGTTCCTCCTTTACCTGACAGCAGTGTTTCACTTAGAAACAAAAGCTAGCAATTTCCAAGGGATGTTTTCAAGATATCCACACGTGGGAAAATTGGTCCCCTTGATTTTGGACTCTCTTAAAATTGATGGTAGCGATATCACTGTACAACTGTACAGTGTGTAGAATCAAGAAATGTCCCTGTGCTGGTAAGATGTCAGAATAGATGTCTGTTATTCTGAATAGGGCATAAGTCAAGCACGCCACATATGTTACTGCAGATTATGTATATAATTATTACGAGCATTATCATATTATTATTTGGTTCTTCCCCTGCCTGAGCATCAGTCTTAATCACATTATAACAACACTTGTGCTGTTCATGAAATGTAGTCAGTGGTGGAGGATGGGTGGGTGACTGAGCAGGTGGGTCTTGCCTTCTTTCCATTCCCCGTGGTACTCCTCGCCGTTGGAGTAAGTAAAGGATCCTCGTGTCAGGGTCATGGGTCCTGCTGCCACACATGACACAAGGAAACATTATCAGGAGCTTTGCAACTGTAGTTTTGGCATTCTGATACACACTGAGCTGGGAGTTTATTAAATAATACTACCACCTCTCAGTCTACCATGGGTTAATTGCTAGCATTTGAATACTGCAGCCAGCCTGCAGGGTAATCAAACTCAGATTATGCAGGCAGGAAAACTACACATGCACAACTGCCCCCACTATTAGAAACCTGCTCAATGCTCAATCACTGCTGGCTAAAAATCTGTGGAAACCTTAACTTTACACTCTTATGTATATAATGAACATCTGATTTCAACCCCCCCCCCCCCCCCCCCCCCCCCCGTATTAATCTGCTACCATAAGAGCCTTTGTTATTCTGGCATCATGTTTTCCATCAGACTTTGGAATTTGATTACAGGATTTACAGAAGTTAATTAGTTTTACTAAAATCTCACATTCTTTGAATGTCACGTATATCTCATATAGTTTCTAAAGTTGAGGCTGGGGTAAACCAGACCATCTTTTCTACACCATGTTTCTCTTTTTGGGACACACAGCTGTTTGAAAGCAGACAGTTTCTGCATGTTTTTCTTCAATCTATAACAACAAAAAATCTTTATTGCACTTACCTGCCTTAAGGTTTTATAAGAAACAATGGTTGCAACTGGTTTCACAAGATCATACATGCCACAAGTGTTTTTCTCTCTATACATTCTAAATACTTGGGGGTCAGGTGGTCACCATGTGGAAAGAGGTGTCCACTGTCTTCATCTCAAACAACTTGGTACAGGATGTTTCCTTAAATATGAGATTTCCATGCGAGATGACAAAAGTGTTATTTTTGCTAAACATGTTTGATACATTAACTCACACTGCACATTTTGTGGCTTCTCTGCTTACACTGTGTGGGTTAACTGATGGTTACCGCTTAGAGATCTAAAGTAAATGTAAGTTCCGAAATCCTGAACAAGACTATAGTTGTACAATAGGCTAATTTGCTGTTAAAAGTGACCGGTTATATCAGCTGTTATACTCTGTTACCTGTTATATACCTGTTATATTTTTGGATTTCTTTGCTGTGATAAGAGGTATTATTTGTCTACTGGTAGTGTTTAATGTAGCTATATTATTATAACTCTAATTTTACTCAAACACTACTACACGGCTGTGTTTATTGTGGTTCTCAGTGGCATGCTATTTTCTTTTTGCTGCTTCAAAATGAGTATGTAGACAAACGGCCGCTGAAAGGAGCATCAAAGAAACATTTGGGCGACTCCATAAAAGAGAAAACACCCAAGGTCCGTTTATTAAGCAAAACAGGCTAATTGTTCAATGCCAACAGGCAGCTGTCAGCAGGCGGGAGGAGGTGTGCGTATCCCTCCATCTAATGTTGCCACAGTAACGGCGCCCTAATCCCTTTCATCCTGCCGGCATGACGCTGTCAGCCTCCAAAACACACACGCATTCACACGGGGAGCGGGCCTGGAGACAAAAAAAATAAAATTTTTACCTGTTTTATTTAAGAGTAGCTCAGCCTCTTTTCTCTACATCGCTGAAAACAAGAGAGCAGTAGGAGGATAGCGACTATTTAGCCTTTTTTTCGTAGCTGTTTGTTTCCTGGTAGAGCTGCCTCAGCGTCGCTCTAAAGCACCGCTATACGATTGGCTACCTTTGTGTCACCTCGACTCAACGTGTCCTTTTATTGGTTGCTCTTCTGCTCCGGCCAGCCCTCAGCAGGAGACATCTTTGTCGAGGGCAACGGGTTCAACGACTTAATTAGCCGGAGTGCTGCTCCGTTAAAGCATTTGCCCTTGTCGGTTTTTTATGTGCTGCCCGGCGTCTCTGTAGGATTATAAAACGGCAGCGGGGTTCTCCTTAATGATACCCTGTCATTTCATGTTTCAATTTGGTTATTAGACCCGCGTTTTGGCAAGTTTTATGGGACTTGATTTATTGTTTTCTTTATGCCTTAAAACAGCTGCGCTAGGTGACGAGGGTTTGCTAAATGAGGTGATGTAGATTCAAAGCTAATAATAAGAAGAAAAGAAAAACAATCAAGGTGACCCAAATGAAGCAAAACTCCGCTAACCTCATTTTCGATTCCCTGAGGGGAAACCGGGGCTAGGATTAACCCGCTATTGAATATTAATTAGTCATGGCCAACAATGAAGCACGTGTGATTAGAAACTGATTATCATTTATCAATATTAGCCTAATAGAATAAAGAATACAATTATCAAGCCTTCAAACTCTAGACAAATAATGTAGAGCCAAACATGTGTTTTGGGTATATGAAGCTGTTATGGCTATAGAAGGGAAATGGAAGAGCCCAATTTATATTCTGCACAAAGTGTGAGATGAAATTTGTTCTGAAATTTTGGTCAATTTCTGCACAATTTAGACAAGTTAGAGAGACAGGGCAATAGACTTGCCTTAATCTCAGAAGCATGAAGTACACAGTGCCTGTTAAGATACAGACTAATTCAAACTGTGCATAAACAAGGTGCACACGTATATCTTATTTGCATTAATAGGATACCGTGTATTTAATGTAGTAAACCTGACTGTGAATTTTTTTAATTCCCTTCACTGACCACTTACTGGTTTTCTGACATTATAAATTAATACATTACATTCTTTTTTTCTTCAGAGTGACACAAAAAGTGGTGGACAAGATTTTTGAATCTTCTGCTATTTCTATCAGCTTTTGTTTTGGAGATGAAGACAGGCGTTAAGTGTCTAAGTTAGAGAAATAAATGATGTGAGTGAAAAATGAATGCATTTGTCATAAGGACAACAAGATAGAAAGCGTAATGAGCCTGTGGAAAATTACATAAATGCTTGAATCAAATTGTGCCTTGAAAAAAAAGATCATATTAACTTTGGATCATTGACTCAGCTCTTACAAATTCAGCAAGAAAGACTGAGCATGGCCAAGTGTTTGGCAGTATGTGTATGGTTTGTATTTTGTGTGGTTTTTTTCCCCTGTCATACAGCATCGGTCCAAAATGCAGCTAACAAAGCGATATTTTGACTCATTTTTGCCTCTGAGCTCGGGTGTTTTGGTGGGAAATAAGCTTTCATTTAAATGAGATTATATAGTCAGATTTTCAAAATAGTACTGATATCAACATTTTAATACATGTAACTTTCTAATATCCCACAGTTCTTTGCATAATTTACTGCAGTCTGGTAGTTGTCAATTAATTAATTAATTAATATTTATATCTTGAAACAATTATGATACATTTTTTGGGGCCCAGGGAACTTTTAGACTCATTAGTAGATCTGAAGTCTTTGCTCCATCTTACAGAGAACATGAAAAATGCGCTCAAGTTGCAGTAGATGGGTAGGAATAGGCTAATGGTTGAGCCTTTATTAATTTAAGACCACTTAGTAGACTAACAAAAGGCAATACTATCCTTTAAAAGAGAAGTTATAGTAATGAATTAATTAGCTGTATCCTATGAACGTTTAATGTGTAACCTCAATGTTTGACTTGGCGCTGGATGGCCTGAAAGTTCCTTACAGGCACCTTACGGTCTCGTCCCACCAATGCGCTTATAGATGCCTTCAAAAAATAATACTGTATAAGTTTGTTTTTTCCTAAATAACTTCTCTTCTTACCCGTGATAACCCCGTTCCCCGTGTACCGGGGCAGCTGTACGTGTCTCACATCTGTTGATTGAAACAATGCGCATTTTGAAACCCTTTGACACACGTCGCTGTAAGCTATGGCAAATTTGGAGCGCAGGCGCCATGTGCTATGGGCTACTCCACACATTTCATTAAACGGCCAGTGCCAGCAGCACACCCTCGCGCAGAGAGATGCTGGGAGGGATGGGAGGGGGCGCTTTTGGTGGGTGGGACATATGAGCGCTATAGAAAGGGGGATGCTGCAGCCCCGTCCCCCTCATATCGCTCTCCACCCAGCCCTAGAATAAAAACCACCGGTGACGTGCGCGCAGGGAAGCACCCAGCAGTATGTGCGCGCCCACGGGAGGGGCCGATAGAAAATGGCGAGTCTGTGCAAAAGGCAGCAATGCACGATAGAGAGGCGCGGCTTTCGGCAGGAACTTGACTCTTGGAGGCACAAACTCATTCACTGTGTAGGTAAGCTCGCTTGGCATTGTGTGTGTGCGTGTGTGTGCCGCGGTCCGGACGCCCGGCGGGTGCCGGGAACTGTATGTTTTCGTTTTGGCTGAAGTGTGAGGAGCAAAGTGCCGGGTATGTAGGGCCTAATGTCCACTAGTAAGCCTATAGGGTCTCCATGAAGCTGTCATTTTTTTCTTTGCGCACGGCTGTTGCCTGGCGCTGCCCGCCTCCCACCGGACATATCCAAAAACGATTCAGCTCCAACTTTGAGCCGTGTTGTGGGGCCCTCTGTTCCACCTGCAAACTTGTGTGTGCGGATACTTTGCCTGTTATGAGTCTCTTTAACCGGGCTGTGAGCGCTCCGGGGCCATTTGGAGTCGTTTGAAGTATTATTCTATAGCTGTTTATTTATTGTAAGCAGAAGAAGTCACGTGCGCAGATGGAGCTGCTCTTCGGCCAATCGGCTGCCCCGCTATAGGTTGGCCCGTGCCCGAGTGCGCGGCGCCGGATGAGCTTTTTAATAGGGGAGGGTGGCGCGCGCCCTCAGCCTTCAAACATGACACCCCCCACCCCCACCCCCTCAACTGCCCTGGAAATCGGCTTTTGGGAGCGCGCTTTGCTGCATTGAGGGAAATGTCAGTGGGCATAATTTTGTTTTTAGGGGGGAGGAAATCTATAGGCGCGGGGGGGGGGGGGGGGGGGGGGGGGGGGTCGACAGGGACAAACGCCTTAGTGTCCGCCTGTAAATCGGGTTTGAGACTTGTTGAAACGGCGCTCCTGGATGTGGTGGTGGTGGAGAAAGCTCTGTGCTTCAGGTTCGCTGTTTACATTAATAGTTACATTAACATTTTTTTAAATCGTATGATCGCATGTTGTCGCTCCTGCTGGGACAGCGGCAAAATTTAGATCTTATCTTATTGAAGAGCCGATAAAAATCAGTTTGAACCTATTCCCTTCTTTGACTTCGTTTCTTCTTTTATTTTGGATTTCATCGTCTATACATCTCTCCCACCCACCATCCCCTCTCCTGCCCCAGTCGTCCATTTGTGGTGTATTTCATTAGCTCCGTTTAATCCGGTTACATCAACCTTTCCCGATGTTACGGCAAGATTATCATCCCCCTCTTCGCCTCTGATCTTCTAACCTCCGCGGGTTTCCTCGAGTCTCTCTGGTTCCCAATCCGGCTTTTATTGGCGATTTATTAAAAAAAAGAAGAAGAAGAAGAATAAGCATCACGCACAGCGGCAGCGGAGGAGTCGGGGTGTTGCTGCTCCAGTTGTTTTTGGATGCGTTTCGGTGTCCAGATGTTGAGCGTTGACCTGTCACCTACTTACCCGTTCGAGCGCTTTTTAATAGCCTGGCCTGATTCCGAGCAGGCTCTTGGTGCCTTTTAGTGAGAAAAGGTCAAACCGAAGGAGTGCAGCTAGCGGTAAATTAAAAGGCTGGCTAATCTCTGACCTTCAGCTGATGTGTTCGGCGTAAAGCCATAAAGTATCACAGTAAACAGCAGGAAAGAAAAAGCAGAAACAAGACTTGGTTTGCTTTCCATTTGAACTTGGATTTCTCACTGACTTCATGTGTAGCTTTTACTCACAAACTGACTTTCAAAGTTCACACAGTAGGACTGGATTTTATTTATTTGGTTTTGGTGGCCCTTTTACTTTGTATAATGTATAACATTACTGGTTCTGTGGGTTTGGGGATGGTTTTGTCCCCACCCCACTAAGTGTAACACAGTTGGGGGGGGGGGGGGGTGCTTGCAGTTACTTATAATGAAAAGATTTGTGTAACCTATAAAAAACTGGAAAAAAGGCAGTGCAGATAATTCAGTAAGGATTATATAAGGCGCTGTAGGAATTCTGTAATGATACTACATTTGATAGGGATACCTTAAGTATGATAAACACCCTGCAAGCTCCTGTGCATCTAGAATCTGTGTAGTAATATCACAGTGATACCACGGGGGACACAGATACCACAAAGCTCAATAATGAACTCACAGCTGGATATTACAGCATGCTTTAGCTCTGTATGGGGTGCTGTATGTGTGTGTATGTAAGTTCCATATTTCTTCATTTCTGCTTGTTGACATTCACTGGTTTGCAGTGCGTGGTGAGTCGTAGGGCTGGGCCAAGAGGCAGCAGCGGCTTCTCAGCGCTCACATTGAAATCTGCCATGTTCTTATCCATTTTTGAACTATGGGAGGCTGAGAATTAGTTTCAGAAAAATGTGTAAAAGAAAAAAATTAAATCGGGCTACTTTAAATTTATAGCTCGTTAACATTTGGGAGTTGGCACTGTTATTATATTGTGTTTGGATATTAAAATGTTACAGAAAGTGTGAGGTTTTCACACTTTCTGTTTGTCTTAGCAACAGTAAAACTGAAAGGTGCCAAACACTAAATGAAAAGCAGTGACTTTAGTGACTTACGGCAGGGTTTTCCAGCACAGAGGAATGTGCTGCTAGAAACAGAAGAAAAAAAATCAGTAGTGTTGTAATAAAAATCGTTAAATTTGAGTTTCATGTACCCAAGCGTAATCATCAGAAACAACAAGACAAATGCCCAGATTCATAATGTAACACACACTCACTGACTTTACTGTACAACGAACTGCCATGCTTATTGTCATTAAGCCTCTAAGGTGTCATTCTGAACCTGAAAACAAAATCCCAGCTTAAAGGAAACTCAGAACTCTCAACTTGACACCTGAGAAGCCTCCAGGCGTCAGCCTTGTTATAAGGAACGTTTGCCGGCCTGAGAATTTGTACCTTTACGAGGCAGCCTTATTATTAACATATTGTTAACGGTGGTGGGGACATTTGGTTGAAGAGGGTCAGCCAAGAAAGATGGACACCTTACAGTTTATTACATTGCACTGCGACGTGCATGGATGCAACTTGTCGACACAACGAGCCTCATCTTTTTACCCTGTGCTGCACTGATAATAAATTAGGGCCTATATGCCACAGAAAGGTTAACATTATGAGTTGGGAGCAAATATAGCCCAACTGCTGATTCCTTTGACACATATTCTGGGGAAGGGAGTGTAGCTAATTTGATTGCTGAAAGGTTGTGCCAGTGCTGGAGAGAGACAGACTGTGTCGGAGATAGAGAGAGAGGTGTGAGTGTGAGTGGCAGATTGCTTTTTCCCCCCTTAAATCTTCCAACATTTCTAAGCGCGGTACTGATGGCAGCAGAGCAGTTAGTCAGCATAGTTGGTAGTGGTGTACCGATTGTGTCGTTCTGAGCCATTACTGAGGTTCCAAATAACAATTTGGCCAGCACTATTTTTTTGTGGTCATTTTTGATGTAATGTTTTTTCTATATCCTCCTTTCTAATCTACTGATATTGATAATTGATTGCTTTCTTAATTGCTCATACTGATATCAGTCATCAGGGCCAATATTTGTGCATCACTAATATCTAGTTTTTAAACAGTGGCCATTAAAGTAAAAAAAGAATGAGTGATTTCAGACAGGCTTACAACAGGCTTACAGATATACTGTATAAGGAGCACACTTCAGTGAGAGAGTTTGCCTCCTAATATGAACTTTATCAATGCAAAATGTAAGAAAAACTCAAAAAGAGTAAGAGACAACCCAAGGGTGATGTCTGAGTAACCTTTATTTAACCAAGTAAAACCCAATCAAGAGAGGATTGCAGTATAAAACACAAGGCAATCCAAAAGAAACAAGACCAAAAATATTGGTAAAGTATGGAGTAATGTTTGGCAATTTTAAGCTCAAAACAGAAATATTGACAATATTAAGGAAACAAAAAGTTACAGTTCAGCTTTTCCTTTAGGTGAAACCATTGCTGGTTAACATTCTGTGGGTATCTCAGTAGTTCACAGGTCTTTTCCACCTTTAAGTGCTCATCTCTGTCACATGATTCGTAGTCCTTTGAGCTGAGTGTTTCCGGGTAATTTCCTTTTGTTTACTGCTGATTAATGAATGAGTTTGAGGCGAATCGTGCTGATTTTGCAAGAGGATTTGGCAGCATGTGCTATAAAGACAGCAAATGTCTCCTGCAATTACAGTTAAATTGTGATGGGCAAGTTTATCCGTTTTGGTTTAGTGTGTCAATACATGAATAAATCCCAGTGATTTCTATTTATCTATCGTTCTATCACTCTATCTCTCTGCCTTTCCCTTGATTACCCACTGCGCTCCGTCCTTGTCTTATCAAGTCAACAAAATCCCTCCATCCCTCAATCACGCCTCCTTCTTCGAGTGGACAGCTTTTATTTCAGTAATGGACAGATGGACGCCCCGAGAGATCTGCCTGCTACTTTCTCATCTTGCTAATTCTTTTCATGGGCTTCCTGAAAAGGAAAACAAAACATGGCACATTTATCCAGAGCTGTTGGGGGAGAGTGGCAGCGGTCCACACGTTTGACCGGACCGGATGCCAACACTGTAAATCTCTACATGCACTCTTCATTATACATGCGTGTGCGCACACACACACACAAACACACACACACACACACACACCCTCTGCCACTGTAGTATATATGTGGAGCTGCCTTAGGGGCTGATCCATGCCAATCAGGAGTCCCGTGGGAGGAGGGCTGCTCTCTTTGGTGGGGGGTTACCATCGGTGGAAAAACAAAATGCTCCACTGGCACTAAAGAGAGTGTCGACAGAAGGTGCGTATGTGCGTGAGAACCTTTATTTATCCAGAAAACGGTTCAGCGAGCGACGCGCTCTTTTTACAGCGGCGTCCTGCCTCTCGTTCATACACGCCGAACTACCTGAAAGATCCCAGCCACCATCCTTTCTCTTACACGCCTGCGTCTTTTATCCCAGTTTGAGTTTGTTTCCAAGCACCAAAAGTATTTCATCTTGTTGTTGCGGTCTGTTGGAAAGTATGGCAGCTTTCAAGGACAAATTCATTTCACTTCTCAAGAGAGGAGGATGGCAGGTGACTTCCTAAAAAAAAGCCATTTTGCATGGCTGTTGTTGTTGTTGTTATTCTGTTTTTTTTTTTTTTAGTCACTTCTTTGTTGTTTTCCTCCCCTGGGATCTTTGGCACAGAAACATAAAGCGATGGGGAGAGACTAATTATTATCTGTGAGTACTGGACCATCTTCAGCAGAAGTGTTGGTTACTTTGAAAACCACATAAGAGACTGGAATGCTTGTTACTGTAGTCTGTAAGCAGGGCTGGACACTCTGAGCAATTAGATAAAGCTACTGAGGCCATCATATGAACTTTATTTTATTCAGAGCGGTCCTGGTTACATTTAGAGGTTAAACAGTCAATTAATACATGAAGTGAATTTAGCTAATAGTTTAAGCAATGTTTCAATTAAGAAAACAAAACAAATTACCTGCTTTATGCATCTAAACTGTTGTTATGCTAGTTGTTACATCTAGTTCAAGCTGTTTCTTCTTGGTCATGTTAGCCTTCATCCATGGGTGATTAAATGTAGATACTTTTTTCTTTTGTTGTTTCATTATGGAAAAACTGAGCCTGCTGCGGGTTCGGGAGGTTTACACTTATGAACCTCTCTGGAGTTCTGTATATGCTTGAGTTATATCTGAAGCCTCTCAAAAGCACGTTTTCTTTTATTGTCTGCCCTTAATTATATATTGTTTTACTTTCTTAATTTCTTCAAGCTTGCAGATGAAGGTCAGTGTGACAATCCTAAGCTGGAGAGAAAGGAAGCAGCAATTTTGTTCTCCGTCTTTCTCTCTCTTTGTTTTTTCTTCCCTTTCCATCTTAGCAGAGGCCAAAGTCCTCTGCTTCCTTAAACTTTGTACACGGCGTTCGTTACTCAATCCAAAAATTTATGTAAGTGTTCCATTGTGTGTGTTAATGCATGTGAGTTTGTCTTATGTGAACTACCTGACCTCCCTGGTACAGTTCTTTGGATCTCCATGTGGGCTCATGCACTGTTTGGAGCATGTGTTTGGAATACACACGCACACACACACACGCACACACACAGAGCGCTGGCGAGAGGTGCTGAGGCTTTAAAGCAGCAGGAATGTTTACTCGGACCCGCCTTTAGTGAATTCCTTCTGGTGCTTCAATAGTGGCTGCTTTTGTGCGGAAGGTCATATTTGAGCAATGTGTTTTTCAGAGTATTTGATTAATGGTGCGGAGTAGCTTAGGTGTGTGTGCTGTACTTCTGCCTTTGTAAAGGCAACTAAAGACCTTAAAATTGAGGCTATATTTGGGAATTGAGGACATTCTGTTTGTTTCTCACCTCTAAGAAGTGTGTGAGAGTTAAAACCTGCGCTAAATCATACAACTGTGATGATTAACCTTAAGAAATACTTTAATTGTTTTAAATCTCCTCTTCTTTGTAGGAATTCAGCATTAATGGAATGGAAGTGTGTGCCATTCAGACTGTCATTAACAATTAATTAATACAAAGTAGCACCTTGGTATTCCGGAACAAGAGGAACCAGCTAATGAGCTAATAAGTGGGGTGAACAGTCGGTTAAGCAGTAGTAAGCTGCCATGGTTCACAGTTAAAGGGACAGTGCACAGGCAACTGCATGTGCAAGAAAAATCTGCACTTTTTGTCATTTCATTCACAGACTAATATGAAAGAAGATCTTTGTCAAAAACCCTGCAGCAGCAGGATGTCATGTTTATATAATCAACAGTAGAATGTATTTACGGTAAAAAGAAGTGTTAACTCACTTTATGAAGGTTTTTTTAAGTACAGGAAGTTTACGTTTGTTATGGCCCATTAATAAAGGTGACACCACAATCTACAAACCTTAGAGATTATCGCTTATTTTATTTGTCAGTGACATTGAAATGTACAGCACCTAATGATCAAGTATATTAATCAGTAACCGCGGTAAAGTGATAACATATAACGTGGTCTTTTTTTTGCCACATACATTTTTATTGTTAAAAAATGATTTACCTGCCGTACTAACTGAAATACTGCAAAATGAAAGCAAAAGGAGTCCTCCACCTTTACATTTGTGCAGTCACCGCTAAGAACTATAATCAGCTGCTGTCTACCATGTACCACTATGTACTTTGTGTCAGTTTCAGTGTGACGAAGCCAACGTTTTCTGCAGAAGTGGATAAAATGGTGGAGGCAACAGTCAGTCGTCAAACGGCCCTGTTTCAGAATTGTTGAATATATAAATAAAAGCCCTAATGTCTATGATTTGGGACTCAAATTAGCACAGAGACGAAACGTCCGACGCGGGGAGGTACGGCAGTTTAGCATGCAAACTATTTTACAAACATGGCGTTTTGTTTTTTATTGTATAGTTTTGCATTTTCTTCGAGGAAAAAAACAAGATAGTTTTCCATTTGCTTCTGTTTATCTTAAACAAGGTCATACACAGGCAAGGTGGCTGACAAAACAACCAAGAATACATTTTAGTATTTAGTAGAGGTTAGCTGTAGCCCCTCTATAAATTATCTGCTACATGAAATAGTCGGCTACAGCAATGTTTTCTTTTTAAAAGACATTGTTAAAAGTATATATCTTTCTTTCTTTTTCTTTTTTTGTTTGTTTTTGGAATTTAATTTAATTTTAGAATGAACTTTAATTTAGAATGTAATTGCAAAGCCAGTATTGTCAATATGTATTTATTTATTTTCCTTTACCTTGTAATTTTAGTTCTTAAAATTTTTATTTTTATTTTTGCTGGTTTAATACCTTCTGCTCTTAAATGTTTTTGAGATTTAAATTCTTTGCCTTTTTTCATTTTTTTTTTAAAGCACAAGTCTATACCTGTATTTATGTAATGTCCTATATAAATATTGCCTCATACAACATCCAACTGTAGCCTATTAGACAGTGATACTGTTATTGCAACTTCTAGTACTGCTAACAATATGAAGATAATAATGGTAGCATGATCGAACAAATTCTGATTTAAGGAAACATTGTAACATTTTTCTGTATGATAATGTAAAGTAATTGTTATAATAAATAATAGTTATTAAATATTACATTACATTATATTATATTATATTATATTATATTATATTATATTATATTATATTATATTATATTATATTATATTATATTGTTGGCTTAAGTGAGCAATAATACATTTTATAACTTAAAAAGTTTTAATTAGGAAAAAGTTGGAACGGGTACAGAAAGATTTAATCACTGCAAACTGAAAAGATGATCATTTGAACTGAACTGCTTCTTGTATGTTTGCTTTCTATACATTGCTTTTAGTACATTGAAGTCAGCACACTGTGTGTGTGGTGTGTGTTTGTTGGGTTTAATCTTGCATGTTTGTTTAAAGACTCTTTACCCACCAGGCATGGCAGCATGCCCAGTGAGGAGAGTGTGCCGCTGCTGTGCACGGTTGCATCCTGGGAAATGTAGTTCTTGGTAGAGAGAACAAATGGGAGAGTACGAGAGACACTGAGGGAGAAGGTATGCAGAGGGAGTGTTGCTATGCTATGTCGCTTTTATACAACAAATCCTAGCAGGAGACATGATGGATGAGGTTTGCACAGCAAATGACACAGAAACAATGAGCAGTTATTTGCAATTCAAAGACTGAAAAGGACTTCATTATGATTTTGCGTTGGACATGAGATTGGTCATGGAGACAGACACAGGAAAATCTTCCACTCCTGAAAAGAAAGTGTTGAAGCACAGGGTTTCTTTTCAGGACATCCTCATGAATATGAATCAAAGTGATGTAATCATTCTTAACTTAAACATAAATTTATGCTTAGGATGAGCACCGTTTGGCATTTGGTAGTACTGATATAATAAATAACCTTAGATTTTCACAAAAAAGGCACTCTTTTTATTCTTTTTCAACTTTGACAAAAAAAACAAGTCAAATTTAATCAAAATTAAATTTTAAAAAAGTTTGATTTGGACAGTTTAAACAAAAACAGCTGAATTTCTACACTTGTGTGCATTCCTCGACCAAAACTAACATGCTGGACAACAAAACTGCTTCATTAATATTAGTTGCTTTGTGTTAGATACAAATGATTAACACACAGTCTCTCACCTCAGAACAAAGAAACATTTACAAAGAAAGTCAAGCTACACCATTTAAAAATATATGGATTGAATTCAACATGCAACAATTAGTGAGCAGGGACTGAAATAAGCCAGTTTCCAACGCTATATGCAGATATGTGCTGGTTTGTTTCATGCATGTTCAACACGTGCATGGTTGTGCATGGAAATAGTGGCACGCACTCGAACACAGACACACACGCCAACATGTCATTAGCGTGGAAGCTTTTTGATTTTAGATTGAAAGAAAAAAAATTCACTCAGTGGAGAAATAAGAACTAAAAGTGAAACAAAATAGCATTATTGTAACTTAATGGACACACGCATGCTTCTGTAACACACAAGTCACATGCTGGACCCTGAGAAGGTGCGTTTGTGTGCTAGTGAGCTCAGTTCCTGCTCAGTGTCTGTGAGCAACAGACAATGTCTCAGAGTCTCAACATAACTGCTTCCATGTGCTTTTGTTACTGTAATACTTTTGTGGGAGTGTGTTTTTGTCAAGACAAACACGGGGGACAAAGGCTGGAGAAAAAGTGACTAAACCAACCTGAAGCCACGGTGCCACTCTTATTTTTGAACTCTTTTTTTGTCTGCATAGCTCACCATTTTTATTCTTACTTAATTGCCGATGCTAATAGGCTTAACCTTTGTGCCGTAATCAAGTGATGACACAGTCCCTGTGTCCTCATCTTCAGAGCTGTCATTGACCACTTTCATCAACCGTGGATGGAGTCTTGGCAATGTCATCGTCATTAAAAGTACATACCAGTCATTGTATGTAAAGCTGAACAGAGGGTCATCCCCTGCAATGGCATCTGAAGCCAGGGGTTTTAGGGTCTGACTCACATTGCTCAAGAAAGTCTGACCTCACTGTCATTCTGTCACACAAAGTGGTAATAGCTGAAGCTTCTCGTACAGGTGACCTTCTGTTTGGAACAAGGCATTTGGTGTTCTTGTCTGTTGAGCTAACGATGCCAAAGATGAAATGAGATTGTTCTTTGTCCTAAGGGGATTCATTCCGTTTTTTAAAGTTTTTTTTAAATTTATTTTTATTTTTATTTTTATTTTTTTTGGGGGGGGGGGGGGGGGGGGGGTAGATCTTTCTTATCCATAATGTGAAAACTTAAATTTATAAAGAAGATGTCAGATTTCGAGCCATATTAAATGTTAAATGGCTTAGCCCACTTCCATGTGTTCTCACTTCATTGTAGTACTCAGCACAACCCACGACCCTGTAAACAGCTCAAACTTTTCTTAAAGTTTAATTTAAAATAAAAATATTTGTAGGAAATTACTTACTCACTAATATCACTATTAATACTAATATTCTTTGGCTTCAAAATCTCTAAGCAGCAACAACACTAAAGTACACAATAGCATTATAACTACCTAACTCTTTCCTTTATTTAGTGTCTATAACAATAGGAATGAGCTCTGTGTAGTTTAGATTTATGCATGTTTGTTAAATGTATTGTTTGAGCCGTTAGACCTACGTGATAATTTTGTGAGGATTTTATTGGATAATAAGATTACTTTATAAGCACATTCATAATGTTTAGGGCTGTAGAGCAATTTGAAATAAAAAAAAACAAAAAACATGACCTTTCACATACTTAAAGAAACTTGAGATATTTAGTCCATTTTTAGCCTGTTACTAAGGAAAGTTAAAGTATTTTCTTTGTTCTGTCAATAGTCTCTGTGCTGTCAGTTGTAATGAGCATTTCAGCCTCTCTCTACTTGTGGGACCATAATTATTATTTTTAATTTTATTTATTTATTTTTTAATTTGAAGCTCACAGTTTTGATGATCATGGTCAGACATGTCTGGGAATCTGAAGGTTCAGAGATTCATTGGGAAACAAACAAAATACTGATAAAGCTATGTTAAAGCTTTATTGCGATAGTTAAGAAAAAACAAAAATATTAGTTGGAAAAAGAAGAAGACACAACAACAAAACACATCAATTTAAAAAAAAAACCACACACACAAAAAGCAAAACAGTGTCTCCACAGCCTGAAGGAATTTGTCAGCATCATATAAAATAATGTAAATCTACCAGGAATACAGATGTGGGAGTAATGTTATGTACATGTGGAAGCTTGTCAGCAGTTTCTGGCAGGATGACAAAATTTACATTTTTGTGGCCCAGATGCGAGTTATGAAGAAACAACAAAGCAATGTTATTATTCAAAGGTCAGACTGGTGCTAGTCTATTTTTTATCCAATACTTTGAATAGTAAATCACTGTTAAATCACCAGAACCAACAACACATTAACTGTCTTTCAGTACAGTCTGTCTCCCTGATGCTCCAAGACCATTGGTTCCCAATTTTTAATCTTAAACAATGCAAAAACATTTTTTAAGACTCAGTAATCCCACGAAAACATTTGGACATTAGATTTTTCTGAGCAAATATTACTCCGACAGGAGGAAATGGTGCATTTATTTGGGATTATTTCAGTGGTGGATTAATCCACATTTGGTGCTTTAGTAAGTCTTTTTACAAGCAGCATCTTGTATGTTGGTGTTGTTTATGGAAAGAAAAATAATGTAACCCAATGCAACAGTGTGGAACAATAGTGTGCATAATACTATTGTATATATTCGATATTTGATTTACAGTACCTGTTTTGTAGCTTAAGGTATCTTTAAAAAAACTAATCAGATTTGTTGTTGTTGTTGCTTAAAGCTCGGTCTAGGAATGTATTTGCTCTGTAAATTCTTAACCTGTTCCTAAACTACTCAGATCACTTATTATCTTTCTGGTTAATTATTGATTACGTGGACTCTACAAAATCTGCGAGTTGTAAAAGTACGTTTTAAAGCTTCATTGCAGGGAGCAGGTAATCTTTCCTGTGAATTGATGAACCACTACGCTGATTTTCTGAGACTTGAGTCATTTCTTCAGCAATGCCTTAACTCTCACTTTTATTTGTCTATAGTTTACAGTAACTCGCCCAGTTTTCCCTCCTCTGTTCTCACATGGAGGTGTGCTCTCATGTATGTTTCTCGTTGTTTTTCAGACATGGTTACGTATAGGATGTATTGAGTTATTCATTTCTTTGTGATATTTTCTGGTCAACTGAAAAAAACATGTAGGGTTGGGGAACTGAATATCTTGGCTAAAACAGTTACAATAACACCTTGGACAGTAGCCACTAACAGATTTTTTTAATGTTTATTTTGTTGTTCTTCTATGCCAGCGACACAATAGAATCAACAGAAAGAAGAAGACTTTGCTTTTTTGCCTTTTTGCTGTAAAAAGCAGGAAGAATAGAAAGAGAAATGAATTAAGTGCTGTGTATATGGTATTATAAATGGCACTGCTTAATTTAGCTTTATTTGAGTTCTATGTAGCATGTCTAGTGGTTAAGTCGAGGACACAGATTATTCTCAGGAACTGCTAATGGCTGTTTTGGGGGGACTGGGGTTCAGCAGAAGAGCATAAGTATAAGCAGTGTTAGTTAATGGCCTGGAAGTGGGAAATGTATTATAAAAGTGTTACTGCTTCAGCCACCAATGTGTGAAAAGCATGAATGCATGCAGTCTGTGTTTTAAGCTGTGTAAAAACACAGAAAAATATGAGTTCAAAAGGCTTAATTAGCATTAGCAGGTTAATGTAAAAGCAGATGAAAAATACAGAGATGCGTTTTGTTTTTCTAAAATCAAGTTGTTTTCAAGAATATTAAGTTCTGGCTCTAAAAAGGTTTATTATGTTTTCCCATCACTTTTTCCATTTTTCATTAGGGCTGCCACGATTAGTCGACTAGTCACGATTACGTCGACTATCAAAATCGTCGACGACTGATTTAATAGTCGACGTGTCGTTTGAAGCTTTGTAAGATCCTGAAAGACGCAGGAATAAGTAGCAGGATTTAAGAGTGTAATAACAGACTGAAACAGAAGATGGCAGCACTGCATGTACAAGGATGCCAACTGCCGTTAAACCCCGAAGAAGAAGAAGTTGTGTCCCAGAATTCATAGCGCGGCCCAGCTCAGTTTCCAACAATGGTGGCAGCTAGTTGGTTTTACTCTTATTATTCTTTCTGGGTCACAAAATAAATGTTTAACATATTTTTAGGCGAGAATGTAGCTGTGTAAACCTCAAATATCTGCTCAGTTTATCAAGACACCACATATTTTCAAAAGTGCTCCGACGTTTTCAGAGACGTCTGTTACCCACTAGCTCGATAGCTAGCCGGAGGCTAGGCTAGGCTAACTAGAGCCGTGAGAACACCGGACTCCCGGCAAATCGTTTTCAAACCGACCGCCGTCTTTCGCTACTCAGGTTAAATATATATATAAGTCACTTAGATAACTTCAAAATGTTATTGTTTGGCTTTTTTTAGTATTTTATTTGTTCCTGAGTAAATCGGTTTGGCTGAGATTAAAGTTTTTACACAGCTGAATAAACGTCAAGCAGACAGCTGATTATCAGAAGTGTGAGATGCTCAAGAATTTACTCCGGTGTCCTGTTATATTTTAGATAGCAAGGAGTTTATTAAACCACAACAATCTGCAGATTTCATTAAAATTTAATAAACTATCATCTTGTCTTTATTTTTAGTTAGCACATACCTTAAACACTTAAAGCTGTAAGCTAATGATAGTTATATAAGAGCAGATGCTGCTGGTGCAATAAGCTGTATGTCCAATGGATGATGATCTGATTAGTCGACTAATCGCAAAAATAATCGGTGACTAGTCGACTATCAAAATAATCGTTTGTGGCAGCCCTATTTTTCATATCGAGTTCCACAAAGATAGAAATGGTCGATTATTAGATTTAGATTATTATCGCCTCCAAAAATAGCATCTTGCAGGTTTAAGTAAAAATATGTAATTTTTTCATGAAAAAAACTTGTGTTTTGTATTTGCTCTCTGATACTATTTGTCACATAACGCCCATTCATTCATGCATTAATTGCATCCGTTTGGTTGTCTTTACTAAACAAGTAATCCTAATATATTAATTTAGAATTACAATAAAAGTTGCAGTGAATTATTATTGTACGCCAGTCTACCTGCTTAGGTAGTCTAACTAACAACCTATTCAGATAACACTCAGTTGGAAAGCTTTCATATGAATCCATGAATTGAGTGCTCATAATTTATGAAATGATATTAAACCACAGTCCATGTTGCAAGTTCTGATGCTTTGCATAATGATCAGTGTTAAAGCTGCCATCTCAGCTAAAAGTTTAAAAAGATGTCACAGCTTCCCTTCTTGCTTGAACTCCAGCAGCAGCCAGCCTAGTAACCCTGGCTGAAAATGTACAGACACTGTTTCTTTATGGTTGCAGATTACAGGGGGAGAGCAAAAAATCATTTTGTGCACCTTAAAGCGCACAAGCTTTTGCATCTGGCTTTTACTCAGCACTGTACCGGACACACTGACACACAGCCACAGTGTTACTGTACACGTGAACTTGGAGCCTGGCAGGATAAGTGAAAGTGACAGAGCCAGCTGTGCCGTGCGACGACCGGGCAGGCTTGGAGAACTGGGGGCTGTAAGCTCCCCTCTGTGTGACCGTGTCACCCTCAGTTAGGCGTCGAGCCCACCAGGCTGCATAAACACACACACACACACACGCACACACACACACACACACACACACTCCAATAAAGCTGAAGGTCAGGCAGAGAACACCACCGCCGTCACTCCCGTCACCGTCAAGAGAAATGTCACTTGTATTTTTATCTGCTGCTCTCTCTGCATCATCAGCATCATCTCCTCTTTCTCACCACTCAGTACATTTTTGCTTTTGCTCCTTAACTCACATGGTTACTTTGTTTTCTTCTGCTTTGTTCATAGATGTTTTTTCCTCTGCTTCTCTTCAGGCATCATAGCGTACCAGCTTCTCTCTCCTTGCTTTATCTGTCTTTTCAGCTCCTTCCTTCTCTGCATCAGTCTCATTTTCTTTCTCACAATCACTCCTTTGCATTTTCAAACATGTTTTCCCAAGTCTAGCCTGATTTTTATTCTGCCTTCAGTATTTTGACATTTTATCAAGATTATGTCACAAACTGTTGCTACAGGCTGCGCTTTTTCAGAGGTGGGAATAAAGAAATCAGTCATCCATCTGTGCGTCTGCAGCTAGCTGAAGGAGCTCTCATATTCTTTTTTTTTTTTTCATTTCTGCCAAGAGGCACTTATATTCAGCAACTTTTTATTCTGGTAGATTTTCTGACACCCACCCTCAGAATGAGTGCGTGTCTAGACAAACAGTATTAATTGAGGCGTAGGCAGGTGGTTTTTTTTTTTCCCTGCATATTTCTTCTTTGTTGGTGTATCTTTTAATGTATCGACGTTATTTTTTCTAATGATGTTTTACTTCTTATTACACGTACACACGGATATCATGGCACTGTGGTCCGTTCATGTAAATGTTTCGATCTCTGTAATATAAATGGGACTGAAGGCTACGCGCTGTTATAAATGTGCACAGAGACGCTCCACAAACATGTGGTTTCATTAGCTAGATGTAAAGTTGCACAATAGAGACAAAAAAAAGTGCAATTTCTTTGCATTTTATATTCTGCTTGGGAGATAAATTGTCATCCGTGTGGAAAAAGTATTTCCAAAGTAATCGCATTTTCATCGCTTAAAAAAAGATACAGAATCTGTTGTGATCAGATTTGAAGCACATGAATGAAGTAAATCTATTTTTTTTTTCACCGTGACTCTAATTTGTGGTTATTTTGCATGCTTTACTCAAATGACTGCATAAAACATATTTCGCTCTGGTTAATTAACTGTGCAGGCTCATTAGATTTCAGCTGCCAGTGTCGCAGTTTTTGACACAACAATAAAAGCGCTGTGACGTGCATCGCTGAGAAACCCAAAGTAATATAGTAATGAATGTAAGGGTCAAAACCAGAAGGACACATTCCTTTCAAAGTTCATCTAAGAGAAAAATGGGGTAGGGGAAGGTGGGATTGTCACAGCCTTTTGCGGCGTAGGCTACGGTTTATCTGAGAACTGTGTTCCCCAATAAGAAACTGAGGCCTGTATAGTTGGTGTAAGAGATCAAAACCACAAGGACAAACTCAGGTGAATCATATGAAAAGAAAAATGTTTATAAAAAGAGGATGCGATTAGTACCTAAGGACTAGTTCTTGTCTGTGACTTTGTGAAGTCTTGAATTTCACTATCTTTTCCTTGGAGAATTAAACTATCAGCAACAAAAGAAAATACGTGTATTTAATTAAATTACTCTGTTAGCTATTAAGTGGAATAGATAAGCCAATAAAACTTAGGTTATGCAAAAATATGAAAGAATGATGTGATTTCTGATATTTATAAAATCCATTTGGGTGAAATTACTTCTGCAAGTTTAGAAGATACAACAAATTCTGCTGCAAATATCTTGAGACTGTTTTAACAGAAAAGCTTTGTGTGAGAAGAAAAAAAGAAATGAAGGCAAGTTAAAAGAAATTGTAATAGTTTTCTGGTGCTTTTCAGTTTGTGCTGGTTGGGGGGAGAAAAACAGCCTGTTCAGATAAGTGAACTTTATCTCGGTCACATTGTTTTGCAATGTGCCAGTTTTGGATACGGTTAATGAGTCGTGAACATTTTTAAACTAAGGTGTGTCGCAGCGTATCAGCAGCTCTTTGGACTGTCCACGTTTAGACTGCGAGTGTAAATTGGGCAAAAAGCTCTTTAAGGAACAGTTCAAGGATAGATATGGCTATAAAACCGTGACAAGGATAACTTCCTGTGTGTCTGTGTGTATGACTTTGTGTGTGTTGATATTCCTCATGTTATTAGGATCTGAATTGATTCACACAGTCAAGATATGGAGACCTGTCCTTTCTTTAAAGGGATAAAAAACAAAACAAAGGTCTTTATTATGTCGGTCAGGACAGATAAGGGTAAGGGGTAACCGTGGTTATGATTACAGGACGTTACAACAAATTATATGTAAGTCAGTGTTATATTCTCTGAAGTCATGAAAACATGAAATCGAGAGGAAGTGTGTGTGTGTGTGTGCTGTATGTAGAGCAAAAGAAGACAACATTCCTCCATATTAGAGATAATATCATCTAATATTAATGTGAGGAGGCTCCATTGCTGCTGTGTCAATATTGAACTGCTGCTCCCCTCTCCTCTCCCTCTTTTCTCTGACTGTGTCACTTACAATCTTACACACACACACACACACACACACACACACACACACACACACAGGCAAACTAACAGAGTCCACCAGACCTTTGATTTGCAAAAAGGGAAATATTTATGGCCAGTTGTTAAAGCCCTCCTGAGTACAGCGATGTGTGTGTGTGTGTGTGTGTGTGTGTGTGTGTGTGTGTGTGTGTGCGCTCAATGTGCGCCAGCAGTGACAGACGCATATTTCCATATGCGTCTGTCACTTCGGCGCACTCACAAATGGTAAAATCTCTGTATCTCTGTGCGACAAGTCGACTTAAAAGCAGACATATGGTCATATCGGTGTATGTGTGCATTGAAAAGTCGGTACGTATGTGTGTCAGCAATTATGTGTGTGCGCGTCACGTGGTCGCCCCCTATTAAACTCACTATAGCACTTAGCATCGGCTCCAAATGGCTGCAGTTATCAAGCTCTCAACACGGGGTGCTCCTGTAATGATGGTGTGTGTGTGTGTGTGTGTGTGTGTGTGTGTGCATGTAGGCAGTGCAGGTGAGGAGTTTTAGCTCTTGCTGTCTGTCTCTCGCTCTGTCTTTCAGAGGAAATAATGTTTTTGCTTGGCTGCTCTCTCAGGTCTGTTGTGCTTTCAGCTTGCAAAGCCTCGATGAGAGCAAATTAAAACTGTTGTACTCACAGCAGTGCTCCATGTATGTTATGGAAAAATTGACCTTTCTTTTTATCGGCAAAGGGCGAGTGATTTTGCTAAGTGACAATATTTTGAAAAACGTTTTTTTTTTCACACATTGAAACTTACTGCATATCACACTTTTGACTTGTGCAAATGTCAAATTCTTAATAAATGCTTCTCACGTGGAAACAAATAGGAGGAAAAAAACATGCAATCTCAACCACTCTGAAGTGAAATTGAAGATGAGAATTTAGGCTTTAACATAATGCGTCACTTTCAAAACTAGAAGTTTACGGTTGACCTGTTTGCGTGCCTGCTGATGTTGACTGGATCATGTGAAGCACTGAGGTACTAAAAATGTGATTTCATGCCCCAGGCTTGACCTGTGTATACAGCCAAACATGCATTAGTAGTTTTGAGCCTGCCAAAAAGGGTTCAGCTTTCCTATTGTTACAATTTACATAAATGAAAACTCCAACTGTAGCAGTGATCTTTTTTCATTTAAAGTGTAATGTAATACGACGCTGAGCAGCTGGGTGTGGTCCAAAGCATTTCTGTTGCACCTGTAGCCACACCCAGCAGTGATATCACAGTGCGCTGAGACAGGTATGCTTTGGGGAGACTTCTGACTTTGAAAACATGCTGTTCAAACAGAAACCCCTCTAAACTTACAAACCAAGTTGCTCCTTTGTTTGCATGTTTTTTGATACTCAAGCAGATGGTTGATCTTTGGTATTTTAGAAAGGCTAATTATGACAGCAGACAACTGTCTTTGTGCGTGTGTGTGTGTGTGTGTGTGTGTGTGTGTGTGTGTGTGTGTGTGTGCATTTAGGGGAATTTCCTCTAATAAATGCAGACATTTGCCTTTATTTGTCCTCCTGTCTGTGAATTCTTTCCTTTATCTGTAAAACTGTAAGCATCTCAATGTCATGTGAAAATATAACAAGAAGCCCACACACAACATAGACCACAGACACACAGTTAGCTGTAACAGTTTTTTTTAGTTCCATCAGTTTAATCAGATTTCAGTCACATCTGGCCAAAGTTGAAGTCTTTATTTTTGTGTGTGGGTGTGTGTTTGCAGGCAGCCGAATGCTTGTTCGTGAGCAAACAGCTGTTGTTTGCTATAAATCCATTGATTTTTGCATTGCTGAAATTGAATGCTTGAAGGTGTTACTCGACCGTGCACCTGAGCACATCTGTGTTTTGCTGTAGGTTTAGTAGTTGCGTGCTTCAGCTCAACTTTGAAGCTTAATGATGTTCAGATGAACTGATACATTAAACTCCAGATTATTATCAAGGTGGTGCTTTTCTGTCAAATTAGCAAATTTCAACATGTCTCAGAAATAATTTTCGTTCCGCTTTCATGAAATTTCCCTCAGCATCATTTTTTTTTAATGAGAAAATAGCAATTTCTTTGTAACACATGGATAGTAACACATTTGTTCCTGCTTTATTTTGTCCCGGTGTTACTTCCAGTTGTGTCTTGTTATTTTCCCAGTTTTAAGATGTTCAGTATTAAAATAATTATACCTTTGATAAAGAAAGGAATAAGCAGTTTCACAATAATTTAATGTACCCCCCAAAATGTGTGTGCTAATTCTAGACATTTCTAATGCCCTGGGTAAGATTAGGATGTAGTGACCCCTCCACTGTCTGCAGCTGGGGGCGATTTTAGTTATTTAGTTTAATTGGACGTTAAACATTAGAGAAGGTAACATATTGCAAATCATTTACACAGTTCTGCAACCAAAAAACCTGCATAGGATTTTTTGACTGTTTCTAATAGATTTTACTCACTGAAACCAGGAAAGATATTAAAAAATTCCATCTCGTCAGGTTTTCTTGCAAAACCCATGTTTTTAGCTTAATGAAGCGTACAATTACCCTTTTTAATCTGAAATCTGGTATCCTATACTTGAGTCAAAAAGCCATATCCAATAATGAATTCTTACATGAAGTTAATATTTCTACGAGCAAGCAAATGCGAGTAATTGAGGGGGGTCAGTGGGGGGGGGGGGGGGGGGGGGGGGGTGAGGAGCTGAGGTGATCATGTGATCAAGAATTATACATAGTTATTTGTAATAAAATATAGATTTTTATTATCGCTGTTATTCTTTTTTTAATGTAAACTTCTCATGTTTTACGTGATGGAGGGAAATGGAGATCATTTTTGGATTCAGCACCCTAAAAAACATCAAATTAACCAAAAATATCCCATGCAGCTGAAAAATCTTTTCTTTGCAGACCTGTGTAATTATTATCCCAGTAGTATCATCAATGTTGCTCACAAAATCCTTTCATTGGGTTGTTTAAAGTTTCAGAAACGCTTCAGAATCATTCTGTTTGGTGACCAGTTATTTAACAAGAGGAACAATAAAACAATATGTTGCCTGTATTTCACTGTATTTCAGTACAGTGACCATTGCTTTCAAACACTGACACTGAATTTAAGCAGAAAACTGAAGAAAATGAAATCACATTTACTATCCTAGTTCCAGACTGGGGCTCATTTTTCATTTTTAGTTAATCTGTCCTCTTCCTCTTTTGATTTTCTTCTGATGGTCTATTTCAGTGGCTCATTTGACTAATTGTTATCTGGAGAGAAGCTGGTGGATGGTGCACTCCTTGAAGAGACGGGCATATGTGCTCACCATGTACTCGTGCACTGGGGACACTGCTGATGTGTGGAACCTGTCAGCCCATTTCTGTTTGCTATATTACTCTTTTCATCGTGGGTGCTCCCGACGGGCAGTCTGCCACTTCTGACAATACAATAAAAATGTCCTGACAGTTGTGATTGACTTCCTGACTTTTATTGCAAACCTGTAACTGTGTTTGATAATTCAGTGCAGAGAAAGAGACACAGTTATATAAGAATACAACCAGTATCGTGTCTTAATGCGGAGAGTTATTGACAGTGCTGCCACACAGCTCTGTTATGCTGGACGTGACGCGACAGGTGTTTGATAAACTCTGCACACAAGCAGCAAACAAAACTTTATGTCCCTGCACAGTTTATCGAGGCCCAGATTACAGTAATTACATATAACAGTGTGTTGCATTAACAGATTATCAGATAGGTCTTTGCCTTCTCTGCACCGACGTCTCGTGTGCCGGGGTTGCTATTTCTGAGTATTCCTGAAAAACTGCTGGGTGGGGCTTGATGCAAATTTGTGAAACCCGATAAGTTCCAGCAATAAAAATTATTATACGCAAGACCAATAGCAGCCGCTCAAAGAGAAGGAGCAGTCAAGATACGCGCACACACACACTCATCAGCTCCTTCCTGTTGACTGATCGTAAAGTACAATTCATATTCAGCCTTCTCCTCTACTGTGAAATGCTGTTGATAAAAGGCTCAGATAAAGGTGTAATTGAAGCCATTAGAATCTTTTTCTTGTATCCATAAAAGAGCTCACACAGTGTCATGGGATCAGTTCTTGGGGCTGACAGGGCCGCTGCTTTCCAGTTGAGTCAAGCTGCTGTAAAGTGTTTGGGTCTGACCTCAGCGCTGCGTTAAAGTCAAGGACGATTTCCGTACAAATGAGGAGCTCTTTGTTAGATCTGTGCGCAGCGTAGTGTTTTTATTTCCTCCTAGTGTTTATGTGTTCATGCACAAGTCCAGTGTTTGGCTTTTAAAAAGCTAAACAGTAACTGTGAACATGAAACAGCAGCTACATGATGTTGTTCCGACCAACACCAAACAGGGCCGGGGGCAGAATTTGTATCAATGAGATGATGATGTCGTTTTCAATATGAAACCTTACTATAAAAATGTTTTTTTGTTTTCCTTTAATGTTTCATGTTCTCTTCACCTGCACATTCTTGTTCAGGCAAGCTTAGCATCGCTACTTAAATACATAAAGACCTTAAATAAGATTTAGAGTTGCGCAGAGTGTACATAAAGCCAGAGTCGGAGATCTGATTCTGTCTATTGAATCAGTGCGGCCTGTGGGCTGTAACGACTCAGTAATAAACTACTGTTTCATATGTGATTATCTCAGACTTTCTAATCTGATTAATTTATTTCCACTTAAGTTATGAAACCTTTATGTGCAAAAAAACATTACTGCATATAGAGTTACATCCAAGAACTCCAGTTTATTTTCTTTTCATGGGAGAGACTCAGTCACCGTCAGAAAATCAACAGATAACTGCAGAACTCCATGTTTTGTTTCTTCTCTTTTTGGCATTAAAAAATATATACAAGGGATTATATAATGACATTTATTTTAAGATTTCATTATTTAAGATTGTAATACTAGATTAGGTTAGGTTAAAAAAGGTCAAATAAAATGAAAAAAAGGATAATTTCAACAAAATTGGGGGGGGGGGGGGCCGCAGAAAGAGGGTTTTCTAAATGTAAATGTTAAGCTGGGCAACTGTGGTGTATTTTTAATGTATCAATCTTTTAAAATTATAGAATACACAAAAACGCAAGTACAAAAATGTTAGAAATTATTTAAAGCCAGCAAAGTTCTTTTTTTTTTTTTAGGTCCAAGATATAATCTGTGAGTCTGGATTACAGAATCTCACAAAATGATTAATTTAAGTGGATCTGAATTCTGTTAAGGACTTTGCTCTGTTTTATACAATTAGAGCAATTATGCTCTAATTAATATTAAATTCATGTGAATCACTGGTTATTTTACCTTCGTCTGATAAAAAGGGTTTTTGCTCGTAGCATGTGCAACAGCTTTATTCTGTGTGGCACAGCTTCAAGTTTTGTTTTCTCTTTAAAACATGAAATGATTTTAATGCTTAAACTGCTCAATTTTTGCTAATTTTTAAATACATAAAAATAGGGCTTTTTCCCCCCTCCATCTACAATTATACACAATTATAGTCATGTAGCTGATCATGTGGCTGTTTATGTTAGAAATATTAATCTAATCTCTTGTTCAGGTGGTTTTTTTTATAAAGAGAAATACCTGGTTTGTTTTTATTTTGAAATCAAAGTCAAGGGCATGTGCTGCTTAGACTTGTAGCTGGCAAATGTCTGAACACATCTTTTCAGCTTTTTGGGTGGAAGGGCATCTTTTACGTAGCGTTAGCTTAGTGGGACATGGATGACTGCATTAATCAGCCTCTTTGTAGGTTGGGCAAGTTTTTAAGATTTAACTCCATAATGGCTTCAGTGAGTTCCGCTCTTATCCCGGTCCGTCAATAGAGGCACATAAAAATAGAGATAGTCAATCAGCCAGTCAGCATGAGCCCCCAGTAAAAGGCTCCACTGTGTGTTTATGGCGAGCGGGGGAGGAGACCTCGCAGCGGGCAGCTTTTCTCTCTGTGTCTCACTCCCTCTAGGCTCATGGAGGATCGCTGCTGCTCCGCCAGATCCTTTGTGTCTTATTAAAGAAAGAAGGCTTCTTTTCCCAAATATGTAATGAAATAATTGAATTCGCACTTACCTTATTAAACTGTGAATGTGAAACATGCAGCCGATTGTGCGACTAGAAGCTCGGACTCCATGGACTCTGAGCTCATAGACTATTACGGCATAGGTTTCCACCATAAGTAGCTGTTCCACGTTGGTATTTCAGCAGCAGTTTATTCTGTCACCCAAAGGAGACGAGCAAGACTGAAGAAAATATCCTGACATTTATGTTGTGACAGTGTTGGTATAAAGAGTGGCTTTTAACAGAATTTTCACAAGGTCATCTTTACTCTACCTGAGCTTCCTCTATCTCTTCACCACAAATTAATGCCTTTGTTAAAATTTAATTATGTTTACAAATGTTCTTATATTACTTTGAGCTGTGTTATCATTCTTTGTTAACATTATTTTTTTTTAGAGCTTAAGCAATTACACAGTTCATTATTATTGTTGCTATTATTATTGGTAGTAAAAGTAGTAATATTAATTATTGCCATACATGGCTCCCATCTGTGCAGGTTTTCGAAATTACCATCTTATACTTTAACAATAGAAATTGTAATATGAAACAGAATGAAGTGAAATATAAACCACAACTTTAAGAATGTATTTTAAGAAAACTTAACAAAGGAAAAAAAAAACATCCAGTAGAGCGATTCGTCCACACTGTCAGAGACAACAAAGACACGATCACATCTTATCTTTGGTCAGCTAACAGGAACAAGAGGCCTCAGCCAGACGATCTCGTGGTGCTCATAAAACATAGAGCCTCTTTCTCTGTCTTTGGGAATCCCCACGAGGCGCTTTATAAGTAATCAATAACATTATCACTCTACAAAATTTCAGTCAGCGTTTTTTTAGTTTTCAAACATTTTATGGCCTAAATTTGTCATTCATTGTTTTCGCGCAAAGAAAATGTTAAACACCTACATTGAGAGCTTGAGATGAGCTGTTCTGTTATAAAAAACATTATTTTTAATTTGATTAAAAAATATGTAGAGGAGAATAAAAGTCTAAAGCATAGCAGAGAAAGAAGGCAAAAGTTAAAGAACTTCAAATAAATGACGAATATTAAAGCTAAAAGCAGAGTCTGGGAGAAAAATGCACATTCCTACTTCTTACTTTTAGTTTGTCAGTTTTGTGGATTTTGTACTGAACTGAATTTTGGATCACTGGTTCAGACATTTTATTGAGCAAATATGAATTATGATTACATTAAGGATGAAAAGAAATTGTTATCAGTCTCATTTATTTATTTTTTGTTACTTAAAGAAGCTCTGCGCCCTGCTCATCCCTCTCTGCTCTCAGATTCTCACCCCCTGTGTGTGCGTGGCCTTTGTGTGAGCTAAGTAGGTGTATTGTTGGAGGCAGAATGTCTTGTCTAGTCTCTCATGGCAGATAGAAGAACCAGGGACTCTACAACATGAATAATGAAGGACAGGAGAAACACGACTGTTTTATTGGAGAGAACAAAGAAATAATGAGGGAATAAAATGAGTAAAACCTTTAAGTGAGGGATTAAAACTATAGCACGTTAAAGGAGTTAACAAACGGCAAAAGGTGTGGACGTCTGAAGTGAGGGCTAAAAATGAATAAAGGTTTATTTAGGTTTTAGGTTGTCAAGAAACTGAACAGGAAGCAGGAGGGATGCAACGAAAGAAAATAAATAAATTGAAATAAAGATGAAATTGTGCAAGAGAAGATGAATTTATTTATTTTTAAATGAAGCGAGATTAAACCAGCCTGGAAATAGAAAATGAGAACAAAACCAGCTTAAAAAATGTAATGGAATGAATTGGAATAAAAAGGTGAGGGACACAGACACAGACAGTAAGCTAATTATAAAGAAGAATAGAAAATATGAGTAAATCGAAGGAAAAAAAAACGAGAACATGTTTTTCTCCACTTGAGTTATTGCCCATGTTTTGGGGCCTTTGCTGTCTCCAGCTGAAGGTCGCGTTCAATCCATCCCCCTCAGTGTGTTATTGTCTGTGTAAGACTCACACATAGTCAACAAAAATAACACTACAGTGATCACATAAGCCCCGTGTTAGAGCGTGTGTATGTGTGGCCCTCTCGATTTCTTTTCTCTCATTCAATCTTTAAATCTCATAAGGAATTTACCCACGTGCCCCAGTGGGTCAAGAGGAGAGGGCAGGGGTTGGGGCTGCCTAAAGAAATTTAGTCAAACCCAGCAGAAAGTGGGGCAAAATGTTTTAAAGCCATGGGAAATTTGAAAAAAAAAGGTTTCTTGGGTTGTGGATTTTTTTCAATTTTTAAATAAAGAAAGAGTAGACAAAACAGAAACGAGGCATCCCGATGGCTCAGCAGGCAAACGCTGGCCACACACTACACAGCAAGACAATACAATAGGCGATGGGGCACTGTAGTAGTGTTAAACAATGACGCACACACAGGAAGGGTCGGTTCACTCATTAAGATCCACCGCTCTGTTTGGCTTTTAGGACTGTTGATACCCCGCTGTGTTACCAAAACAAACTGTAAGGACTTTTTGTTTCCCTAGCTTTTATTTTGGCGAGTTTCCTTCACTATAAGAAATTAAATGAAAATGGTGATTGCAAAAGCAAGCAGAGGCTAAAGAAATAAGAAGATCTCAAATTCTACGGCTTTAAGTCCTTTCAAAAGTTCATGTGTTAAATATTATCCTTTTATTTAAATCTAAGTGCATAGATAAAGATAAGATTTAAAAAACGTAAAATGATTTGGCTCTATAGGACACCCAATATGTTCTTTTTCAGCTCTGAGTTTTTAGATTTGGATTCTGCTAGAGTTGTTTTGCATAACACAAAGTTCAAAATAATCCTCTTTTCATACAGGGCCTTGGAACTTAGTGCTCACAGCTGGAGCTATGTGCCTGAGATGACCATATTAGGAGCATCCTCTCTCCAGCATCATACGGTTCACAAAACTGTCTGAAAATGAGCATTTGGACTACTTGCTTATATACTCATACTTATATATATATATTTATACACTTATACTGAATTCATTATTTGAAACTTTGGTCATGTTTTAGACCAGTGTGCACAATTGCAATATGAGAAAACATGAGAAAAGTCTTCTTTAATGCATGAACTAGTAAAGGTACGACTAAATTAAATGCATTAAAATTAAATTATATGGTGCCAATACTGCCAGGGATCAATAAAGTTTAATTGTAGCCACTGATAATACACCATCATTTATTTGTGTTAGTAATCCAAAGCTGGAAAATAATTGGTATGTTACTCCCTTGTATTGTAGTTAAATAAGTGGATCTTGTTACACTTCACTACGTTTAGCAGCAGTGTGCGCATACAAGGTGCATGGGTGGCTGTAGCTCAGGTGGTAGAGCAGGTCATCTACTGATTGGAAGGTTGGTGGTTCGATTCCCGGCTTCCCCTAGTCTGCATGCCAAATATCCTTGGGCAAGATACTAACCCGAAATTGCTCTCCGATGCATTCATCGGAGTATGAATGTGTGTGAATGTCAGTTGTGCTTGTGCGAATGGGTGTGAATGGGTGAATGCACAAGTTGTGTAAGGCGCTTTGAGTGCTCAGAAGAGTGGAAAAGCGCTATATAAGAACTAGTCCATTTACCATTTACAAGTCTAGGCATGCATTGTACAGTAGATCTTGTCATGTTGTCTGTACTGTTAAAAGACTAGATGAACAAAAGCACCACACATCAGCAGCAACGACAGATACTTCTATTTTTGATTGCACCCTTGTCTTGTTTCTTTTGAGTTTTGAGAGGACAAAAGCCAGAAGAATGTAATTGTGTATAATGAAAAAAAAAAACGTGTATAGGGAGAAAAAAAAGCTTTGGCTTTACTAAAACACAGAAGCTGGTACAAAAGAAGATTTTGTATAATAAACACTGCTGGGGGAAAAAACAGTTATTGGAAAGAATGAGTAATTATTGCTGCGGGTACCTGACCTGGTGCAGGGGAATGATAAACGCATATTTTGTTTTTCATTGGCAGAAAGCATGTCAGTTTAAGCTTTCCGTCAGTGTAGCCTAGGGCACAGTTTTCAGACACCTTCTGGTCTCAGCAGTCAGACAGGTCCGAGCATTCCCTGGAAGGAGTGAACGCTCCAAAGATGCTTTGTCCAATTGTGAGTGAATAATTCAAGCCGCCCATTAATATGAGGTATAAACAGGTTTGTGCTGTTTACACTGCGCTTTACCACTATAGTTTCTTTTGTTTGTTTTTAATAGAACCCAACCAGTATAAGAACAGAGACACATTTCTATGATGTTTGTTATGTGTCGTTTTTTATTTACTCGTTTCTAATCTACCCAACTCATCCCAGATCAGCTGGTAGTTGTGCTTGTGACGTTCCAACTCCTCAGTTCCTCCCGTCTCTTCTCTTCTCTACACTTTTTAAATTTTCATCCATCATCCGTTATTAATGCTGATACCAATCAATAGCTGACATCAGCTAAAAATATCAGCCCGCTGATAACTTGTGCAGATGCTCTTTAGCACCACTGTTCAATAATCACACCATTTAAAGTGCAGTAACAATAATACCCTTACCCATTCTGATGTACCTGCAGAAGCACAAAAATAAATAAGTGGAGTAACTTATTTGATTAAAAGACCCCACAGGGGCTCCACACTGTGTTAGTTTTCTACCAGATCTCAATGAAACTTTCCGGGCAGCAAGAGCAGCTTGAAGTCAAGCTGAGTGTTCAGGATCTGTGAAACCAAAGTGGGTTTGATGCTGCCTTTTCTGGGGGCTTTGTTTCATCCTCAACAATGTATGACGTAGAACAAATGTTATATAAAATTATTCGACATGTTTAGGAGGACGCCAGCACTAAGTTGCATTCAGCAGAGATTAAACGTGATGACAGCTGCTCCTGGCATCTGTCCCCTCATCTACGCTCTGCCTTAAAAAGAAAAATCCACACATTGATTTGGTGCTTAGTAAGGAACCTCAAACCTTGCCTCTGGCTTTAATCACTTGTATTAACAGCTTTTAAAATAAATAAATATATCTAACCCGCCCCTCTACTGCTGTGTTTGGATAAGGAAGGTGGAGAAGGGGGAGGGTCAAAGCACGGCGGCAGTCGTTGGAGCTGAAAAGCCCCCTCGGTGTGTTCGCTGGCTGAGGTGCTGCCTGCACAAATGGGATTTTCTGCTCTCCAGTAGCTCAGCTGTTTGCTAAGCATGATGTCACTCCAAATCTGCCCGTCTTTCTCCCTTTCTCTCTTTCACCCCCCCCACCTCCACCCGATCGTCCTGCCTCAGGTCAGAATGAGTTTTAATTCAAGTGAAATGCGGGTCAAGTGGGAACCAGATGAGATTATTTAACATCCTTTTGCTGCACAAAAAAAGAGAGAAATGAAAACAAATAGTATTTAACGCAGCTTGTGTACCCATTTGAGCGCGTGTGTGCTCGTGTGTGGCATGCTTGTGCGTTGAAGTGGAGCTTCTTTACTCTGTTGCCTGCCATGGTACAGTGAGTCACCGAATCTCATTAGAGATCTCCGCGTGAGTGAGTCTGTGTCACAGTTACAGTACAGTGAACATTGGTTAAAATTATGAGGTTTTCATGAATGTTTTAAAACGAAACTCAAATTTTTTCTCTGATTTTTTAAAGTATTTACTGAAAAATGAGATCAGTTGTTTAACCTGTGCACTGCCCAGCATTAAAGGAGAATGACCCTTTCCGTCTATTACTGGTTCTGAAACCACTGGATCGTTGTGTAATGAGAAAAAGGTGTGTAGGCTTTAGAGCTTAGTGCAACCTGTTCATATGACATGGTACATGTTGCCTTTTATTTGGCTTTGTAGAAACCTGCTCTGTGTTTGTTTTGTTTTCACCAGTGGAGGAGACTTTATGTTACTTTGGAAACATAAAAATCCATGACAACATATCCTGGGACTGTAGCATGTGGTGAAAATGAATTTGCCTGTGTCCATTCTGGGTATTGGATTAGTTACTGGCGTATAGCGTGAGCGTGGAAGACTTGTGACCAGAATATGTTCTGGTCTGCATTGCTAATTTGAAATTCAGAGGAAAATCTGAGTGGGAAGACTCAAAAAGATGAACTTTTCCAGCTCCCTCAGAAGAATGTTTATGAGGAAGAAAAGGTGAGTGATGCATGTACTGAAAAATCTTGTGGAACACTAAACTCAATATTTCTGGGTTCTGGAATGTTTTCAAACATTGATGGCATTTACTAAATTTCGAGAAAAATCTGATTTTCTTTTTTTTTCTCCCCAAATGATGGTTTTTATGAGGAGTTTTAAGATTTAAGATTCGTGGAACAACAACATCTTTACATTTCTATCCTTGTCCAGCACCTCTAGCATGGCTACTGCTTTTAGATCCAGAAAGTGGGTGAAGTTGCAGGCAAATCTGACAGGATGGGTGGGAAGCTAAGAAAGATGGGGTTGGTGTAGCCTAAAAAGCTCCTGCCTTTTCAGTGCTCTGTGAGCAGCTCACAGTGGCAAGCTTCACAAATATTTCCCCTCAGACACGGCAGGATCTTACAGTGGAACTTGCCGCTGCCAGGCCAACCCTGGGGGAGGACTTCCCAGTGCAAAAAAATGGGGCACGGGCTCTTGGTTCTGTTTCTTCACTGCTGACTATTTCAGGATAAAAACTGCTGTTAACTCTCAGGGTCATAGCTAAAGATGATGCTCTTAAGAGTCAGCTCAGTTTGACACAACAATGAACAGATGAGAAGATTGTCCAGATTTAAGTAAGCTTGTTTTTGGTGCTTTCTCTTCTAATTTATCTGTTTCCACTTTCATTACTGGTAGCTTTGAACAAAAGCACTCCTGAGAAGCTCAGACCAGTGAACCTGCAGGTGATTATGTTTGTTCTGCTGGTCCTGCTAGCCCCAAAAAGTGTCTCATCTGTGAGAAGCTGGTGACAGATGTCATAATGAGGCTGAAGTTATGAATGCTGCAGGACACAGCAGCACACATGGCCAACTACAGCACAGCTAACAAGATTAGATGTCACCCTTGTTTGCTTTCCATTTGAGGCCGGATGTTTCTCATTTGGTAGAACAACTCATTTGTGCTGTTTCTTTTTTTTAAAATTATTATTATTTTTTGTTACACAGCTGAGCTATTACGCTTTTCTCTCTGGAAGAAAAAAACCCATCAAATCACCACCTCCCTTTGCAAAGAACTTGATAGTAATTACCAGTGGAAGATTGGGCTCAGAGGCTTCGTACAAGGAGATAATGAAGCAGACAAAGACCTCAGTTTCACAGCTCTTTGATGCTAACGAGGAGGCACAGCATGTGATTGTTGACTCGTGTGCCACAGCGACAGAACTTTCCCACAGTGCCGCTTTCAGTGCTGAAACTTTGCCACGTGCCAGAACAAACACTTCTCAAACAAAGCTTACGGACCGTCTGCCAAGCTGCCTGAAACCATCGTCTCATCTGCTCTTAGGCTAAAAACCCTTCTGTGACCTACTCTCAGAGCATTAGTGCCAGCATATCTCTTTGAAAGTGATGCATACCATTATATGGTATAAGACATTAAAACATGTGCTTGTTAGAAGCACCAGCGATATTTGTTTTCATACTTAGTTTTAGATTAAATTTTAGTTTTGTTTGTTCCAAAGATTTGAGTTGAGGGTAATCCAACCTGATCCAAAGCATGAACAGTAAGCATGAATAGCGACAGCAACTTGGTGCTTCGCCAATTAACAGGATGGTGCAAAAAGAAAAGTAGGAACACATCATTTTTCCTGCTCTTTAAAGGCCACATAGTGATAATAAAGCACCATTTTATCAGAGCTGTCAGCTGCTTGCTCGCATCCTTTCATTTATAGACAAACTGACACACATGTAAAGCACGTCATATCAAATCTCTGCAAATCACATTTGCAAGGAAATTCCCTTTGCATCTTTTTTAATAGGTTAAAAGAAGAAAAATCACAAAGAAGATGAAATTAAATCTTGCATGGTTGGCATTAATTATAAAGTAAGCAAGTATGTTGTCCTTTGGTTGGACCAATCAGGTTTTAAAAAACAGTAAATCAAATAAAAATAGAGGAAATGTCCCTGTCTTGAAAAGGTTTTAGCTAATAGGTCCTCTCTACATCACTGTTCACTGGACTGCGCTGACCCATATAAAAAATTATACACCAAGCAGTAAATGTCACCAATTAAGCCAAATTACCAAAGGTATAATTATTTTCTGTTGTTGTTGGTTGAGGCTGGTCTCCAGCTCATGGGGGGAAATAATTAGTCAACTTTATTTCTTTGTACAAGTTCTTGTTTTTTGTTGGTTTTTTGTTCTTTGCGATGGAAAAAAAAGTCCAGCTCAAGACAGTTACTGAATACCAACTTATATCTTCAAAATGGGGCTCGACTCATAAATAGGCTGGTTTTAGTTTTATACATTTCTTATGGCCCATAAATGAAAATGAACAAAGTAACGAAGAAACGGCCAATTTACGTCTAGTATTGGAGGGTTTGTCCATCAGAGGGCAATTTCCCAACCCAATGAAAACAACTAGACTGATCCAAGCAGTCGGCCAAAGCCTAAACAAGCAGCCCCTCTCAAACAAATGTCGAGGAATTTTTAAATCACAAAATGTTGATCTTAAAAATGAAGTTATAAAAGTAGGTCTTCACAGTGTACACTTTTATACATGTAAATACGAAGAAACACTTAGTCTTTTATTCCTGCGTAAACACTTTTATACACGCATATTGGAGAAAGAAAAGGCCGCAGATACCGGGCAAAAACTAACCTTTAGAAATACTGGTCCTGCTCTATTTCAGAGAGGTGATAGAATATAGAAATAGACCAATATAAAGGGTCTTTGGGAGGAATTGGGCCCCTACTTGCAGCCTTAGTAGCTTCAGTGCCTCTTAGCATTGATTTTTCAAGTCTCTGTTTCTCATTTGGTTGAATGACTCATTTGTGCTGTTGTTGTTGTTGTTTTTTTTGTTTTCAGCTGTTATGCTTTGCTGTCCTGGAAGGGGAAAATGTCATTTAGATCATCAAATCCCAGAAACACCAAACTTCCAAAAAATGCCATTCAGATTTTTTCATTTGCTCCTTGTATGTTGAGAGTGAAGAGCGAACTAACGGGGTCCCAAAATCTCCCAGTAGGTTGGATTCAGATCTGGTGACAGTAAAGGTCGTATCATATGAAACTAGTTGAACTTCACACTCACCAAACCATTCAGTCAGCATTGGTGTCCTTGTACTCGGTGAGACCACTCTGAAAAGTTTTGCATAGATATATAATAGTGGTGTTAATTGTTCAAATTCTAAAATGTAAATGATCAGAAATATTAAAAAGTCACACCTTCCTGTTTGGCATCAGTCGACTCTGTTTTTCCTGAGTCCACTCATCTTCTGCTCCTTCACACCCTCCACAGCATGCGAAACACTCACTGAGCTGTCTTATTTAGCTTTGCGGTCTTCTTTTCCGTGCCGGCGTCTTCCTCTGCTGAGATCTTCGCTTCTGTTCCTGCCTTCCTTCTGGGCCTCGGCACATCACTGATATAGAGGGAGTGATTACTCCAGGCTACAGGTGTGCCACTCATCTCACCTGGGACTAGCCCCCGAGACCATCCAGCCCCACCTCTCCTGTCTGCAGCCGAGGAAAGGTCACATCCCACCACCACCACCGTCGCTCTCTTCTGTTTCCAGCTGATTACTAATAGCTGTCATTTGAAAATTATTTTGAGCACTTGTTTGGGGGCTTTGAGATGACCTTTAAAGGCAAGGTCTCTGTCTCAGTAACAGTTGGAAACATTCTTGTTTCTTCGTCATTCTTTTCCCCACCCAGCTGCAAGCTAACAATTTAGATTCTTTTCATTTCTGCTGTAAATAATTGCTCTGAGAGAGGTTGATAAGCAAGAAAAATGTTACCCATCTCTCCATGCATCACAAAACTAGCTGCATTTCATTTATTTTCATTTTTTTATTGTAGCCACTCTGTGACATTAATTTTCCGTTAGTCCCCCACCTATTCTTTTATGCGACCTTGTACTGTAATGAAAGATACAGTTATAGGAAGAGGAACATGGTATTGGCCATAGAAATGAGAAACTCTTGTCCTTTTCATTGGGAAGGAGAGAAGGATTGCACGTTTGTAGTGTCAGCAGAGTCGATCAAAGGTCTTAAAGTACTTCAGAAATTAATAGGAATTAAATGACTTTCTTTAAAGAAAGCTGAAAGAAGGATCCAGCAGAATGTGGTGAAGGTTTTCATCATTATTTAAGCTTTTGGCTGTATATTGACACAGTTCATGTGTCAGTGTGTTGTTCTTGTGCAGCAGCATTACCAGAGACCACGGTGAAGCGAACTGAGACATTGACCTATTTTACACTTCATCTAGTCACGTCTATAACATTTATTCATTTAGTGCTTTGAGGTGTTTTTTTCTTCACAAAGTGCTTCACATTGCAAGGACATGAGAACATATTAAGAAGACAAAGCAGTGATGAAAAATATGAGCCTCTAAATCCAAAAAGTTGTGAAGAGAAGTTTGTTTAAGATGGCAATAGATTTTTAAATGACTGCACTTCACTGACTTCACAGAATAAAAATACATAAACAAGTTTGAAAATGTTTCTTTTAACCTCCTAGGACCTGGCGTCCACATATGTGGACATCACATTTTGGGTTGTCTAGACCAAAATACTAAATTTTGCTCTACAAGAGCCTGATATCCACTTACGAGGACATTATACTGCCTCTGTTTTATCACTATTTAAAACAAATATCCTCATATATGGATCTCATTTTTCTTAGAAACAAAAATTGGGTAAAAAAAAATCTGGTGATTCTTTGTTTTTACATTCATCAGGTCCCAATCAGCCCAAATATCAAAGAGAAATTAAAAATACATGCCGTGGAAGAGTTCGGGTCTTAGGAGGTTAAAGGAGAGTCTGCTAAACGGAGCTGGAGTGGTAAGCTGTTCCAGAGCCTTGTTGTCAAAGACTGTGAAAGGCTGTGTTCCCACTAGGTTTCAATCTTGTACCAGGGACAACTAATAGATTTTGAGCTTGTGAGTAAAAACGGCAGCATTTGATTTAACAAGAAGATGAGGTATATGTACTATAATTGTCGGGCTATAAGCCGCTACTTTTTGCACAAGCTTTGAACCCTGCGGCTTTTAGTCAGGTGCGGCTTTTCTATGGATTTTCCATGATTTTTGTCATATCGTAAGACGATTTGTTTTGTTTGTTCCGCTGTTGTACGGCACTACGTTGCCTGGCGGAAGGATCGGGGTTCGAGAGTGGTATGTTAGTCACATGTCCGTCCGCCAGGCAACGTAGTGCCGTACGAAGTAGCGCGAAAAACAAACTTCAAAGTAGCGCTACGCATTCAGCGGGAGGCGTGGATGACGAGCGGCGATAAACTTGCGAAAAGCAAGTTATGCTCAACTCCACCGGTGGATTCTGACAGCGTGGAAAAGTGCGAAAACATCCACGATCACCAACGGATTTTGAAGGGCTGGACTGCTGCATGATGGAGAGGAGGACACCGCCACGGCCCTTCTGAGGGTGTTCGACTCTGACACTGACAACGAGGATTTCTTTGGTTTTGAAAGTGACAACGAAGGAGAGAAGCGGAGAGTGGATGACGAAGCCATCCTGAGCCTGTTCGTTTCCGACATTGGAGAAGAGGACTTTGGTGGTTTTAGAGCGCAGGAAGAAGAGAAAGATGGTGAATGACTGACTTTTCTTCTTGTTAAAGCCGTGTCACTGCACCTGAGCCTAAAAGGTAGTCCGAATCTATTTTTCTGGTGTGCTGTAGGTTACTGTTATGTACTACATGTGCAAATATGTACCCATAACTTGTTTTTCAAAATATTAATAAAAGGGGTGTGTCTCCAAACAGCCATCTCTTTCCTGACAATTCCCTTTGTGCATATTCTCTTACATATGATAAGTCAACATTGAAACACCTGCGGCTTTTAGTCAGGTGCGGCTAATGTATGTACAAAACAGGATTTTCCCCTGATTTTAGCTTGTGCGGCTAATATTCAGGTGCGCTTTGTAGTCCGGGAAATACGGTATTCAATCTGATTCTGTAGTTTTCCATAGAGTCAAACTGGCCAAGTGTGAATGCACTGACTACAATCACGTGGAAAAGAAAACTTTGAAGGATTTTATAAAGTCTTGTGAAAAATTAAGTATCCTCTTACTGCTCATCAAATGATCAGCTGATGGTCTCACCAGAAATGGACACTTCAAATTCACCCCAAGGTCAGTGCAATGAGTCTGCATCTCACAGTCAGGCCTCAGTTAGCATTTAAAAGCTAAAGTTCATAACATTCGAATTACAAAAAGACTGTACAAAGAGCTGGAAGGGCTGCTGTTAGTAAGATGTTTTCTTTGAGAAAGAAGATGGCACTATGTAAAGCGGTTGCAAACAGATAAACTAAAAGACTTCTGGAGCAAAGTCCATGGCTGGAGGTTTCTGTTAAGACTATTTCTTTCCCACTGTTGCCAGGCTCTTGCTCACAGAGTATGTTTCTCTAGGGGTTAAATCTAAGATATATAATAGTGGTGTTAATTGTTCAAATTCTAAAATGTAAATGATCAGAAATATTAAAAACTCACACCTTCCTGTTCGGCATCAGTCGACTCTGTTTTTCCTCAGAGTCCACTCATCTTCTGCTCCTTCACACCCTCCACAGTTTATCACGTTAGCAGACAAAGTAATTGGCAGAAAACAAAAGAAAACACACAGTACCAGTCCCATTCTTTAATACATCAGTAATCACCACTATCTGCTTGCCCCCAAGAGGCCCTGCCTTACATAGTCCATAAATTCCCCATTTCTTCTTTAATTGTTTTCAATTAGCTTCTTGTTAGCACTTTCATATGTGGCATCATACGCCTGCACTTCCCTTTCTTCTCACTTTTTTCGCACTCTCGGGGCACACATGCAAAGCCAGAAGAGCTAAAATTCAAGAAGTGTTGAATGTTTGTGTTGGAGGTCAAGAAAACTGAAGATGACAAAAGTGGCTATAAATACTTGACAGCGTGACTAGAAACCATAGCAGAGGGACTGGGCACAGAGGTAATAGTTTCAGGTGTCATCAGCTGAAGATGAAAGGAAACACAGAGAGACATCTTCATCCTCCTTCCTGCTCACCACCACATAATGAAATAATTAGATAGTTAGAGAAGTAATTGGAATTTTTCTTTCCTCCCACTGAGACGTTCGCTCAGCGGCAGAAATGAGCAAAGAGAACAAAAAAGGGAGCACAGATTTGGAGCAGCCTCACCACACCCATCTGAGCCCAAGCCTGCCCCACTGCATTGTGGGGAGACAGGGAGCCAAATTTGCCTTGACCAATCGTTTGCATGTTCAGAGTCAGCTGTGCATATGCACTCGGCATATTTGTCTGTGCATTAGGGGAGGAGACTAATTTCACTGCTCTTGTTCGGTCGTTTGTTGTTTTGCGGCAGGGGGTGATTTGTCAACCAATCCGAGAGCTCGACCTAGTTTTTGTTCTCCTTTCTTTCCCAAAGCTGTGGGCACATTCAGAGGATACAGTCAAAGCACCGAAGCCAAAGTATGGTTCATGTTGTGGTACAGTGCATTGTTGTGTTGAGTCACCTTCTTATGAGACACCAGCGGACTTAAGTTGCTTTTGTAGCGTTCCTGCTGCGTTAACAAGCGTGTGTACGTGTGTGCAGTAGTTCTGGTGTGTTAGTCACAAAAATAGCTGCCAGCGCACATCAGCCTCCTTTCAGCTCATCACCGGATACTTCAGAGAAATGAGATGAGATGAGATTAGGGATTTAGTTTGCTGAGAAGCCGTCAGATTGAATCGGCACACTATGTTTAGGCTGCGTTCTTCCTTGTTTTCTCTAACAGTTTGTTTGACACTCTGTTTGACCACGCCTTTGGCCAGTCGTTGCTCATATTTGCTTTATTCATACTCGTCTTCAGTCTCCTGCACACACACCCACACATGCGCAAACATGCATGCACACGCTGCATGTATATGCATATACATACAACGTGCCGGCGGTGGTTGTGACTCTTAGTAAACACGCTTTTATATTTCTATTTGTTCTCGCACAGAGAAGCACTAAACGCTTCAATTGTTCCGCTGAAATTAGTTCTCCTGCAGAGAAGAAAGGATTTCATGTTTTTTTTCCCCTCTGCTGTGATATTTTGTCTCACAGTTCTTTTTGTCATTAGATTTTCCGTGTTTCAAAAGACTTCTCACTTTGCAAGAATGTTTAATTTGTGAACAGCAATCCAGCGCTGGTCTTTTTTTTAAAACCATGAGTTTATGATCTAAAATGATTTCTTTTAAAAATCTTCACATTCTTATGACTCGTTGATCTTATATTTTCTTCTCCCTTTGACACCATATTTGTAAAAGATTTTGCCATGCTCACTGACTCTTTTTTTTAAAAACCAGATATTGCAAAATTTGCATACTAATGGTATTTAAATCCTAAAATACAAAAAAGTAAGACTATTTTCGTAAGACTGAGCATATACAGTGAAGCCCCTTCAGTAAGTGAACAGTTGAAAGTCAGCTGACCTGGTTCTAACTACCACTAATCCTACATTAACATTTCTACATCCTCAGGTTTGCTTTCAATTTACAAAACGTCATCCTCTACATATGTAATCAAACACACTAAACAGTCTGAGCATGCTAAAGCAGCTGCACAGCCGTGCTGGTGACAGTGATATTAATCCAAATTTTTTCTTTTTGTTAGAGAGGAAAACTATAATATAGTGCCTCATTAAAGCATCCTTTCTTACTTGTGTGTCATCTGCAGCCTTGAAATCAGATGCTCAGTCTTCATTTAGACTCTGTGGCAAGGTCAAACAGAAATGTATTTCTTTGGAGCAGTCATTCAGGCATCATCCAGTCAAAGTAGATAGCTGATCCTAGGGGTGACATTGCTGTGAAGCTCATATTAAAAAACAAAAGACAGAAAAGCTTTTATTTTCTTTTAAATTTCAATAGCTACCAAGGCCAAAACTGTACATTTTATATGAGCGCACAAAGAAAAACACCAACAGTAGCAAAACGCAGTTCATAAAAAATATACAAACTTAATTTATTAGCAGGAAAGTTTTCATACTAATTACTTACAGCTACATCCTAATAGCTCCTATATATTTTAATTATTCTTGTGGCCACCAGTTTAATTTCAAAATAAAATACTTTTATGGTATATTTGACTGCACAGCAGCAACTACACTCTTCTTTTTTTATTGCTAATTTTTGTTTTGTTTTATTTTTCAGTCTCTCTTTATTTTGTTTTGGCTTATCAAGCTGTAGTATGTTAGAAAACTGTGCGTTCAGTATAGAATAGAACAAGAACAAATCCCTTTCAAGCTGTGGTTGTTACTACCTGATAAATGTAAGTGTAGAATTAGTGCTTTTAGAATTAGACCTTTTTATTTTATACTGGCTAGTGAACTTATCCTAGTGCCTCTAATCTGAAACAGAAAGCAAATGTGTAAAATCAACTGAAAACTGAAATAATAAATGTCTAAAATCTCGGATTTGATGTTTTGAATCTTTTGGGGTGGTGTGTGAAAAATGGCCACCTGTTGTTCCAGATTTCTCACCTATGTGAGATAGGTGAGAAATCTGGAACAACAGGTTATTCTTGCAGTAAATTCAGAGGTTCTGCTCGTTAACTTATAATGTGATGCTCCTGTGTCATTCCAAATCCGTGCGTCCTCACATTATCGCTGGCAGATGATATGTTTTAATCAGGGTCAAAGTGCAAAGAATGACAGAGAATAATGTCACAGAGAATGATGTTATTTTTACCGTTAAACACCAGTCTCTGTTTAAATTGCTGCTGCTATTTAGAACAGCTATATTCAAGAGGGCAGAGATCATAAACACCAGAGCTCTGCTGCACTGCGCTGATCAGACAAAGCTTTTTTTCTTCATTTTTTCAAGACATTTTTGTAATCATTATTGCAACTTTATTTTTTAACAAAATAATAATATCTAACTTAAATAGGCATGCCAATCACCATCCGCCCAATGTGGACAGTTGCGTTCTGGCTAGCTGTCTTGTCCACTAACTAATACTCAGGTTTTGCTGAACTAAAAAAGATGATTGTAACAGCTCTGTGTAGTAGTTACTGCTTTACTTAAACTTGCTTCTTAGGACCTTGAACAACACTTTAAACTGACAGTTTGTGGCTGTAATGGCCACTGTGGGCCCTGATTTCATAGGTAACCTTCTGTAATGTATTTACCACCTCATGATATTTAAAGTAATTCAGGATTTTCTTTTACTACTAATGGTAGTCACTTCTGTTTCTTGCCTTAGAGGTCTGAAATAATGCTGGCTGCTTATAACAAATAGAGAAAAGTGCCCGGTGTTTGGTGCGTCTCAGAGAGTACTGGGTTAGCCACACTTCATGTTGTTTTTAATAACACTTTGCATTTCCATCAGCTATATGTGGAATAGAAATTGTATTTATATATCACCTTTTATTATCTGTAAAGTAAGACTGATTTACAGTGGAAAACAAAAAAATTGAAAATATAGGCATAAACAGAAAAAGAAACAAATATGAGGCAACATAAAAATAGGCGTGAGTGAAAAGTAAAATCTGAATTAATAAAGCAGAATACGTCAAACATGTTACACGGCAATAAAAGCCACAAAGAAATGCAGTACGTGTCTGCATACAGCAACGCACACACACGCACACACACACACGCACGCACGCACGCACACACACAGCGATTAGCTACAGGTGTGGGAGAATATGGAAGTTTTTGAGAGTAACAGTTGTCATGGACTTTGAATCATCAAGCAGCTTGTTCCAGAGAACAGGATCAGCGTGACTGAAGACGGCCTCGTCAGAATAATTCTCACAGATTGACTTCTGTACGTTTATTTTACAGGTGTCAACAGGTTATCATCAAAGAGTGTTGGATATGTATTTAGAGGCCAAAAATTAAAGCCAAGCATATTTAATACATGCGTTTTTATGAGTTTTTGAGACTTCTCTTTTACCCTCAAAAAACGATATAAATTGCATGATAGATTTTTAATGACTAAATTGTAAATGTGATACAAATTAAAACTCATATATGCAGATTAAAAATAATATATCTTTTATATATTTTGCTTAAAGGTTCAACAAACACTCCATTATCAAATAATTAAGGATTTCTGGCAGTTGTTTCATGTTGCAGGTTTTAAAGGGTTAATAAATACTGAAGGTCCAAGTCAAAACAACTGAAATGGTTTAAAATATGTGTCAGTTAGAAAGATTGTTTTCCTTGTTCTTGTTCTTGCTAAGATTTAAGGGGGAAAAGGACATATTCTGATTTTATAGGGTTAAGGTTTGGATGTAATGACCTTGCAGGGATAAAAAAAACTGTAAAGAAATTGAAACCCTAGCTTATTAGAGTGTTAGGAGGAGTAAATGATGCTCAGTTATTCCCTCCAGTTTGCACTCCCATGTATTGTCTCATTTTCATGACCCTGGATTTATTCGACTTGGATTAAGGATTTCTACCAGGACCGTTTTTTTGTAACTTTTGTAAATGTCAACCCTACAACACCACAATTAATGTCTCCTGGAAAGATTGTCTGAAACTGTGTGATATTATTCATGTTTCCTTTTTTTATTCAACCATATCCATCTCTCCTCCTCCCTAACCCTCTCTATTACAGCCAGGCTTTCAGCTATAAACAGTTCTAGGAGACCACATACCTGCACTCCTTACTGCTGTTAGGGTTAATTAGGTATTGATTTGATCAGGACCAGGCAAGGGGCCTTATTCTAAAGGCTTTGGTCACAATGAATTATTAATGTTCATACAGAACTATATATAGTGTGCATCCAGTGGTCACAAGAAAGTCAAGCGTTGGTTCCTCTGTGCTGCTTAACCCAATCCCTGTTTGCTCCCCTCTCTGCTTCCTGCTCAGATTGATTGCACTACTTCCTTCAGGGTCATGTTCATTTTTTTTCCTTTTGGCTGTTGGAAATTTGAGAGATGTTGTTTCTTTACACGTTTGGGTGTGCTTTGATTTGACAAGCACACCCTGAGTGAATTTTTTAGTTGCTTCATTGCTCTTGACAAATACAAAGCAGCGCTGTGAGAGCACCGAGAGGCAGACTTTTACCAATCTGATGTTGATGGTGTTTTCCTAAGAGATATATCCACACAATATTTTTTTTTTTAAAAAGGTCCAAATCTGGTTAACGCCAAGCAGAAACATCAGTGAATGAATGCCAAAACTGCAGTTCATCTAATAACCCAAAGTGAGCCTCCTTTCAGCCTTGAGGAAGTCTGTCTGTTACGAACAAAAGCTTTGGTCTCTGCAGAGTTTCCAGCCTTCATAATAACTTGCAGCTAACGAAGCTTGCTAGCATTAGTTGATTAGCATCTTCTAGTCTAAATATGGCAGCTTTTAGCTCCAAGATTCCAAAATGGTGGCAGGCATTATGTGGCTACATCCATCTATTATATAGAGTGTGGGGTTATCATATTTTCTGTCCGCTTTCATTAACTCGTAAACATACCATAAAATGCCAAAGCTTTAATTAAAAAAATAATGGCTCCTAGTGTAAAGTTGCCGAGCATGTATGTCTACATCATCCACTTCTTCTTTATCGTTAAAGTGCTGTGTGTGTTATACCCTGCATGTGCAGCAGCTTCACCGTGATTCACTGCATCGGTCATTTGTTCACATATTTGCCACAATTGCTCGTCATGTGCACCGAAATGCACACCGTTCAGCTTGATGTCTGCTGATTCTGTGCATGTGTGCATTTTTGTGTATGTGCCTCAGTTTTGGTCATGCTCCTCTCAGCTGTGCTGCTGTACAGTGAAGTGAAATGAAGTGGCACAGTGGAGATTTTAAAGATTTGTGTGCGAGAGAAAGAGGAAGAGAGTTTATATTCACATGTATTTTTGCATAACACAATGACACAGTCCCGGATGCCATAGTGTGTGTGTGTGTGTCTGTGTGTGTGGTCTCTTTCTACTAAGTCATGTGTGACTGCTTTTGGACCAGCAGTGTGTGTGTTCACTAACTGACCTACATTTCTGGAGCTTTTTGCCAGTGGCTCAAGAGACTTTGTCAGCGTTATCTCATCTAGCCAATCACAGCCCCTAATCTCATTTTGCCCAATCGCATCCCCAATCTCATGTGTCCAATCATGGCTTTGGCCTTCGGGGGAGTCATCTTCTACTCTACCCGGGCTTCTGTCAGAGAAGCGTTTGCGGCTGACTGTACCTTTTAAACACTCACCATCTTATGGGCCAAATAGAGCAGCAGCTCAGTAATTTTGACTTTCAGCGCTGATTTCTCATGCAGCGCTGCAACCCTAATTATATCCCCCCAGCTTGAAAGGAGAGCTGTGTTTCTGCACACATTGCCAGCTGGAGAGGAAGGAGAAAAAATTGAAGCTTTTGAAAATTCTTTGAAGCTTCTGTTTTTTTGTTATCAAAGCCGTCTTTGTTGGTTGCATGAATTTTGCATGTGCAGGTTTAAGGGAACTGTGATGTGCGGGTGTGTGGTAAGCTGGGTAGGTGGATGTGTTTTCATACAACATGTTTTGCAAAATATAAAAAAGTGCCCATCACAATAGGTTTAATCAATACCATCCATGTGAATAGCAACTATAAAATACTAACTTCATTAAAAATATTAACTTAAAAATTTAACACATTTGGTTTGATGCTACTTGAATTGTTTCTAATCTAGTGCTGTAATCTATATAGATTATATAAAGTAGCTGTGTATTTATCGATAAGGGAGGACCTGTTAAATAGATGATGCTGGAGTTGTTGCAGTAGTTATCATGTTATTTAATTTTAAACTCAACCTGAGCTGGATTTTGCCAGACAAACGTCCTGAGTAATATTTCTGTATGTGTTGTTGTGTCACCACATGGCAGATGTTTCTGGAAATTAAAACATACGCACAAGTTCATTTGTATCTGGCTGTAGGCCAACACAAGCCTGGAGAGTAAGGGACAGATAATGAGGGATTTCTTTCTGTATCTCTTTCACAAACACACACCATTTCACATACTTTTTTCAGTGTTCCTGCACGTCTAAGCGCATAATCAGTAATGTGCTCATTGTTTTAAAACCAAGCGTATAAAGTCAAATTTTCATGGTGAAAATGAAAAAAAAAAAGGGACTTGAAAAGCATCTGGAAATAAATACAGTGTTTGATAGATACACCGTCAGATTAAAGCTGACCGCTATTGTTGCGGTCACAGTTTGAAACCAGTGTGCTCAGATAGTCTAGAAGTTGAAAACCAGCTGTCTCGTGTCGTGTATTAATTACGGCAAAACAAAAATAAGAGCAAAATCAAACCAGATCCATTCCAACTGCGTTTCTTCCACATTGGATTGAAACCTATAAAATGCAGCAATCCTTGAATCTTTGACCTCTTTCCTATATTGGTTGCTTATAGTGTTGGTGCTGTGGGAGCTGAAGTGTTGCTGCTGACTGTAATGATTTTATAACAGAAATACATTTCCATGCAGGCTCTGGTTTTTCAGTCTCTGCTATTCCTGCGAGTAAAGAAGCATGGCCTCACACTGTCATCTTCAGCACCGAGCGAAGTGCCCACACTTGAACTGTGTTCGTGTGTGAGTGCATGCAGCGTCCTGCACGCACCCCTCCAACCCTTCCATCCCCTGCTCAAAATGCACACACATTTAAACACACATATGTCTTTGTCTCCGTTTCTCTCCGTCTGCCTCTGTTTCCATTTAGTGGAGGATGGGTTGGGGGGAGGAAAGAGAGAAGAAAGGTGGAGGTGGTGGTGGGGGGTGGTCAGGTTGAAAATTACAATACGTATTTATGGGTTTTTTTGTGTGCTGTTGCTTGGCAACACCACATCGGGGGTATTTACAGTTAATAAAAAGTGAGTGACATTAGCTTGGTGTATTAGAGGTAAATCGCTCATTTGCTTTAAGAGCTAGAAAGAAAGTGTGTGTGTTTGAGTGTGTGTGTCTTTTCTTTTTATTGTGTGTGTATATGTAATAAGTGCTCACTGAGCCTTATCTTTGTAGATATTTAACTCTTTGTGTGACCGAAAGGCCTTTGTTTTTGTGCTCTAACATCATTCTGTGTGTGTGCGTATACAAATATATTTTCATATTTGTGTGCACACATAAAATAATATATTGCTAAATCTTTACATTTTCATTTAAATAGTTTTTTTTCCCACATTTATTATTATATCGCTTTTTCTTTCTTTTGTGCATCAGCAGAAATCTATCCCAGGAGAAAAGCACGTTGTCATCACATTTCCTCCTTAAAAGAACGATTGTTTTATTCCACGCAGCTGTATTTTTGGTCGCTGCCATTAGTTGTTTCGATGGGAACTGTGTCAGCTGGCATTAACGTCACATCTTGTCTGTCTTTCACAGGCTTTGAAAGCATCTTGGAAGGCTTGTTTGGGCCGGGACTAGTCAAAGACATCACCCTTTTCCAAGGTAAACATGCAAAACAAACAAATCAGCATTTGCAAATACAACTGTATACAAACGCACCGACCATAGTTAGCAACGCAAATGGCAGTCTGTCCTACCGAGTCTTTGGCAGCTGACGTACCAAGTAACACACACGTGATGAAACTGTGAGGGGAAAAAATGGGAACTTTAATAAAATGAAATAAACAAAACAACAAAATGGATATTTATTGAGAGAAAAATAAAATAAATCTTTTTTATCAGTGACAATGTTGTTTGGAAGGACTAAAGTCATTTTCATCTTGTGCTCTGGAGAGCTTTTATATATTTCTGTTTTTAAAAAAAACAATAGACATGCACATACAGCAGGAGCTCAGCTCTCAATTTAGCTTAGTGTTATTCAGCGTGAGAGACACTGTGGACCTTCAATAAATATATACTGACATGACAATGAGCGACACAGCATCTCCCCATTGATCTGACTTTAAAACATTTATTGCCTACAGAAGTGACGCTGCTGCAGAAAGCATTTAGAATACAAAACAATATGATTAATTCATACAATAGCCTTTCATTTATACAGGCCAGATGTCACTAAACAGAGCTGGAGAAGGACAAAAACTGGCAGCCTGGACCAGCTGAGCTTGATGGTTTCTCTGGTAATGAGGCTCTCACTGCTCTCTAATGGTCTGATGCTAGAAGAGCTGGTAAACGGCTAAATACAGTGCAAAAAAATAGTGACTTAAATGCATCTGCTACGACTGCATTCACGGTGAGAGCACGAGCAGCAGAAACAGGGCTCGGTCTGAATCACACAGCTGATGTCACAGATCAGCACCACCCTGCAGATGTGTCTTCATGCTGACTTGAATGTGGATCTGCACATCTGTATTAAAATATAAAAATAATATTATGGTGTATGCAGTCATTCCTCTTTTTCATAAAATCCAACATGCCAGGTCTTTTGACCTTTACTTGAACCTTTATGAGATTTTTCTTCTGTCATCTTAGATGCTTTTAGTTGTAGAATATTCAAATATTCGCCTCTTCAAATTTTGTTAGAAGATTTAGCTATTGTTTATATCCCTTCGGCACAATCTCTTTTTCCCAAATGAATCCATCAAAAAAAAAGGAGAGTAGAAAAACTACAGACACAAGAACAGCCCTCCCTCTTTGCTGTGCTTATTTGGTGAGTGATTAGCAAGGCCTCAGAGAGTTCCAGAGAGCAGCGCAGCATCTTCTGTTGCTTTTTCCCTGAGTGATCACTTTGCATATAAATATAGCCCAAGTTACAGCAGAGCCATTGTCTTTATCTCTTATGTATGTTGATTTTTTTATTCACATGTATTACTACCAGCTGAGCATCATTTAAAGGCCACAGTCTACATGAATGTATTTCTCACCATGTCTGTCCCTTTATGTCCTGATGTCTGCTTATAATAATAAAGCACCATGTCACATAGCTCACATAATCTAAAACCAGTTACTTGAATGATCAGAACTACAGTAGAGCCCCTTTGGGATCTGGTAATATTGGATATTTGCATCACGGATGAGCAACCAATAGATCTGCAGATCTGTGTCATGCTGTCAAGTCAAGGTGGACCAAAACATCTGAGGAATTTTTCCGGCACCTTGTCGAATCTATGCCACAAAGAATTAGATGCCATTTTATTAGGTATGCTTTACTAGCACTAGGTTTGACCACCTTTTTCCTTCAGACCTGCCTTGAGTGTACAGGTGTTGAACTCCAGGCCTCGAGGGCCGGTGTCCTGCAGCCTTTAGATGTGTCCTTGATCCATCACAGCTGATTTAAATGGCTAAATTACCTCCTCAACATGTCTTGAAGTTCTCCAGAGGCCTGGTAATGAACTAATCATTTGATTCAGGTCTGTTGACCCAGGGTGATATCTAAAACCTGCAGGCCACCGGCCCTCGAGGCCTGGAGTTTGACACCCCTGCTTTAGTGGAAGAAGCGTTAAACAATCACAGTGTACACATTTTCCAGCGCTCAATCATATGCTGGTTCCCCAGTCTGTCATCCAAACTGGTGAACCCCAGTGCATATGTAAATTTATGAAGTATATTTGTGGTTGCACAGCATTGTCTGTGTGATGACTGCTTTCATTCACATTCTGAAACTCAGGATGCCATAAACACAGGTGGTGTGTTTGCATTCAGGTATTCTATCATCTGTGCCTCTTCCCCCATGCACAACACTCACAGTACTTATAGGAATTACAAAATTAGTTTTTACATCAGCAAAACCCAATTGTTACATGTTCTCATAAATATCACGTGACTAAAGCGAAGGAAGGCTGCCCGGCTCACTCTCTCACATGCACTCTCAGAAAAAACAAGGTCAACATGGCGTTCTGGTGTCATGTGACCCATCCCCCACCAACTTAGAGCATTTTTGGAATATTTCGGGCATGTCATTTTCAATCATGCGTTACACTCGTGCGCAGACATACACACATATATACATTGTCTCCCAAGTAAAGGTGGCACATGAGGCAGCAGTGAAGCCTCCCTCACGTAAAAACACAAACGCCTAGCAAAAGTTAATCTTTGTGACTTGAAGAGGAAAAAAAACCCAAACAAAATGCTGTCTCATGAATTCTTTTCCCTCAAAGGGCCCTCACCCTCCTTTGTGTTTCCCAGACTTTCTGTTTAAAGCTGAAGTCAGCCAGCTCTCAATTTAGAGTTATATATTTACTGATTTGAGTCCTGTGGGCGCAGAAAACTTTCTCAGCCTGCGATCAAAATGTCAGAAATGTTAAAGGTCTGTTTAAGAAAGAAGGCGCTGCTACGTGATTCAGAGCAAGTGAAGCTGAAGTCTGATGATTGCAATAGTTGCCGGTAGCTTCCATGTTTTTTTCCTGTTTTTTGGTCAGTGGTTCGCTGTAATCTTGTCCACAAAACCAAACATATAAACATAATTATGCAGGGTGCTGAGGGGCATACACTAAGATATGCAAAGATATACAAGCTCACGTTAAACAGCATAGATGTACATTACAGAGAAATCACATCTGCGGTAGCTTGGAAACCGTGTATCTCTTAATCTCAAAGAAACCTGCATTTTCTCAGTTGTCACGTTTACGAAAGCAGGCCGCTCAGGCTCAGGTATGCTGAGCTGATTATGTGCATGTAAACAAGCCGAGAGCTGAGCAGGGCCCCACACACACACACACACACACACACACACACACACACACACACACACACACACACACACACACACACACACTGAAAGCTTCCTCTAAACTGTGCCAGTATCGCCTTTGTGTTTACTACTTGCACACACTCACAAATACCTTGAATACTGTTAGGGTGGGGTGGGGGTTAAGCTAGCTGTGGGACTGGAGCTTAATTGGCGCATTCCCAGGGATACTGTAAGTGGCACAACCATGGGGTTCAAGCACAGCTCACCTTTGACCTTATTCATTCCTGTCCCGGAGACAGAGATGCACAAAGAAAACGAGAGAGTAGTAACTGAATCGTCTGCACGTCTCGCAGGAAAATGATGGGAAGCTGGAGATTTCAGGCACATATCTGCACACACACTTTAAAAAAGGGGAAAACTAGCAGACCCTATTTATAGGATTTGAACAGGTTCTTCTTAAAGAAGCATGCTGGTGTTCCTCCTGACCGGATCTTACTTGTGTGTCTTACTCTGCTGTAGGGTGTGATCGCGAGGTGAAGCAGATTAAACTGTTAGCCAGAGGGGACAGAAAAGCAGCGGTTGGGATTTAGTTACTCTTTAACTCCAAATCCTATTGGTTATATTTTCATCTTCAGATATTTCATTTTTGGCAGCCTGTTGTCTTGTTCAGTACAGCGCAGCGTGAAAATCCATTTTTAAACCTTCTTTGTAATCGATTACACCGAGGCATCAAGTGCAAAGGGAGTGCTTTGCGTCGCCTCAAAACAAATAATATAGCTTTTACAAAACTGATTGCAGACTTGATGTTCACTGTAAGGGATTATACAACTCAAACAAATTGGATTATTGATTTTCTAATCTTACAAAGTAATGGAAGGTCATGGTATGGCACAAAGAAACAAACAAAAACTCCTGGAATGTCATCTGCTTGTCACTTGCCATTGCCCGCCTGCCCTCGTGTGCTCTGTTTTGCCCTGCTTTGTTTTTCAGTTATTGTCAAACTATAAATGTGAAAAAAATACAAGTTAATAATATATTCACATTTATAGCTCAAATATTATTGTTTTTCATGTTTGGGATTATTAAATTCCTTGTTCAGAACAAAGGTATCCTGTAAATATCCATATAAATATAAAGATTTTCCTTTCTTTCTTTTATTATTCTTTTCATGCTCATAAATGGCAAACAAGGAAAAAGAAAAAAAAAGATAGAAAGTTAAAGGCATGGATGGACACAGTTGCCGATATTAGCTTGTTGCAGAAACATCTATTCCCAGCACGTATGCCAGCTCACAGTCGACACAAAGAAGGAAATTGAAATAAATACGATTCCTTTAATCAAATTGACCTTACTGTGAATAAAATGTAGATTATCTGTATCAGCAGTGTAAAGAGTGCAAGGATGAGTGGAAATGCATGCAAGCCATAAACCCAACAAATGGAGAAGAGAGATGGATTGTGCAAACCCGGCCCTCTGATAAAGCAGTCACTGGAGCGGTGCCAGGTGTGGCTCCCCTATGGACCCACCTCTGCTACTCTGCCCTCCTCCCACACAGAAACACGAACAAACAGAGTGGGGAGGGGTCATCACAGTAACAAGACGGGACAGGGTAGAATTGCTGAACATGGCTTCAGGTCATGTACAAATGGTTTCTTTATTATGTCAGAGTGGACTGTATATATTTACATTTCTGTATGTGTTAAATGCAGCAGTAAAGATGAGCATCAACATATTTTTTTAATATTCTACTGTTTTTTGATTTGTTTTTGTTTTTAAATGTTGCTCTTCATTTGGACCTAAATAAATCAGGTGGTTCCATCCTGCTATTTTTCTAAAATTGCAAAAGATGAAGGTTTTTTTCTTTCTTTAAGGACAATACTGCACAATAAAGGAAATTACATAAAAACAGAGATTTTACTGCTTTATGTCTTGAAATGACTGGGTAATAGTGACGCGAGAAGAAAAAACCCCAAATGAATCAAGAACAAGAAATATCGAGTTGTTTGATGAGACCGAGGGCATTCCTATACATATGGAAACAAATGCATTAAAGCAAAGCAGTTTGTGCTACAGATATATCACAGCAGAACTGCAGGCATCCCTGTGTGATGTTAAAATGAACATCATACACCTTACATTTATCAGATTTTCACAGTTTAAGGAATAAATTCTCACGGCGTAACACTTTGTGAAGCACTTTCACCTGAGATTCAGCGTGTTTGCTTAGTTGCTGAAAAGGTGTCATTTTGGAGATGGGAAGTTTTGAATTGGCACACACTTCATGTTCACAGGATGTTCTGATATTGTTCTGTCTCTCTGTGGAGCTGACTCGTCCCTCCTTTTCCCTCCTATATATATATATATATATATATATATTGTTTTAAATGGAGGTGTAATACCATGGCAACAGCTCAGCTGTAGCCAGTGTCCTCAGCTCAGAAGGTGCTATGTTGGTAAAAATGTATTTCTGCTGCTGACATCATCTAAATCAATCATCATTTAATCATAAGAGGACAATCACAGGATTATTATTGATATGAGAAACCACTGATCAGAGGTTGTTGTTGTTTTTAATTGGATTATATGGAGCTTTTATGGTTTATGTCATACATGTTTAAAATTACAAAACTTGATATTTTGATTTCAGCTTCCACCTCTCCATCAGCCTGAGATGAGATCAGAACCACACACCCAGTAATATCTGCCCATTCTGTGCACAGAACAACAAAACAACAACAACAAAAAGTAAAACTAGTCAAGCCTCCAACAGCAAATAATTAATTATAAATGTTAAGTGAAAAGTAATAGTAACATGCAGCTAATTTGTTCTGTATAAATATAAGAGTGTTTACACACGTCGCCATTTTTGCAACCAGAATTTTCTGTAAACATAAATTTTTGTGCTGACACATTTGCATTTATAGTAGAGAAATGCATTATATTTCTATACAAGTGTAGAAATATATCTTTAGCTGCTCAGATTTGCTTTAAATGTGATTTTGTGGTTCTCTTAATTGCCCACAATGCTCGTGTGTATTTGATCAGTTACATTCTCTTTTGAAATGTGAATTTAGAGCAGAGTAAAACACCTGCAGAGGCAGAGAGTCTGTCAGGATTTTTGGCTTAATGATTGGAAGCTCATAAAACTACAGGGAGACACCAGTGAACTTTGTCATCCAGAAAAACACATTTAAGAGAAATCAGTTTTGGAAATTGGACATTCTTTGTGAAGACGGCTTCAGGGCGTGAATCTCTCAAACTGACCCAGATATATGCACAAAGACGTCCACGCTGCTTTTGGAGGTTTAAGGCAATAATGTGCCTGATACCTGATTGAGCTTATCTGTCAGTCACAGGTGTGGTTCATTTTTACACGGCATGCTTGTGGACTGAATCGCTGGAATTTAGTCAGTCACTGTAATTAAAAGTGAATCACTTTATTGCTGTTGTTGATCTGGGTGGTGGTCCCTGAGCTGTCAGTCTCTCTCGGCTTATCAGTCTGGATTTCTCCCTCGATTCATATACACCTCGCTAATGATCTGCACCTGGATATTCAAACTGAATAATTGTAGTAGCGCCTCGCAAATCAAGTAAAACACACATTAAACCTTCACCACGTTGTTTTGCTCTTTGTTTCTACTGTTACACTAACAGATTCTGCTCCCGGGTAGCACATCAGTCAACTTATGAGATCCTGAGCATTATGGGAGTTTGAGTTAGTCATTAATTGCATACTTTCTGTCATGCAGACTGCGAGCCAGAGGAGGTGTCTGACTGGTCCTTTGATGAAAACTGTCTCTTCTGCTGCTTAAGACGTGAGAAAGTCAAGGTAGGTGCAGTTCAGTCTCCCTTTTAGATAAGACCCTCTCATTCTAATTACATGGCTGTGATTTCACAACTCTTCAGAAGCTGCTGGGTGGTATCACTTTTACCTCACAACACGAAGGTGCCTGATGTAAATGGAGCAGGGTTTTTTTTATATATAATATGGAGTTACATTAGGTTTTGTTTTCACCTGAATAAACTAATGTTAGCTTTTTAGCAGCACACTCGATTGAACAATTTGTTTCAAAGAATAAGCAGACTACAGAATATGGGGGGTGATGGGTGGGGGCTACATTTTATAATGTATAACTGTGTAATTGTGCTGTGGCATAGCTGGGTTTATTTATTTCATACTTTGAGTGCAAAGGAAAACATTTTTTTAAGTTTTTATTTGTTTTCATAGATGTGGTTACTGGGAATTAACCACATTAATTATTAGTTAGGAGAGCAAGATACAAATAGATAACTTAATACCCACCCTTTCTCTTCCACATATCCAGTTAAGAGTCAAAGGGATGCTGGAGACTATCCCAGCAGTCATAGTGTGAGAGGCAGGATACATCCTGGACAGGTGTTATAGAGCTAGACGGCTACATTTACACATGGGGGTTAGGTCACCAAGTAACCTAACCCCATGCATTTCTTCGGACTGTGGGAGGAAGCCAGAGTACCTGTAGAGAACCCCAACTCACTGGGTTTCAACCCAGGGTCTTCTTGCTGTGAGGCAAACCACACCACCATCCCTGCACCCAACTTAATAATTGCAGCTTTTGTCCAAAGGAAAAAAACGTTTACATTTTTAAACGGCCCTCAATATAAGATGTGTATTAGAACACACTTTTATTATCTAAGGCTTACAAATAAGATGTAAAGGCCTTGAATAATGTATAACAACATGTTCCACTGAATGCGTGCTGTGAGTGTGGAGAAGGGGAATGTTTCACTGCAGTGTTGTACAAATTTAAAAAAAATAAAACATGATGTGCGTTTCAATTAGCTATTTCCTCGCTAACATTGTCGCTAACAGAGGTGAATACTGCTCTCTGCCTGATACAGCACTTATGTTACTTTCATGAAGCAGCTCATTTTCTTTGTCCACGTGTTCTGTATTTTAGTTCACTGCCAGTTTTAAGTTTTCTATTGAAAAATACCACATCTTTGTCTCTCTCCTCCTCCTGGTGCACTACTTGTTATTTGTGTTGTTTAACCATCCGTGGTCTTGACCCCAATTTAGCCTATAAAAGGACTGTGACATAATGATTTGGAGGTGAGTGAGTGAGTGTGTGTGTGTGGAAGGAGGAGGAGGATGCTGACATGATTGTAAATTAGTTGGTCTCCCACAGTAGCCTAGATGCTGGTACACCCTCACAGTTTCTTAGCCCAACAAAAAGCATCCTGAACAGAATAATAATGAGTTTATTGGACAAGCTTCTATTTAATATATACAAATGCAAGCATGTGTTCATCGTGCTTCTGCTCATTCTGCTGTGCAGAAGGCCTTCGTGTTTTGCGGCCATTCATTGTTACCGCCCTCCGCTGCACTTAAAAATGAGGAACAAAAAGAGCAAGGATGCTACGGGGCCCTCAACAGTCTCTGGATGATTCCAAATGGGCTCCCTTGTTGCATGTGGCCTCCGCTCTCTTATCACCACAGTCGCCATTATAAACACCGTAGGGGGTGATGTGGATGAAAAGAAAAATTCTTTTTTAAATATCAGAAGAAAGTAGAAACGACTTGTTAGTCTGGAGGCTGTAATAAGAGATGAGTCACATATGTTGTGTTAATTAACATATCAATATTATCATATGCTTTTGAATGCATTTCTATGAGGGCAGTTGATTGGGGGAGGGACACTGAAGCCTAAAATATGCACAATAATTTATAAGAAATCATCTTATAGCTTTAATGCCTGTCACAGTGTTCATTAGCAGACTTTTTGTCTTTTCATTTGTTTTTGTTCGTTTTATTTATTTTTTTTTTGTTCCTATTTAGCTCAGGGTAAGTACTTTTTGGGATGTTGACCTAATGTATATGTGGACACATGTATGAAAGAAAGGTATGTGAGAATAAACAAGGAAGGGAAGGAAGTTAGGAGGGGGCGTCCTTCTGTCAGACATACATTGTTGCTTGTTTTTCAACTTGACCCTGGTCCGACCCCCAGGGTCGACCATCTGTCTGCTAAAAACATCCCCATTTTTCCACCACTCACTACCATCTCCGAGCCCCCATTGGCCTCTGCCTTTCTCTGCGCATGACGCCATGTAGCAGTAGCTAACTGTAGCTGCGTTGCCAGAGCTCACTTGTGCATGTAATAGCATAATCACAGATAAGATATGAATAAAAAAACTGAAGCAGTTATCGGAGTAAAATCAATTACACAAAACCTTGCAGGGTTTCCAGAAGGTTTATTTTTTCCACCATATTTTCTAAATACTCAATAACTGTTAGCCGCTCACATAATGCAAACCATGGCACCTCAATTACATTCGTCTTCTACGCTCAAATACAGGTTTTTATTAATATGTTAGGGTTTCAAGTGCTCTCCCTGTCTCGCCATTATTACCCTCTGCTTGTTTGCAAGATGCCAGAGGAGCTTCAGTGGGCGGGAACCATCGATTCATTGATCTGAAGCCATGCAAACCACCAGCAGAAAGAGAGCTGAGGGGTTAAAATAAAGAGAACAGAGACTGGAGAAAGCTTTTCTCATCTAAGTTCCTTTGTTTCCTACCACTCATGCACACAGACGCATACATGCACTCAAATTTCCTCTCTATTGTACTGTAAGGATCTAAAGGCCTCGATATCCTGGAAAAGTTAGTGGTTTGGATTAAAGAGAGCCTCCCTTCAGTCAGACTGGGGAAAACAGTGTTTGTAGATCACATGCAAGATTAGAAATTAGTTTGCTCTCAGTTACAACTAAATGGGGTCAAGCACATGTGATCTGTTTGTGAGAATACACCAATTAACTGATAAATTCTGAAGCAACAGTCACCTCAAGGTGCTTTATATTGTAAGGTAGACCCTACAATAATACATAAAGACAAAAACCCAACAATCATACGACCCCCTATGAGCAAGCACTTTGGCAAGAGTGGGAAGGAAAAACTCCCTTTTAATAGGAAGAAACCTCCAGCAGAACCAGGCTGAGGGAGGGGCGGGGCCATCTGCTGGGACCGGTTGGGGTGAGAGAAGGAAGACAGGATGAAGACATGCTGTGGAAGAGAGACAGAGACTAATAACAAGTATGATTCAAGGGAGAGAGGTCTATTAACACACAGTGAGTGAGAAAGGTGACTGAAGAAGAAATACTCAGTGCGATGTAGATGCTACATGATGGTGATTTAACAGCCACACAGTAACATAGCCACTCTTAAATTAGAGCAAAATTATTTGCAAACATGTTGTAATCTGAGAGTGACGACAGTCACTCCCAAGTCAACCACGGTTGTTTGTTGTTTCGATTGCCTTGGTCACCCAGCATTTAAAGCTACCACACGCTCAACCACTTGCAGTCATTTGTCAAATAAGAAAAATTTGATGCAATCACCCGGCAATTTTTAAATCCTAATTTTACTCCACAGCGGCTGAGCCATTAGTAGTAGTAGTGAGTGCGTGAGTGAGTGGGGAAGTGAAGACGTGTCCTGCCACCACTTCTCCCTGTAGTGTTATGTTATTGTCATCTTAATAAAAACGTGTGTGTGTGTGTGTGTATGGCTTGCCCTGCAATATTTTCAGTAGTCAATAAGACTAGGAAAATGCAATATAAATGCATACTATGCTTGCCAAGATAAATAAAAAAGGCCAACGTATGGAGAAGTCTGCTTGTCCCCGCTGTGCAACCCATCTTCTGTTGACACAGAACTGTCGGAGAATTGTCGACATTGAGAGCTGGACATGTTTAAACAATCATAATGAAAAAATGCTAGTGGCATAATGTGGTGGTAGTGTGAGGGTATTAGTTTCTTTCACACCAAACCTTTACTCACTCGTTGGTCTCTGCGTGTTTGTCTGTGTAGGAGCACAGCGTGGAGAACGGTGGAGGCAGCCACGTGCTGTCGGAGTGTGAAGACTTCAAACAGGAGCAGTCTCGGATCAGCCGACTGGAGAGACAGGCTCAAGACTTCCTCAATGCTGTGTTCCACAGAAAAGGTATGACATACATACCCTTCATTAGTCATTTCTTCATCAGTCATTATTCATTTATTAAATTCAGTCTAGACATGGATATCCAGAGTAATTTAACATGGGTCTATTTTAGAATTAATATGATACTTTTCCTATATATTTTTATTTAAATTTTCTTTTTTCTGTCATCAATATATGTTACATTGCTGGTTGTTTGTATTAAACATGTTTCAAATAATGATGTTTTAGCTTATATGAAAGTAGTCCATAAATGCATGCTTTAAAACTCTATTTTAGATCATTTTATTCTACTTTTGAGTCGTCATGATGTAATTGATGCCCTTAGTATTGTCCTCTCAAATTCATAAGTTTTGCTGTGAGAACATAAGCTTTAACTGCATGCTTTTTAAACATATTTCTAAGGGGTAGCCAATCAGAGTAAAGTTGGCTTAAATGACAAACTGAGAGTCTGCATCAAGGCCCAGTGTAGTAGAAAAATAAAGAATGTTTGCGTGATGGTTCAAGGCAATGTTAGTCTTTACCCTGTAACACAGAAAGTTGGTCAGTTACCCACTGGTTGCAATACCAAGTTGTATGTAACTCTTTTCCTCAAATGGAAAATAATTTATTCATAAATAGCTAAACTATGTCTTTTGCATTCTGTAGCTCAGCTTTGGGAACTAAAATAAATAGCTCTTGTAGAAATTATCCATCATGCTCAGCATTAGGACTTGAATTGGAGAGGACACAAGTCTATGTTTGGGAGCAATGTGTAATGCCTGAGTGTCATTGATGACATGACAGTACAGCTGGAATAAAAAGGGGCCAGGGATTGATCCCAGAGGGATCCCAGATGTAACTTTGTCAGAGTTTCACATTTGGGACAAAGACATTTCTGCCTTGCAGGTAGACCCTAAACCGGTTGAGAAATGGGCCAGAGAGGCTGACCCACTTTTTCGACCTGTGCTAACAGTGCCATGGTTATTGTGAGAGGCCATGCAGGAAGCTCTGTACAGTGTTACTTTACACATTGGTGTTACAGTGAGAAACTAGTACTGAATTTAGGACGTTGGATACTTTCAAAATAAGATAGGTGAACTCATTAGTGCTGATTGCCACATACATACACCCCTAAGAAAAAGTATCACTATAACAGTCATAACAAAAATGCATGAATTTAGCAATGGACTTTTCACATGGACTTTTGGGGATTCATCTGAATTTGATGTGGTCTTACAATACAGTAGTCCTTCGCTATAACGCGGTTCACCTTTCGCGGCTTCGCTGTTTCTATTAGTTTTTTTGTGCAATTTTGCATGCTTTTTTTTGTTTGTTTCGGTTTTTTACATCACATTGTGTTCTGCGTCCTGATTGGCTGTAGACCACTGTCAATCAGTCTCCTTCGTGCCGTGTCTCCTGTACAGTACAGAATGCGTTCAGCTTGTCTAATCGATCACTAGCAGTGTGACTCTGAAGTACTGTACTGTATGTTTGTAAGTTTTCTCCCAACAAACACAACAATGGCCACGAAATGTTTTGCACCGTCAAAGGCACCTGCGGTAGCACCCAAAAGGCAGAGGAAGATGCTAACCATCGCACACAAAAAGTTGTTCTTCTGGACATGCTAAAGGAAGGTAGAAGTTAACATATTTTTCGGATTATAAGGCGCATTAAGCGAAACAAAACAGTCAGATAAATCAAACTTTACTCAACTCATTCTTCTTGCTTCCTCTGCTTCCGTACCATTGATTCATTAATGTTAAATTCTCTGGCAGCTGCTCTATTCCCATGTTCTTGACCCGAAAACAGGGTTTGATCTTTGGTTTCATTCTACAAGAGAAAAGTGTGAAAATGTTCATGCCTGTCTGAGAAAAGTGTATACAGTGTATAGTGAGAGGTTTGACAGCCTTAAAATATCTATACAGTGGTCCCTTGTTTATCATGGTAGCTACGTTCTAAAAGTAACATGCGATAGGTGGAATCTGCAAAGTAGCCAATTTACAATTACAGTGGAACCCTGACTTACGAATCCCCCGTTTCATGAAAAATTCAAGTTACGAAGGCACTGAATGGCAATATTTTTGCCCGTGTTACAGCAAAATGCCCGAGTAACGAAATAAGCTGGCTCTGATTGGCTGAGCCTACAATGCCTTCCAAATCATGTGACAACCCCTTAGCTTCCGTACTTGCGCTTTGCTGTTCCACTTGAACGACGTATTGTTGTTCTAGTTAGCAGCCTATAGCCTATCGTTCAGCATCGCCTCAGTCAAAACGCGCGATGGGTGCTTCGACTTACGAAAATTTTCGACTTGCAAAAGACCCTCGGGAACTAATTAATTTCGTAAGTCGGGGTTCCACTGTATTATAGATCCTGAGACTGATTATTCTTTAGGCCATTTAGGATTCATCTCTGTCGTCCATGACACTGATTATTAAGCATGGGAGGAGTTCATATAGTCTTTATCACTTTTTTTATTGCACATCTGTTGTATAGTAGCCATATAACAAATGTGAGTAAATTAGTTTTGAATGTAAGTCTGTGTCAAATAAGCTTTTTGAATCACCCAATAATAACAGTAGTTTGCATGATATCAACCATCATAGCCGGTAACACTTGGGATAAAAGTGCAAGATTAAATCCAATTTTTCTTGTGACGTTTAAAATAATTCGTTTCACTCAAAGGGTAATGAAAAGGAAAGAACCCTACGTGTCAAAAAGGTTCAAAAGCAACACTGATGTTTGTTTGGGAGAACTGCTCAGACTGCTGACTTTGCTAAAATGTAAGAATCCACTTGATGACCTTTACACTAAGGCAGATGCAGTGGGATGAAAAACTATCCAAAATGTCGAGGTGCTCGATAGTTGAGGAGTTCAAGCGCTTCGGTTAATCTCAGAAAAGTCACAGCGCAAACTTTCACGTACAAAGAACACAGCTTTATGAGGAGTGAATATGTATTTTTTCTAAAAACAGATCTCAAGTATTTAGCATTTAAAAGGTTAAATATTCTTTGTTCACACTTCAAAGGAGACAGCGCAGATCATATTTTTCACAGATAATAAAATTAATGCAGCCTTTTTGTTGTCAAATCTTTGTCAACACGATGCCAAATATTTGAGGTGTGACACTTGATACTGCAGTGTGAACGCAGAGTTGCTGCTGCTTAAATAGAATATCTGTTAAAATGTTTTGTGCTTTTTGTTACCTTTGAGAGCTTCTATTCTCCATTATCTGACACATGTTAAGCCGGACTCCTCTGTCATTTCCTGTAAAAGGCACTGTTGCAAGAATCCCTGTTTCTTACATTTTCAATTTGACTCTTTCCTCACATCTGATTTAAGTCACTTATTATGCATTAGGGCATATCTGGCATTATGTATGCGCTATTATTCCCCTGTTCCCATTGAGCTAAATGTTCGCCCCAGCACCAGTCTTACAGGTTTAATGTCAAACCAGAAGTGGACATGATTTCATCAATACTTGGACTACCTCCATCAAATTAACTGATCCATATCTGCGGAGCGCTTTGGTCACGCAGTTAGTCTCTCAGTCCAATCAGAGACTTTCTTATTTCTTCACTCTTTCTCTCTCTCTCTACAAAACAGGAATTACTGCTGTAGTGCTGTTGTCTTACACTTTCTTTAAACTCTGTTCACTGCCCGGTGCTATTGTGTCTTCAGTTGTGAATGGAGTCACGCTGAATGATCTGCTAATAATTAACTGAAGCATCGAGCCATTGGATAAACAATTTGGACCCACATCACATGGCCAAAAATTCCTTCAGCACTTCCTAGTTTGACTCCCAGCTGGCTGGCCCTTTGCTCCACGTTTTCCCTCTGCTGCAGCTGTCAGAAATAATAATATCTATATTCAATTGTAACTTAAATTTTTTTTAGTTGACCAAAAATTCTTAAAACAAGTTGAACCAAGCATTGAAGTCGAGCCGTGATTTTACATTTAAGTTGGCTGTTCACCTGTCGGGGACTCCAGATGACCGTTACTATATAGCCGGTATATTTCTATGATGGACTTAAGTGCTCGTTTTAATTAATGTGCATTTCCCCTATAACATAAAAAAACATGAAGAAACTGTAGACAACAAGCTTCAAGCTTGCCTCAAGCTGCTTAGTATTGTAAGGTAAAGACCCTAAAATGATCAGCTTTCAGTCAGTACAATCACCTTCTACTGAATATCTGCATATTTGCTGAATTGCCATAAATCCCCTTTTTATTAAGAAGACATCATGTTCTGTCCTGAGGCAGGTGGATGTTTTGTGACGGAGGTGAACTGAGTCTGGTGGAGACTGTAGCTGTTGTATTTTTAATTTTTTTTCCAGGAGGAAGGAAACAGATGTTTGTCAAGTCAGTGCCCAGCCTCAATCAATCTGGCTTCACTCACACAGGGAGAGATGCCTGTGGAGCTGCTATATTTAGACAGAAAAACAGTCCCACAGGCATAGGCATGATGTGGCGCACACACACACACACACACACACACACACACACACACACACAGTCATTCATACAGTAACAGATCCACAAGCACGGTTAGGCACAGAATCACTGATCTGACAGCGCCTGTGGTCATTTTGTATCATGAGAGAAAATGATGTTTAGCAACAACATGCAGCGCTCTGAGAGTGCAAACCTCCACCCGAGTAGCTTGCTCTCAGGGCAGTATGTACCTTTAAGGGATTAGTGTTGTGTTTGTAGATAGTTTCTTCTTTTTAAATGTACTTTAAGGAGTTTGTAGTGCAGGAAGGTTTTTTTTAAGTTTTTTTATTTGCTCTGTTGAAATCAATGTAATACACTTAACCTAATTTTGTCTGTAATTATTGTTGTTATTTATGTGGATTTACTGCATGTGTTGCATTCATTTCATTGTTTGGTGAAATTTGTTTAAGTCTTTAGTCACAAAAATGTATTTTAAAAAAGTAATATAGTGTATACCATATAGTGTATACCTCTGTATACCATTATTATCACTTTGACCTTCAGATCAATCTGTTGATGTTGAAGGAGAGGTCAGAGGTCAGATGTGACATGATGTTTTAAGTCCTTATGCAGTACTTAATCTACGTTGACCATATACACCGCACACTAACTTCTAAAGCTTTTTGTCAACCAATCAAGAAGTTGACCTTGAAGCTCTCGGTGGATGTAAATGTTCACGGATCGTTACCATGAACCCACTCTCATGCCACTCCAACAATGTTTAGCATTTGCACTCCAAACTAGAACTTACACAGCAGAGCTGTATGTAAGAATGAAAATATGTTGAGTTAATTGACCTGGGCATTAGTCACGTTTAGGTAAACAGCTGTACAGTGGCTTCACTTATAAAGCCTTGCAGCTTGTATCAATATAAAAACCTAAGAATTAAAATGTAAGATCAAAGTGTTTACCAGAATGTTTGTTCTGTCAAAAACTGTTTTTAAAAAGCTAATATGGGTGTATCATCCTTTGCACTGAAGTAGTGGAGCCATTTTTGTAGTCTTTAGTGTATCAACAGCTGATAACCTCAGCTCACTGATATCTTTTACCAGAGCCCAACCAAGATGTCAGGGTGCAGCAATTGCTGCTCTTTTATTTGGATCACACAGTGCAGGGAGTTCAAAATCATCTTGTACAAATTAGGGTTAGATTTTGAAAAAGCAAATATCTGATGAATGGCTGGCAATGGCTAGCAGCTGTTGTATACTGGTGCCTTTCTCAATAGGCAGGATTAGTAGTTGTGTATCTTGTATGTACGGTGCATGTGATTTCTGGATTATTTCAGCACAGCTTCAGGATTACATTTTTTGGGCTAATGTATTGTTTGAAGGATTTGGGCTCTGACTCAGTGGCATGCGTGAATTTATCTGCATAATAATATATACTTTTTGCTTATAAGGAGTAAGTAGAGCTGACTTATCTGGGACAATGCCAGATTAATGGATTTAATAACAAACGAGTGTTGTCATTGTCACTGCTTTGTTGAGTGTGTATTAACCAGCGAGATCAGTGACCAGTGTTTGATGTGGATTTGTTTGGTCACAGCAGGAGGTCACAGAAAGTTGGATTATGAAATCGTTGGGTTTTTTCCCCCTAATTGCTCTTCTGATAGTTGCTGGACTTTGAAACTGTCATTTTTCTTAATCAGTTTAATTTCATATAAAGTGTCAATTTACAGTGAAACTGCCCTCAAGATGCTTTATATTGAAACATAAAGACCCTGCAATATTAGAAAGAAACCGCTAGGCAATCAAATTAACCCCCTATGAGCAAGCATTGGGCGACAGTAGGGAAGAACTCCCTTTTAACAGAAGTCAGGACTTCTGACATGACCAGGCAGTAGCCGCCTTCCCTGGCTTGGTGTGGGGAAAAGCAAGATAGAAGAGGGCAAAGAGAAACAAGTGCAAAAACAAAACCTATGATAGAAACAAGACAAAATTGAGAGAGTGATCAAGATGGCACCGAGTATGGCAGCCTCGTCGCGAGCTCCCCCAAGCAATGGCTTTCTTCTGTGTTTAATTTTACTTTTCCTTTATTTTTTCACGAGCAGCACTTGTCTCCTTGTGTACGACCGACAAACCTTACTGGACATAAAAGACGGTCTTTCTTATAACTTTCCGGAGTTCAAGTTTTGCAACACGGACGCTCCGTTTGCAGACCCCCCATTCATCTCACCTGAGACGCCTTTGTTCTCTGGCCCTGGAGGCCGCAAACGCCGACGCAGAGGGAGAAGATCTGGCGTTCTGGTTCGACTGAGACGGCGCACTTACAGACCACCGTTACCCAGTTTATTACTGGCTAATATGCAGTCTCTGGAGAACAAGCTGTGCGAGCTTCGGGCACGGATCTCATTCCAGCGAGAGATGCGGGACTGCTGCGTGATCTGCCTCACAGAAACCTGGCTATCGGACAAAGTACCGGACTCCGCAATACAACTGCCGGGGTTCTCTGTGCACCGCGCGGACAGGTCACAGGATCTTACTGGGAAAAGCAGAGGCGGTGGTGTGTGTTTCATGATCAACAACAGCTGGTGTGATTATGCGAACGTGCACCCGGTCAAATCCTTCTGCTCACCGGACCTGGAGTACCTGATGATTAAGTGCCGGCCATTCTGGCTACCGAGGGAATTTACAGCAGTGATTATTACGGCTGTTTACATTCCCCCACAAGCCGACACTGACCGTGCACTCAGGGAACTGTACAGCGCGATCAGCAGCGAGGAAACCGCACACCCAGAGGCAGCCTTTATCACAGCCGGAGACTTTAATAAGGGAAACCTGAAGAAAGTCTCACCAAAACTCCATCAACACATCCTTTTCAACACACGTGGAAACCGGCAACTCGACCACTGTTACACCTCTTTCCGGGATGCATACAAAGCCCTCCCCCGCGCCCCATTCGGCCAATCAGATCACTGCTCCATCCTGCTCCTGCCCGCCTACAGGCAGAAGCTGAAACAGGAAGCTCCAACCCGGAGGGCGGTGCACTGTTGGACGGACCAATCGGAGTCTGCGCTGCGGGACTGTTTTGATCACGCGGACTGGGAAATGTTTCACGTGGCCGCCAGAGACATTGATGAATACACAGACTCAGTCTGTGGATTTATCAGGAAATGCGTGGAAGATGTCGTCCCATCCAGAACAGTCAAATCCTTCCCAAATCAAAAACCCTGGATTAACGGAGATGTTCGCGCGGCACTGGCGGCACGGAACACCGCCTTTGCCTCCGCGAACACATCGGACTACAAACACGCACATTACCAACTCCGGAAGACGATCAAAGCAGCCAAACGTGAGTACAGGGACAGGGTGGAACAACAGTTTGACAACCCTCGGAGTATGTGGCAGGGACTAAACACGATCACAGACTTTAGAGGGAAAACCAGCACACCGCAGACCACGGCCTCTCTGTGTGAGGATCTAAACGTATTCTACGCTAGATTCGACACAGCGAACACCATGAGACCGGACAGTGTGCGCACCGCGGATGACGTCAGTGCGCACACTGTGTCTGAGGAGGATGTGCGGAAGTGCTTCAGGAAGGTGAACGCACGCAAAGCTACTGGTCCGGACGGGATTCCCGGCCGCGTCCTCAGGTCATGCGCGGCTCAGCTGGCTGGAGTGTTCACGCACATCTTCAACCTTTCCCTCTCTCTGTCTGTAGTCCCAGCCTGCTTCAAAATGGCCACCATCGTCCCTGTACCCAAATCCTCCACCATCTCCTCATTGAACGACTGGCGACCTGTAGCCCTGACCCCCATCGTAAGCAAATGCTTCGAGAAGCTGGTCAGGGACTTCATCTGCTCTGCACTACCCGACTCACTGGACCCTCTACAGTTTGCATACCGCCACAACAGGTCCACTGATGATGCCATAGCCCTGACACTACACACTGCCCTGTCACACCTGGAGAAGAGAGACACGTATGTGAGGATGCTGTTTGTAGATTACAGCTCAGCATTCAATACCATCGTTCCCTCGAAGCTGGACAGGAAACTGCAGGATCTAGGACTGAGCAGCTCCCTCTGCAGCTGGATCCTTAGCTTCCTGTCTGACAGACGCCAGGTGGTCAGACTGGGCAGCATCACCTCATCCCCCATCACACTGAACACTGGTGCTCCACAGGGGTGTGTACTGAGCCCTCTCCTGTACTCACTCTACACCTACGACTGCACAGCCACTAACAGCTCCAACATCATTGTGAAGTTTGCGGACGACACTACAGTGGTGGGTCTTATCACCAACGGTGATGAGACGGCTTACAGGGAGGAGGTCAGCGCCCTGACCCACTGGTGTCAAGACAACCATCTCACCCTCAACGTCGCAAAGACAAAGGAGTTGATAGTGGACTTCCGGACGTGCAGAGAAGTACACACCCCCATCACCATCAACGGCGCTGCTGTGGAGAGAGTGAGCAGCTTCCGGTTCCTTGGCGTACACCTGGCTGAGGATCTTACGTGGTCAGTACACACAAACAAAACAGTGAAGAAGGCGCAGCAGCGCCTCTTCTTTCTCAGGAGACTGAAAAGATTCGGCATGAGCCCCCGCATCCTCAGGACCTTCTATCGCTGTGCCATTGAGAGCATCCTCACTGGATGCATCACCACCTGGTATGGCAACAGCACCGCCTACAACTGCAAAGCTCTCCAGCGAGTAGTGCGGTGCTCTGAACGGATAATTGGAGGTGAGCTTCCCTCCCTCCAAGACATCTACAGGAAGCGGTGCCTGAGGAAAGCGGGGAGGATCATCAAGGACTCCAGTCACCCCAGCCATAAACTGTTCAGACTGCTTCCATCAGGAAGGAGGTTCTGCAGCATCCGGTCCCGTACCAGCAGACTGAGAGACAGCTTTTTCCATCAGGCCATCAGACTGCTGAACACGTCATAGACACCTCAGCTTCACTACTGGAACTTCAACATTATGCACTCCACACTGTATATAAATGCCACTTGTTTTGCACATATTCAACTCTGTATATTTTATATATTTTATTATTATTATTATTATTATTATTTTATTTTATTTTTTTACTATTTAATTTGTAAAAATGTGTATACACACACACACACACACACACACACACACACACACACACACACACACACACACACACGTAGGAAAATATTTAGTATACACATCCAGAAATGCATACACTATTATATATTGTACATATATTTATTAGTTTCAGGTTGGCCATTCTTGTATTTTGCTCGTTTGTGTTGTTGTGTTTGCACATCTCTGTTGCTTGTGGGGCTCGCACACAAGAATTTCACTCGCATGTGCTGTGCCAGTGTGCCTGCACATGTGATGTGACAATAAAAAGTGATTTGATTTGATTTTGATTTGAAATTTAATAATAAGCTGTACTGACATAAAAGTGGACAAGGAATGCCCAGTGCACCATGGGAAGTCCCCAGCACAACTAAGGGCCAATGAGCATTATCAAAAAGGAAAGTTTGAAGCCTAATCCCAAAAGTATCCAGGCTGCCAGGAGAGGAGGGAGAAGTGCTGTGTTGGGATAATGTGGTACTATTTGTTCTTTAAGATGTGACGGGACTGATCTCTCAGGACATTCAGTTCTAAATTTAACATGGAGCCAATGATGAGAAACTAATATGGTAGAAATATGACTTCTGTTTCTAGTTTCTTTCATTACCTGGATTTTTTTATTTATTTATTTTTTACTCGTGTCTCAAGTATTTTTGTATTTTTAAAAAATGTGGAAGCCAAAATGCCCTTATTTATGAAACAAAAAGAAACTCAAGCAGATGATTTAGTTTGCTTTAGTGTTGCTTAATCTTACAGAAACCAGTAACAGGAGGTGAAACCCAAGCATGTAATAATTTCGACTACCCTTAAGTACAATTTGACTAATTTTTGTCAAACACAGTTGTAAAGTTGTAGATGATAGGAGTTGTTGTCTGGGGGATAAATGTTGCTTCAGATTTTCAGAATATTAAATCATTCCTCCTATTTGCCAAACCTGGAACATTTGCAGAATACTTTGTAGTAAGTAAAGTAAAAACTTGTCATGCTGATTGTGCCGTTCCATCTAAACTAAGAAATTGGGATGGGGTCAATTTTTTTTTCATTTTAATAAATGAACTAATAATTTAAACACTGCATTTTGTATTTTCACACATTATGTTTGAAGATTATTATTATGTATAAAGATTGTAGGAGCTCCAACCAATATCTTCAGATTGCTAATTTTATCTAAAATCAGAAAACGCAAAAATATTCAGTTTTGATCTAAAATGGAGAAAAAGAGCAAATGTTAAACGATGCTGAAAATCCAAATCATTCAAAATATGGGTTTGATGAAAAACTACACAAAAAATAAAAACTGCTGATTTTATGTTGTTGTCAAAGTGACAGATCAAATACTTGTTGGTATTGTGAATAGAGAGGCTGTGGTGTCTGCACCATGTGGGCTGTTTGCCTGCGCAAATATATTCAAGTGAACACACTGCTGCAAGATCAAATCCTGGACAAACTGCTCTGAAATACAGTGTTTAGAGATGACATAGTGTGGAGCGTAAGACTGAAAACAAGAAGGAATCCTGGGGAAGGGAATTGTTATGGAAGCCCCAGCTGAATAATGGCAAGCAGTAATCTGTTGCACAAACTGATATCATGGTGTTTCCAACATCGATAGGCAGGTTTAAGCCCTTATTCCAAGTGATTATTTGAGCAAAGCATCAGGATTACATTTTCGGATGAAATGGTATAAATAAGCTGCTGAGAGCAGCATCGGCTGAGCAGACTCCTGGAGGATGGGACGCTAACATGTTTGCTCTCCTGTTTTGTTCCTCTCCAGACCTCCCAAGTTTCTCAGACCCTCACATTCCTCTAGTGGCTCGTGAGATCATGCAGCGAATGATCCGCCAGTTCGCTGCTGAATATACCTCAAAAACTACTCAGGACGACCCGCCCCTGCCCAACGGCACCATGAAGGACCAAAGCCTGCCAAAAGCGGTGTCTCTGGCCCCGGCCCCCAGCTCTCCGCCCGGGCCACTGGCTGCGCCAAACTCTCCTCCATCATCTGCCTCCTCCTCTCCATCCCCGACCCCGGGACAATGCTTCAGCCCCACCTCCGCTGCTGCTGCCTCAGCACTCGCCTGCACCCAGAGCAGCAACAGTACGGGAGCCAGTAATGGTGGGGGGGGAGGAGGAGGAGGTACGGCTGCTGCCTCTGCACAGAATCCCGTCCTCAGTAAGCTTCTCATGGCCGACCAGGACGGCCCGTTGGACCTCACCGTTAAGAAGAACCAGGCTGATCCAGAGCCCAGCCAGCAGGGTGAGAGCAACGCACACACACACACACACACACACACACACACACGTTTCTGACCAACATGTGGGCTTTTTTTTTTTTTTTGCGCCTTTTACCAACCAAAAATATGAAAGCCACAAATTTGGCTCAGTGTTTGTTTTAAACAGGCAGGTCTGCTGTGCAAAAATACTTCCTGCTCCATATTTAATACCAGTGTGCACAGACGACAAAAAGAATCAGACAAGAGTGTTTAAACAAAAATTGTAATTAATGTATAATTCTTTATTAGTGCACTGGTAATTCAAATTTAGAGTTGGCTGCCATTATTAAAATAATTAAAATGTAGATATATATAAAAAATGAAAATAGAGCAGAAATGTGAAAAAAATAAATGTAAAAACACATTTCAAATTTTAACTAATAAGTATGACACTTTGTGTTTGTTCTAGTCTTTCCCAAAGTATTAACCACACACTGGGTTGATTGCCTGGCTCAGGTCCATGATTAATGTTCTCATTTCTCACACTGACAGCAAACATTTGAAGCAGACTTGCACATCAGATTCGCATCAATTCATTTTTAGTTGTCGTCACTTGCTGCGAATAATTGTTCATCTTCAACTTTAAAAGTGTGCACACGGTTTTCCTGACCGCGATCTCTGAAAAGACATGCTTCGAATCAAGCCTGCACGTGCAGTGCTTTACCAAGTCTGGAATTGTAGCTCAGGGCTCAATCTCTGTTTAATCAAACTGACCCAGCAGGGTGTCTGCAGTTTGATCAGCGAGCAGGCTGCTGGGCTGCCTCAACCCTCACAGTGTGACCGATGATCCACTTTAATACCAGCTTTTTTAGAATCTGCTTACAGTAAGCTTACTTAATTTTTACAACAGAGAGACGTAGGCATTTAGATCCACCTCATGGTCACGAGCTATCTCTCTCCCACACGCACAAACAAGAAACGCCTTTTAAAGTGATTCTGACTCAATGTGGGCTCAGGAATCGTTTCAGTTACACAGCAAATGTAATTTCCGGAGAAGAAAAAGAGACACATTTTATTTGCTTCACTAATCAGTGTTATGTTACATCTGTGTGATGGCTGATTGTCAGCTGAAGCACACGGCAGGCATAAATTCTACAGAGAAAATCATGTTTTCATTTAAAGGTGCATCACTTTTTTTATCCATTAATATCTGTGGTAGCTAATTGTGCCGCTATTAGAGCATTACATGTCCACAGAACACGTTTTTACCCAATCTGCTGATTACGCACCAAATGTCATCAGCAAAATATCTTAATATTAAAATAGAAAATTGTCTCTAATACTTATCAAGGTATCATTATTGAAGAGCCCATACTACTACTAGTAATAAAGAAAAAAATGTCTTAGAGCAATCTTAACTTAAGCGCAGTCTTTTGGCTCACTTTGATTACTTTTAAATACACTGACAGCATCATTTGAAACTGTGTCCATGTTTATCGTGAGCATGCACATGTGTAATTAGGATTGCCATAATACTAGAATTTCAAACTCGGTGTAGACACCTAGGAAAACGTTGGTCGCTCCCTTCCATTGTTGATGCTTATTTCCTGTGCTTGTGGTGACTTGGCAACGTATGTCATTGCTAATCAAATAGAGTCGGTACATTATGCTGCGCTGTCTCTGTCTACTTGCTGGCAGACTTTTCTCAGTTTCAATCTGACAATCTGGCATAATACTATGTAGACTCAAAGAATTGTGTTATCCTGTTAAATCAAGACTGCCCATCATTGTTTCAGACTGGTAGGACAGCTCCAATGTTAACATCATGGTTTTATCATTGGGTGCAACCCACTACCTTAATCGTATCACCTAATGTGGTGATCAGGTGCTAATAGTTAAACTGCTAACAGGACAATGCACACCTCCCAGGTTAACAATTATGATAGCTGTGTTGTTGAAATGGGAGCTTTACTGCCCCCAGGAAACGTCTCATAAAGATCGCTGTCTCAGTCTTTAGGATGCTTCCGCAAGTTGTGCTGCTTGTCAGCTATTAGTGAGGGCAGGGCCTTTTGTGCCTGTCTGTCACCAGCAGTGCTGTGTGGGGTTGGGTGTCAGCTGAAGGAAGTGAAGACAGCACTGTTGGTATCAGTACTTCTGTGAATGGGTATTTAATTCAACACTAATTTTACTTATCAATAAATATCAGAACTTCTTTTCTTTTTAACAACCCTAAGTGTAATTTAACATTTGCTTAAAGGTTTGTCAGAAATTCATTATTGTACTGAATTTACTAGAAGCTTATGTTTTTGACCAGAGTGTTAATGTAACAATTTAAATAAATGCAATGGCTATTAAATGCATTTAAGGGTGAAACATAGAAGAGAAATCTGAAGGGTTTGTAACCTTAGTCGTTTTAATGTCTTCCTATTTGTCAGCCCCAGCCCTACTCTGTCCATCTGACATTGAAACAAAGTACAGATTCTCAGCAGGATTTTTTGTTTTGATTCCCGACTAATTTAGACAACCTTCTGAGAGTCACTCAAACAAAAAAATCTGCCCGGCATTTGACGCTCGCTGGGTGTTAATATCATAACATACGAGTAACAGTTCGTAATCTGATTAGAACTGCTGCATAAATATTCATGTTGATGAGGTAACTTTTTTTGTCTTATGACAGTTTAATACAGGAACACGGGGGAGCTCGTAATACCACCATCAATGCATCCTGTAAAAACAAGGCATGCTAATGTAGAGGTCGATGATAATTAAAATGTTCATTAGCTTGGAGAAGGACCTCATTAGTGTTACTTGTTATGTGTAATTTATCATGGTTGTTATCCCTGGGCGTTTTCTTACTTCAGTGCATTTTCTTAAAGATTAATTTAGGAGCCAAAATGTGTACACGTACAGAGTTTGCTTCCTTGTTAAAAACTTGTCATGCCAATGCTGTATAAAATATGCATATGCAAGAATTACAGTATGTGTGCATGTGTGCATACTGTAATTGTCACAGTCAGTCTGGACTCTTTTTATATATGGGTAGAACGGTGGCACGGTGATTGGGTGGCCGAGGCATTTCTTTTCCAGCTTCCCCACACAGTCCAGAAACATGCAGTTAGTGGGGTTAGGTTAATTGGTAGCTGTAAATTGGCCATAGGTGTGAATGTGAGTGTGAATGTTTGTCTGTCTGTATGTGCTAGCCCTGCGACAGACTGGAGACCTGTCCAGGGTGTACTCTGCTTCTCGCCCTGTGGTAGCTGGGATAGACTCCAGATCCCCCTCGACCCTGACAAGGCTCCCCTGGATGGATGGATATGTTTATAGATAGATAGATAGATAGATAGATCATGTAATCAGTCTGTCTTTGTCATTAAAAGGATCAGAATTACATATTTTTTTTTACCATTTTCTGCTTTGAAGATGAACAGATTTTCTTGAAAATAAAATAAAAAAATAACAGAATGTGCCAGCTTACACTTTTTTCTGCTTACTTTATGTCACTACATAGGATGATCAGTTTTTTCTCCACGTGTGTGTCAACTAAACATATTGACAAATAAACTGAGATTTCACACTCAGCATGTAGCCACAGTATTTCCAGGACTTCACTGCGAGTGTCACACAGATTCCACCTGTTCTGATGCACACAGAACATCTTTTTTTTTCTTTTTTTCTTTTTTTGGTATTTAACGAAAAAAATGGGGGAAAAACGGGTGGTTTTATATACAGACACAAGCAGATGCCAAAGCTTTTAACATTCATGCTGATCGATCAAACAGTGATGGAATATTTTATGAATGTATAAAATGCAAAACCGTGATATGCAGTGTGAAGAGGCTCATTTATAAGACACATCCAACCTTCCAAATAATGTTGGCTGTTTCATATATACATATATATATGTATATATATATACACACACGCACATAGCATATATACTTAGTGATTTCTCATATTCACTCTGGAATATGGTATGGTCGTCATGGCAACTGCCTTCCTGCTCAGGTTAATCAAATCTTGATTGCAATCCAAAACCTTCTATAGGAGGGCATTAAACATGTCTGGTGAAAATCAAACTGGACTGAAGAGGAGAAAATATAAATGCATAGTATACTAAAAGAAAATGGATCGTGCAAGGTCTGAAAATATCACGATTTCATATGCAGGTAACAAATTTGTCCTGCTTTTTACATTTTCAAATGCTCGGTGGTTGTGTATGTGGGAATCCTAATAGATTCAATTTCAGTCACAGGTGGATTCCTTTCTTTGTTTTTACTTTGTGTTTTGCATTACAGACAAATTAATAATCGGAAATAGAGAAAATAATATAAAAAAACACTGTTGTCTCCCTCTGAAATAGTTTCTTCGAGGATGTAATTGTAGACATATACAGACATTTACAGTAAGGGTTACATCTCTTTCCAAAGAAAAGCAGTGTATTGAATAGAGCTGGAGGTCAGTTGTGTTTAATCTTTTTTTCTCTCCTCTTTGTTTATTCTCAGATGGCGTCCTAGACCTCTCCACAAAGAAGAACCACAGTGCAGGCAGCCCCAAAGCTTTGCTCAACTTCACCCCCAAATCTGGACTCAAAGGGTAAGAAAGCAAACTAGTCTATTTAACCAAAGCAGCTCAGTTATTTGCCTGAAACAGCACTGGTGAAAGAAATAAAGCAGTGTTGTAATTTTGCACTACACTTCACAGACAAAACTTGGCAGTCTCTTTATGGCTGTCAACCATATTGATTACCAAATACTTATTAATTAATGAATATTTGATTTAACTTAAATAACCCTATTAAACTCAATTACAGCTCCATATTTTTTCTTGATCTCTGCTAAAGTGGCTTTAGGTTCCAGTCACACATGCCTAGAGACTGGTTGCCAAACATCTGACAACCTCCAGGTGCTAAGGAAAAGTGCGGATTCTGTGACCGGTTGATGATCTCCAGCGTAGAAATTAGTGCAAATACCCACAAGCTATTCAACCAGCAGTGAAACAGCATCTTTTGAAATGTGTGGGTTGCAGTGATAAAGAAAAACGTTACTTTTAAAGCAAATGTTTCTGGTTTCCATCGTGATTTTTCAAGTTTCACTGCAGCTCCGAGGGTAAGTGGCGAGTGTTTCCAGACTGGTCAGTCTCTTCCATACAAACTATGAGCAATCGCAGCAAACGGCTGTCAACCAAAGTAATCACAGGGAAGTTTGTGGTGCAGCACCCTCTCTGTGGCAGATATAATGAGCTCTCATTTCACTTTATGTGAGATAAGAAATTTTAGCTCCTCTCCATGATGCCAGCTTTCTTCTGATTGGCTGCTACTGCAAACAGAAGGTTGGAAGATCAAATGCTTGGGAACGCTGCGGTCTCAGCCAAAGCTGTCTGGCTGAGATCAGAATATTAGGGAATTGACATCACACAGAGCCCAAAGACCCCAAACTGTCTGAAATTTAGAGAGACAAACTGAGCTCTTGGATCATAGAGATTATTTGTAAATAAACTGTACTGGCCTCATTATTCAACCTATAGCAATATTTAATATAGACCTTCACCACTATATGAAACACATCTAAATAAAAAGCATAATCTCTCCTCTGTTTTGTACAGTCAATATTTGCACCATCAGTATATACTGCATGCATTCACAATAGATTATTTTCGTGAAAAGGAGCTGCAGAGTAGATCTGTCAGTTTATGTACCTGTATTCACTTTGGGTTGAAAGTGGGGAGCTGTTAACAGGTAAATTATAGGTCATCAGATTTTGTTATGACTGCACTACTCTATCTTGTTATGCATACTCGATATGGCTGTCATCACTAAATAGTGCCTTTTTTAAATAAATAAAAAGTGACTGAGAAAGAGCTGTGTGATGCTCCCATACTGTTAGTTCAGCTAGGCCACAGAGTGAGGCTCAACCTTAAGCCTGGCAGATTCACTTTTCCTTGGCTGGCACTTAGCTGACACCCTTCCACTCATCAGCTGCCCACAGTTGCTGCACATCTGCAAGCCACTTTTCAACCCACATCCACCCCAAGCCCTCCTCCCTTCTGTGACATAACTGTTGTCATTGATTCCTGGTCTGTGTCTCTGTTGGGGTCTTGCTGCTCCCCCCACCATTAAGTGTAATTCATGGAACCACGTATGTGTCAGTTTTGCGTAGGTTTTTTGGCTATGCAGGATTTTTGGGTATGCAACCAACACAGACGTGCTTGCATGCGGTACTTCAAAAAAGCAACGGCGTGTAGGCTGACAGTGATGATGCTCTGTGTAGGAAGAATGCTGACTGGTTGAAAAGTAGGTTTAAACAGGAAGGAGAAAAAGTGTGAAAAAATAATCAGAAATTTAAAGAAGCCCACAGAAGAAGCAAAGCAAATATTTTGCACAGTTTTTAACACTCAGTTTCAGTCCACTTCAAAAATCTCTTTGTCTGTTATGACTGCTGTGTTCTCCGTGGCAGGGGCTAAGCTAAAAGATTAACAGCAGCCCACAAACACTGATCTGTAGGCTACTTCGCAAGAGTAGTCCATAGTTGTTCCACATGTTTTGACACTGCCCCCAGGTGACAGTGCACAGCTACAACATGTAGATGATCAAGAAAGTGTGTTTCTTTCATCGAGAATCTAGTAAATCTTTCTCAGATGTTAAAGATTTTAAATCATGTAGACAATAAAAAGAGTTTGTGTTTATATTCGGTACTATGCTATTCGTTCATCCAGCCAAAGGATTCATAAGGGTATGTTGTAGCGAGGCATAATCTCTCTGTCTACAGTTCACAAAAATCACTCCACCTCCTGGAGTGTTGGTCAGAATTTAACCGAACTTCACCACAATGAAAGCCTAATGGGAAAAAGGTCACATTTGTTAATTTGTGGGCGAGAATTGCGATGGATCTTGAACTGGATGAATTATTACATTGTTCTGATGATAAATGTATTAATTAGTTATTATTAATCTCTGACTCTCTTTTAAACTGTGTTTTTTGTCCCTTGGTCATGGCAGATGTTTGCCACTTCCAGATCCTGGTTCTGTTCAAGCTTTCTTCCTATTAAAAGGGAGTTTTTCCTTCCCACTGTCGCCATTTGATTGTTCACAGGGGGATGTTTGATTGTTATAATTTTCCTCCGTATATAAAGCGCCTTGAGGTGACTGCAGTTGGGATTTGACGCTATATAAATAAAACTGAATTCAGTTGAATTAAAGTCAGTTAGATTCTTGATTTTACAGAAAATACACTTTCTTTGTAAAGCTGAGCACAGGACTGCAGGTCTTGAAGAGATTGTGTCCATATTCAGTTTCTCCACATTTCTCCACTTTTATTCTTCACTTATTGATTTTACTCTAATGAACTATCATTAGTTTAATGGTAAGTTTATATAGATTTGTTTCATCAACCCAACAGTGTTACAATAGCAATATCAACATGACTTTGTCCTGCAGAAAAGAAGCCTTTGTCAGTGTCTTAGTGAACTTTCTTTGCATTGCATTCTGTTAACTATTGATGAACATAATTTTCCTTGAGGTTGTGTTAAGAATCATGTGTGTACATGTGTGCGTCAGGAGGGAATAAACAATTTATGCTAATTGCGGTGGTCATTTTCATGAAAACCTTTGATCTGTACTGTAGGTCAAATATGGATTGAAACAGGTTCGATTCAGAGAGCATATGCGACTGCAACTGCTGCACTGAGATGTTATGTTAAATTTGGGCATGATGTAGTGGTGTGCAGGTTTTAGTTTAGTTTACGGCTTCCTCATTTTACCCCAAATACTCTGTGATAGTCTTGGTGCCTGTCTGATCACCTGTGTTTGTTGCTAATATGAATGATATTGCGATCAAGGTTACCATAACAGAAAAATATTAGGTGAAAACTGACAGACACTCAGATGCTTTTTTTTCTTACCCTAACATAGCAACAGATTTCCTGCTGACAAACAAGGCTATAGCCCAGCAGGTAAACCTTGGTGAAGTATTTGCACAACACGATTAAAACACAGTTAGAAACAGCACCTTAAGCCTATGAGGATAGGTCTTCCTTCTAAGGATTGAAATGTCTCAAAAGTCCTGAGGCACCAGGCCTATGAGCCTCACTACCAGTGGATTGCTGTTATCCTGAAATGTATCTGGACAAATCTTCTATTTGTGAATAGTGCTTCTAATTGATAACGCACTCATATGGACTTTGAAGTTTGATGACAACCAATGATTGTGGCTGATACCTGTAATATTCTTTGGCATCTGTTGGTGTTCTCCTACTCAAAAAGTGCAGTCACAGCCGTATCCTTTATTTGGGCACATCGTCCAGGTACGTTAACAACCAACCTAACATTGGGCAGCTCATTTTGGCATGTTTATTATTTTTAATTATTTCTTCATATATTTGAAACAATTTTGGAGGTCATGTTCAGGCCAGTCAGCCCTTCCTGCCCCGTGTTTATCAGAAGGCTTAGCCTGTTTCTATTGTGACAGTCTTTGATATCATTCAACTTCCCCTCTAGAGAACCTCTTGCCCTGTGGTCCAGACTTACTCCACCTTCACTGCAGCTGGCAGTAATACTTAAATAATAATGATTAGAACAAGGATTTCCATCACAGCAACTATTTACCAACCCTGGCATCTGTTAGTTAACATCTGACTACCGTGTCTCATGCAAGGAGAGACTATGGAAGGCAACTGGTTATTGCTGTAGAAATATAAATACAATTCAGTTCTGTTGGTAACGGCAAAATTAAACCACCTTCATGCAGTGGGTTACATAAAAAAGCAGCAATTGAGATTTATTTAGACCAAAGAAAAAACTATAATGCCATGCATCCTTGTGCTACATTATATTAAATGCAGCTGCAGTAACTGCAAATAGCTAATTGATGCTCAGTAATAATGTGGGAAACAGCAAATGTTCTGCTTAAAAAGAAAACGTGTTGCATAAAAGATGTGAAAGATTTGTTTTATTAGGTTGTCAGTTTTAGCTTTAATTAATCACTCAATACTGTATGTATTAAAGCATCAGTTCATATAAGTGCAAGATACGGTCTGTTGCTCTTTTCTCTTTTTGTAATTACCTCAGTTGTTTCAAATCTACCCCTGTCTTAAAAATAACTTTGATCTTATATGAAGAACTGTGTTCCTGAAGTTCTTTTCTTCGTCTTCTTCTCCATCCAGACTTTCAATCAAAGCAGATCATACCCTGCCAGAGGCGGAAGAGGAGGATGGGCTGCTGCAGAAAAGTTTGCAGGACGCAATGAGGGAGAACTACGTCAACTCTAACTCCTTCAAGCCCCCACTGGCCCGCTCGCTGCGTATTAAGGAAGAGCTTCTCAGCCAGAAGCATCGCCTTCTGAGTCAACCTCCTGCTCTTTCACTGTCTAATCTAGAGTCAGCTGGCTTGCTCAGTCATAGCCAGTCCCATTCCTTGCTTGGCCAAAAGGGTTCTTCTTCATTTTGGGGAAGTAAGGCTCACCTTGAAAGCCTAATGAAGCTGAAGCAGGCCAGTGGAGCTTTGAGCGACCTCAAAGACCTGCCTACATTCCTGGAGCATCAACACCACAACCACCACGGAGCCTTCACCTTTAAGAGTTCCCTTCATCATCACCACCACAATCAGGTTTCCAAGGCCCAACATCATCACATTGAAGGAAAGAGAGACCAAGGCCACTCTCCGCCTGTTGACCTGAAAATCCCCCAGGTTCGGGGCATGGATCTTTCCTGGGATTCCCATTCCTCTGAGCTTTATGGCTACGGTGCAATGGGGGTCGGGGGTGGTGGCCATGGGGACAACACTCTGAGCCGGAAGCTAAGAGCCATTCTGCCAAAGCAGAACCGCCGAGGAGGAAGCCTTGGGAGCCTCTTGGATGGGGCTGCTGAATATTGGAACTCAGACTTGGACCACTCAAGTTCTGGGCCGGCGTACTCCATCTCAGATGTGGAAGGGGACCCAAGCTCCAAGCAGCCAAGGAAGAAGAGAGGCCGATATCGCCAGTACAACAGTGAGATTCTGGAGGAGGCCATAGCTGTAGTGATGAGCGGGAAGATGAGCGTGTCCAAGGCACAGAACATGTATGGGATCCCACACAGCACCCTGGAGTACAAGGTCAAGGAGCGCATGGGGACCCTGAAGAACCCCCCAAAGAAGAAGCTCAAGCTGATGATGAAGATGGAAGCAGGAAGCCAGGAGTTTCCCAACGAGTCAGAGAACACACCCACTGCAACCCCACGAGGCGACGGTGCATCGCTAGCAGCTGCCGAGCTCAAGGACAATGTAAAAGAAGAAATCGATGATGATTTCAAACCGATCGACTAAACGACTTACACATGTAAACCTCAACTGACTTAAGTAATTTGAAAATGGATGGGGCTTTATTTGTGCCAATTTACTTTGCAGTATCTGGGTGAGCACAAATGCAGGGATTATATGAGGAGGATTCTTAAACTGGAGAGACACAACTAATCGGATGGTTCTTAACTAGTGTCATTTGAGCGATGCTATAGAAGCATTTGTTCAGCTTTTCTATTCAGGGGCTTAACAAATGCAGCTAAAGACATTAGGTAAATGACAATTATTTACGCATGCTGATAATCCCCAACCCCCAAAAATTCTCTCCCGTCTTTTATGAACTTGATACACTGAAGCATTGCTGCTTATAAATGCAGTCTGCTTTGGATTAATATGATAATGATGGGGAAAAATAAGGGGAAGGTTGAAAATTAACTCCTTAGAAGAAGTGACAAATTGGTCCCTTTATCACTCCCCTCTTGCTCATCAAGTACTAGCTCAAAATTGCAACTGTAAGGTTTAATTGTACCATTGATATTCCTCAGTTAGGGTTCGGAATCAAACCCACTCTCTTATTGCCAGGTAGCCATGACGCTTTAACTGAAAATCCTTTTCTTTCCTCCTTCAAATATTCTGCTAATTTCCGTGCGGACGAAAAGCAAGAATAACCCATCCTTTTTATGAACGAGAAGACACAAAAGTCATTCAGGGATGCATGTTTGTGAGTTTCGTGGACACTACTGACTTCTGTAATCGAATTCTTTTCCTCTATCTTTTCGTTTGATTTGTTTTGCTTTCTTTTGCACTACATTTTGAGTCTGGCGCTTACAGACCAGGTTACCTCGGCATTGTTGCCCATGCATCATGCACTTATTATGGTCTGTCTCTGAAGCCCAGTCACAACTTTGCAAAGGGTCAGAGGTGCACATCGCCTGCATACGCTGATTCATATTCAGATGCAGGAGGCTTCTTTAACCCTCTTTTTTGCCAAGGGACAATTTAAGGGGTGATCTGCTTATGGATCAGCGGGGGGGTTTTAAGGCGGAATGCTACCTCACGGACCTCCATCAGTCTCTCACTGCTGATCCTGGAAAGCCGGAGCCACCCGCAAACGGTGACTAAAGTGAGCTCACCCTCTCATGAAGATCGTTACTGGACAAATGCCTTTTAGGATCAGAATGTGAAACTGTGCTGCTACCCAGTTCATTATCCAGTTCCTATAGAGGCTTTAGTTAACCTAAGCTAATGGATTTTGGCTTCTTAGCTAATGACACCATATTGCTGATGTTGTTTTTTCTTTCCTTTTTCTAATCAAAACCAAGCAGAAGCAACTCACATGAGTTTTAAAAGAAATTCTTCTCCCTAAAACTTCAAAGATGGTTTTAAAGGCAGTTTACTACAACAATGTGCATTTATTGTGGGGTGTTCAGTTTGGGGTGGTGGGTGGGTAATATGCAGTGGGCAGGGGTAGTTGGTAGGTGGGGGAAAGGCAGATTTTAATATATTATAACTTATTATGACTGAATATGTAAAAGCCAATCCATGATTCTGGGTGTTTTTTCTCTCTCCTCATTTTTAACTCAGGGTAACTGAGACAGATGTGGATTACAAATATGGTAATTTCCTGTTGGACCTAATAGTAGATGAAAAGAGGACACGGCAAGCTTCTCACCAGTGCTTTGACTCTGGGAGGGCCATATGGATAATATGGCGGTGCCATAGCAGCAGATAGACCTTTGTGGATTTGTGGATTTATGGCGCTGAACCTCTAAGATAGCACTTTTTAAACACAAGAAGAAAAACAAAGGAGAAAGAAAGTTTAAGGTTATGCATGCAGTGTAGCTCTTTTCTGAGGAATACAACAGAGGAGGCAATGAGGAGGTCAGAGAGATGGCATAAAAAAAGCTTTAGTGTTTCTGAAAGGTGCAGCTTGGATCCAAACCACTTATTTTCCTCTCAATTACCTCCACCATTTAAAAAGAAAAGAAAAAAAGTTTGACAGCTTGAACAAGTTCAGTTTTGTGTAGTGTTGTCTCGTTGTTTTCCCCTCCCCTTCGTCGCTAAATGTCGCTCTTCGCTCCTGACACTGCCTGGTGCTCACCCAGTCTGTGAGATTTTTGACATGAGAATTGTAACTCTCTGCTCAGATGAAATGACGATGATTCACTCCTTTTGAAATGTATTGTACATTTTATTTATTTGATTTGATTTTGTTTATTCTCTTTTAACAAATGGCATGCACCACTATTTTTGGCTGATTTTGGGTTTGGGCCAATTCAGAATATTAATCTTGAGAGTAATAATAATCCAACACAGTTAAGTATTGAATCAATCACAATCTAGTTATGATTAGAATCATTTACTACCTGTTGCAATCTTCTCCCACCCCTGGGGTTACTGGTTGTCCACTTTGTGTGACTGCCAGGCATGCAAAGCTAACTGAAGTAACTAAAAAAAAAACAACAACAACAACAACAATAAAAAGTAGTAATCCTGGGACAACATAGCCAGGAATCAATATGCATGAAATGCGTCCAACACTTTGCCAATGCTGAGCATTTGAAGTGTCTAAAAGGTTGCCGCGTGCATCAAGTTGGACCCAGCGAAGGACAATGCACTGATCTGATAGTTAAAACAGGATCAAAGCCTGAGTGGTGATAGTAAAGCACTTGTTATGAACCTGCCTTCACACCAAAGCTGTGAATGAAAGTAGGAACAAAACACATCTCACATTGTGTTCTCTCACACCAATCTCCCTGGTCATGTAATATGTTTTTTTTTTTTAAAAAAAAACAACCCATTTATGCACTATGTAATTGGCGTCATGTGTGCATAAATTAACTCAATTGGCACTTTGACTGAAATCCCCTGAGAGAGGCGATTCCTTGAGGGCCAAACAATATCTGCTGTATAATTTATTCAAGTGACTAAATCATCTACAAAACTTTCCTCTCGACCTTTCTTGAACCTGTTATGTTACATCTGGCTTTGGCTCTGTATTTGTCATTGCTTTCTAAAAGTACAAGTCCCATTTTCAGCCTGAACTTATCTACTGAGGTGCATGCCATTTATATATACACATATATTTATTTTGTTTCTTTTTCTCTTGGGTTTCGTTGATTGTTTATAGTCATGTGGTTAACCGCTCCCCCTGTCCTCCTCCTTGCAACCGAGTCTCACTTACGTGTCTATCTATTTATATTCTGATAGAATAACAAACGAATGTAGTGACATGAATCCGTCGAACAGCAGTCTGCAGATGCTTGATTTTTTTTTTAACAGACTGTTGCTTTCTCTCCTTTTGCTTTCTGCTGCTGTCATTGGAAACACAGTCGTTTTCAGTAGCCTTTAATACCACAAATGTCTCAGGATCGAGCCAGTGGGATGGGCAGCAATATTTGTCAGTCGGAAAATGGCGCATGACTTAACTACCTGTACTGAATTAGTAGACGTGTGTACGCACGCACGCGCTCACACACAACATGCTAACTTGGTCAGTAGAGACCAAGTGCTATACCTCATTCTCAGAACTCCTTTCCGTGCCTCGTACTTTCACGTATCCCTTACCTGGGAGCTTGGCAAAGGTGTAGTTGATACTCTGGGAAATACAGTATCCTCCACTGTTTCTACGCTTTTATAAGCTTTTCTTCTTTGTTTTGCCTTCACATTGCAAAAAAAGACACGTCAAGTGTCTGACTGACCAATACTTGCCACCCACCGCTTTTAAGGTATTTTTTTATTTGCGAAAAAACATTATAGCATAGGGGACTATACAGCTATCCCAGGTTTAGGTTGGTCTTATATGGGGAGAGTGAAACCCTCTTCCTACTAAAATTCTAAACATTTACAGATTCAGTCATCTGGTTTCACCCTGGAGGCAGTGAGTCAGGTTGGTTCCACCCTGGTTTGAGAAGGAATACGTGTTTTTAAATATACATATGTTTGTTTCCAAGTGTAACAGAACTCCAGGATGAAACCTGACCAGGGTACATTTTGTCCTTTTTCTTTCTCAAACCCAGAGAAATCAGAGACCCAGCAGTGGAGATTGGGGGACAGGTGGACAAGTTAACCTTCCTTTATGAGCTGTGATTTTTTTTCCTAAACATTTGACACTGTATTCCCAAACAAAACAAAAAAAACGCAGCACGCACAGGAAAATGTCCTTAATGATGTTCAAAATGAAAAAAAGCTATATCTTATGAATATGTATGTATTTATTTTTACTGTTTTTTGCATCTTCATGTGAGCTAATCAGTTTCTCTTTGTTTGTTTTTTTTAGGTCGGTTGTAATTCAATTTGGGTTTTTTTTCTTCTGAGAGAAAGACTGACAAAGATATAAAAAAGAGAAAAAAATGTCAAAAAAACAAACAAAACAACTACTGTAACCTCACTTATTAGACGACACGGGATGCGCCGTTCTGTCACTGGGCGGTGCACGATGTGGTGGGATACCAGGAAGGAAAGAATTGTATACGATTGCCGTGCACCTCTCCGCAGAGAAGTTGCGTCTGTTTCTTATTCTGTCACGCTGCATATCTGGTTGTCATTTATACCTCAGGTCTGACCACTTCAAAGCAGCTGATTGTATATTAGAAACACACAAACCAGAAGAATCAGGATTTTTAGTGCGGCTCGTTTCCAGATTTTTAGATGTAACTGACATACGCAGATTTTGAAATTTTTTTTCTTGTGATTGTTTGTACTGTTGTTCTTCAAATGGCATATTTGTTTGTTAAACAAAAAAGAAAAATGAATTCTTTAAAAGCCAGAAGCCAGGTTTCCATGAATACAGTTCTGTATTCTTGTTAGCACAGAGCGCGCGCACGCACACAAACCAATAGAGACGTGACGCACCCACAGCAACACACATTCTCGCTCCTCATCAGGTAGCCACACTTTGTGTGGGCGGATTATATGTATAATTATGAAGCTGGAGTCTGCCGTGTCTCTTTTAGAAGCAGGTGGGTGTGTTTTGTCCACAGCCTGCAGAACATCAGCCCTGCTGGCTGATTTTGATCTGGCACACTGGGGCACTGCAGGCACTGCCTCTGTGAAAATCACTTTGTTTGTTTCTTGCCTTTCAACAAAGACTCCTTTTCCTTTTTTCTGGTAAAGGAAAAATCCTCCCTACAGTTGTTCTCTTCTAAGTGGCCAGTCTGTGGTGCTTTGTGCATTCCTGCAGTCTTTTTTAGAACATTTCCTTCAAGCTACCTAGTCTATTTTTGCTGCTGTAAGTGACAACCCTCAATTCCCAGGACTTCTTTTCACGGGGCCTGGAGGATGGGGATGAATTTATTGGGTGGTGAGGCAATAGAAATGGAACAATTTAGAGTCGAGGGCTGCATTTGGTTTTGGTTGGATGTGGGGAAATCAATAGCAGAACGTGCTGTTTATTTGATATAGAAAGAACGTAAAGCGTTGTATCTGCTTGCCAAAAAGCACAAACATGAAGGATGACTTCTCGTCAATAAATCATTCAAGTCTTATTTAGAAGGCATGTTCGAAGGAGCATTTTCTTTATCTGTTTTTAAATAAAATCCCACATTTGACCTATAGCGAGACACTTCAAATCATATAAAGGTAAAGTAAGCATTGCTCCGCGACTGTCTCTTGCAGGATTGCACGCTGGTCTCTTGAGACAATTTGAGCTTTAGGCTTGGATTTATCTACTTAAAGACAAAAATGATTCTGGAGTCTAAGAACCAGCTGCAGGAATGCACAACATATCACCAGTAGTTAAAATGATGGATTAAGTCCCCAGTCCACAATTAATCCCAGTTTTGGACACATGTCTGAGAAAAATATGCCCAGTGTGCTTTGGGGTGGATTTTTCTTTTAACCACATATCCAACTGCATATCCAAGAATCATTTTTGCTCTCTTGCAACAGAATCTACTGCACTCGGAACGCAGTTTTCCAAAGTAAGAATCGGCATCAACTAACAGTTACAGTTCTCCTCGTCCATCGTAAGCTGTGCTGTTTCTTCTCGACACATTTGTACAAGCGCTGCTAAGAGGTCTGTTGAAATGTGCATTTCCTCTGACGTGGAGCGTGATGCCAAGTTTTTTAAATGTCAAAGTGTTTGTGACAAGCAGTCACTCAGGAGCAGGTTGGCTTTGAAAGCAGAGCTGAGTACAGGTCTTAAAGGCCAGACACGCCTCTGGAATGATGCTGATCTGCAGCAATCAACACAACAGACTCCTTCACTCGCTGCTGTTTAACAGCATTAAAGAAATGTGGACGTGCCAGGGTATTTTGGCACAAATCACAAACTAATAATGCCCTCCAAGGATAAAAAGTTATTTGAACATTTTTCCAGTAGGCTTTGATTATTTTTACGGGGCCGAATAAGTGATTACATAAAGTTGTTCAATCAGTGGAATCAAGAGTGCCTTTTTGAAGACTCTAATCTTGAATTTGAAGACACAATCTCAAATCTAGTGCTCAAGGGTTGGTTTCTTAATCAAGTATAATCTAACAACCTGGTTGAAATTACAAAGTAGCTTGAAGAGTGGCATTTTTCCTTCAAAGAAAACGTTGTGAGATTCGGGTCAAATTTGTAGGTTTAAAATTCACAGCCCCACCCTCCTGTTACCTTGCTTGATTAGGTTACACCGTGAGAGGCACACAGGCACACGTTTTTTTATTTTCCTTACCCAGCAGGCCCTCTTTGCTGGTGTGCATCTCAGCCCTCCTTACAGACAGATAGATGCAGTGGTCTGAGGAGGTGGATGGGAGTGCAACGGTGAAATCTAAGTGAAGTGGAGAAGAATAAAGGCCGCCGAAGGTCGCCTTCCCCACCCCCACGATACGGTTAAACATGAGGCTTTTATTGAGATGATGCTGAAATTCACTTCAGAACTCTACATTACTTTACTGCTGATCTGAAGCTTTTAGGTACAATTGGGGGGGGGATGAAAATGCAATTTCGGGCTTTGTGAAGGAACTCTGAGGTGCTCTTGTGTGTTGCCATGACAATCTTGCAGCATCGTTCCCGTGTGGAGGTGTGTCTGGCCCTTTACAGCCACTTACATGGACCAGCTGGTCTCTGTTCCTCTGAACTCAGAACCAACTCTGCTGACACCTGTTCACAAAGATTTAGGGTCTAATTTGGATATTTTAGTAGAACTTAAGCAGTGCGGCAGATTCATTTGCTTTTGTCTAGTGTACTTTGTGTTGAGGGAAATGCTACTGGACTAAGACACGATGCTACAGACCACAAAGATTGAAATTGTTGCTACCTCAGTCTGTCATGTCTGTAGCAAACTATTCAGATGCAGAGAAGTCTGCTGCACAAGGCTGACTTGAAAACTGAAGCGTATTTCCTCTTAGGTAGTTAAACTCATTTTTCATTCGTTCCCAGGCTGTACATCCATGTGAATCTTCATCAGCCCTTTTCAGGGACCTCTGGTGAAGTTAAATGCTGCATAGAGGATTTTATCAGGCTGTTGGTTTTTTCCTTACAGAAAATGTGTCAGATTTTGACTTTCCTATCTATAAAAAGTTTCCAGTGATGCTCTGTCATGCCGGCGCGTCTCTTTACACACTTCTCAGAAGACTAATCATCAACTTCTTGATACCGTCACTTTTTGTCCCGTGGTTATGTGTCATTCTCACAGCATCTTTGGTCATTGGAGCGTGAGCGGTGCAGGGCTGACAGGGCCTCATTTGTTCCCAGAGAGATGGGGCGTTCCTGGGCCACTGCAGGTCTGTCACCTTTCTTCAGGCCTTTTCATAAACGTCATTTCCTTCTTCTTCTTCTGGTGTTCTGTTTTTATTCTGGTAACTCTTCACAGAAGCTTTTCTTTTCTTGGGTTAACTGTGTACATATTTGTTTTTTAAAGACAGGGCTTGAGGCTCTTTTAGCAACAAGGAGATCACTATCCTCTGGAATACTGAGTCTTTCTAGAAGGAAAGAAAACCCACTGAAATTCTACGTATGGGATTTGGTTAACATTTCAGCTGTAGTGTAAATTTTATGAACTCTCCCCAAAATATACTCCGTGTTTTAAAGGTTTGATCTCTTGTTTTGATGGTTCAGGGTAATGAGCTCGGGCTTGGCTTTTGGTTTCTACGTTTAAAAAAGAGAGAGAGAGAGGGAGCAAGAAAAACAAGAAAAAAAAGTGAGCAGGTGTTGTGTTTTGTTGAAATCGCCCGTGTGTTTTCCGTGATCCTCTTGTAGCTTGTTTTTGCCGTCCTTCACGTTATGACGTTCGCTTAATTTGCCGTCTTTGACAGCCACGTACCTCCTCTGTTACTTTCGAGTTATGAAGTCTACACTACATGCAGATAACCACTGCATTTTTAGTCAAGCTGAAGAACAACACTGGCTCATGAGATCGATTGTCAGGTCAGACAGACTGGCACTTGCTGAGTGGATATTGGAGGTCAGTCGTCAGACAGGAAGTTTGGTGGGTGAGATACAAATTCCCAAACTGTAAAGAAGATTAAATGTCACGAGACCTCACACTCATCTGGAAGCAAGAACATCACTTGAAAGGGTATTTTATTGTTTTTGATGAATTCTGTACTTTGTTTTTTAGCCAAATACTTTTCCAGTGCTTTATAAACAGCAAGGATTGTAAATCTGAATAACTCATAGCAGGGGAGGCTCATGCAGAGCTCGTTTAACAGCCCAGCTCGTTGGTTCTCTGGAGATCTAACAAGACTCAGGCTGTTGCCTTCCCAAATGTAAAAATTACAGGACGCTGCTCCATTAAAAACAAGAAGAGAAAAAAATAAAACCGAACGAGCGCTTTGAATCCACGTGCGGGAAAAAATAACGCTGTGTTTGTTCTTTCAGTCTTTGATGATGCTCTTTTTTTTCATCTTGGTGTTTTTGGTGAGCAAAAATGTAAAAAAGAAAAAAACTTACAACACAGAATACCTCAGACAAGAAATCCATGTAACCTTGACGACCTCCTTATATTGTCAGACCCTGTCCATCAACACTCATCTCTGGACACTTTCATCTCCATTTTTGTCATTTTTCTTTGTTCCTCCTGCCAAATGTAGTGCGTCGTAGCCGGTAAAGGTTCCACAACTTTGCTTTGTCTATTTTTTTAAACACTAATTTAGCTTCACATTCCCACATGTTCTATTTTCTAATTTGTCGACATTCTTGGTCTTAATCCTTTCACAGCCCACACTGCATTGAGCTGTTGTTTTCAAGACGATTTTAAACACTGCTATTTCCCAGTGGTTCAGAAAGATTCACAGAAGACATTCTTTGAATCCCCGTAAAAGATGGAAGTTTAAAAAAACAGACTCTCCAGTCTTTTGTTTCTCCAAGTGGGTTTGCTGATAGAATGAAGGCCAATGCTGTATGTGAAACACTTGAAACCACACATTCCCCACCTTGTTCCCTTTGCATACCTCTTTATCAACTTTTTATTGTTGTTAAAACTGAATGTAAGAAAAAAAACACAAACACAACAAACCTCTAATTTAACTATACATATTTAAGAATAAAAGAATACTCTATATGTGCACATAGATATACCTATACAAGCCCCACACAGACATAAACACAAATGCATATGTATATAAAAATCTCTAATGTCATATACTTTTATCTTGAAAAGGAAGAGGATGAGCCTTTTCCATTGATGATTCAGGGAAACAATACAGAAGTCCAGTGCAGTATGTTAGGTGAAATCGCTCCCACTCTGTCGCTTTTGGTGTTTGTTTTCTTACTCTGTTCTTGCTTGCTATTTTCCCATGATGTAGCATAGGGCAAAGGGGCAGGGCGGCTCGAGGTTGTTTTTGGTTTTTTTGTTAACAGACAATGTAGTGAAACTAGGATCTTGTGTAGTTGTAGTCTTTTTAGGCCTGATTCTGTGAAATGGGGGGATGGGTGGGTAAGCGGATGGGTCTCTTTTTTCTTTTTTTCCTGAAGCGGACACTGTAAAGACAGTATATGTATGAAGATGACTTAGATATGAAGTCACACTGGGTGGGTTGAAGGGCTGCAGGGAGGGTGATGGCTTATCTTCAGGATGGTCGTGTATATAGATCGGCTTTACCCATCAGTCCTCGCCTGGTTTTTCACAGGTGGGTTGGAATTGTATACTGAAGGCACTGAGAATGAACGCTTTTGCGTGTTTTTATGTCTAGAAAAGAAAAGACTGTTTTAAATGAAGGAAGTGGAGGGGTGATGAACCCTGTTCAGGTTCTCCACAGAAGCCAACAGACAGCGAAGTTGTTAGAAAAAGCGGCTCCCTCGAAACACCGCTTTGCTGGGAGTGACGGATGATTTCGTGGACGTTGACGCTCTTGATATTTTTGCATGCTGGTGTACATACCCCTCAGTCCTTTTGTTTGAAGAGGCTGGTTAATCCAAAAGCTCTCCTTTTCCTTTGGATGTTGTCCGCAGGACAGATTCGGATGTTTTGAATATAAAATATAGCCCCCCGAGGGAAAAAAAAAATCGCCTTTCATAAGAAGGTGCACCTAAGGTGTTTGTTTGTCACTGCAACAGCTTTCGTAGTAGTTTTTGGCTAAAGCTCTTTTGCAATCATTCTGTTTTCCTTGTGTAAAGTAATTTTTTTCAAGTGTATGAGTGTGAATGTGTGTGCCTATGTAAGAAACGATGTGCAAAGCTTGCTTCTTTCGATTTCTTTTTTCCCCCTCAGTTCAACCATGTTTTCGTCTCAGAGTTGTTTTTAAGGAACATTAATCTTTTTGTGCTCTTATGGAAACTCAATGAAACAGTGTGCAAGTTTGAAGAACTGCATCTCTGTCTGTAAAAGATGCTTCTCTCTGGGCATCTTACAGACCTAAATTGCATTACCCAGACACCCTCAGGGACCCTTGACAACACTGCTCTCACTCTTATTCAGGTACTTAATCTATATCGAGGCCTAGCAGTGATCAACTTTAACTATAGTTTATTTCATTAGCCTGTTCCTATGAAAACGAATTACAGCCAAAATTTGATCCGAAACAGTCTGTCTTGCCCTCTACTCATGGAATTACATCTCGTTTTCTAGCCTTACATGTCTCTTTTTGTAACCTCTGGATAGGTTTAGTATGTTCTGAATGTTAGCTGTCTTCTCAGTTCATAACTACTGAGTCTTTGTAAGCACCCTGTTCTCTCTCTGACTTGCGTTAAGTGCCATGGCTTTTGCTCTGTGCAGTAATCAGGAATTGATTATTGTGTTGCTACGAAGCACTAACCTAACAGTGACTTACACCAAGCTAACCTCTTAAAATAAACACGTCAGACAAGTGCACACAACAGTGGTTTGGCTTTAAAATTGTCTTTAAAGCCGTCCACGGTCCTTTACAAATGCTGGTTTAAAAACCAGAGAAGATACAGTAAGCCATCTTCAGGTATCCCTCTGGTTTAAGTGCTAACTTTGTTTTTTTTCTCCACCAACTGTGGAGCCACACACAACAGAGAAATGTGATGGATCTGCCTTCAGTTCTTCTAAAGCTTCAGGGAAAACCTAGTAACCCTCTCTACAAAGCTAAGCTGACTCTTATGTCACCAAACCTGCGGCTGTGTTCAGGAACGAGGCGAGTCTAACTTGGGTACAAATATCTGCTGGGCAGTTTTCAGTGATGTTGTGCACATTTGTTCTGTGATTTTGTTTTTTAATTTCTGGGTTTTTTTAAGACAGCCACTCATCTCTGCTGTGATTGGTTGATGCCTCTGCTGGATGTTAAGTGTTTGTGTTGCTTCGCACAGCTTGGCAGATTCCAATGTCTGTTTTATGCTAAGAACTAGTCATGCAAAGCAGTTATTTATTGGCCTGGTCTTGATGACAGGAGTGTAGTATACATATTGCCTAAATTTTGTACCTCTTACAACAATCACATCACTGATGTTTGGTGAGAACTATGTAAAGCTGTATTTCATGTTAGAGCTCTTGCAATTACTTTCTACATTCCTAATGTTGGTTTTGGTAGTAACCTGATTTTGTTGTGATAGAAATAAATCTGATTGGTTTGGAAAAAGGCTTGTAATATTTGGTAGATGCAAGAAGTGTTGTCCAGGGGTTTAGACTTTAGTTTGGAGAGAACAAAAAACCTCTTTTCTTGTTCTTGGTTTTTGTCCTGCTGAGGTTTCTAAGATTTCGTAATCTCACCTCGCTTCTTAACGGGTGGCTGGACGCCCCGAGACGGGGTCTGCTGGGCTTCTTTTTTTGTTTTCCTCTTTTCCACTGAGATTTTGTTTTTTGGTTTGACGATATACCTCATTCCTTCAGTCCAGCGGGCCCTCGGGGGGGGGGGGCGCTGTGCCGATGCTCAGGACGCTCAAGCCCCCTTTCACGGTTTGGTCCCACCTGGACTGTACCTCTCATAAACACACATACACACATGCATGCACACTTACATACAGGTTCTCCAAATACCCCGATGGACCTCATTTTTCAATATCTACTGTTTACAGTTTGACTAAGAAACTAATTTAAAATATTTTCTCATATTGTAGTTTAATTTATGTACAATGTACAATTTGTTTTTCATTTGTTTTCATTCTATTTTGTACGTTGTGAGTTGGACTTTTATTCTTCTAGATTTCTGTTATTAATGTCCATGTAAATGAGCACTTAACAAGGATCACAATAATCGGTTTTAGTTTGACTGACACTTTTATTTCCCCCCTTTCTTCCTGTTTTGAATTCAAAATCTGATTTTTTGTTTGGGCTAATGAATAAAAAATCATCTCATAATGTCTGTGATTTTTTTTTATATAAAAAGATTAAAGATGATGATTTGAGTTCCTTTGTTTTTTTGTTTGTTTTTTTACTTTATTTTGCATTGAATATCAGGCGACGCTGATTATATCTGTCTTTGTGCATGTGTAAAATATTTTACTGGTTATGTTATATTCAATTTGGTAAAAAAGGAAGAAAAAAAAAGAAAAAAGAAAATTGCCATTTTTGCCACACATTTCAGCTGTAATGTTGTGTAAGGTAGTATTCACTGGATGCTAGAACCTTCTTTTCAAAACCACTATTCTTCTAATAAATTTTGTTGTGAAAATACCTCGAGTCTTGTCTGAGTTTGTGTTTTGTTTCATAGGAACACCATAACCTGCCCGTATGCAAAGTACTGATTCGATGCAACAAGTACCAAGGCTGAGCTTTGATCAATGGACTGTCTTTAAAAATTGCATCACTCTTTTTACAGTTTCAGTATCACAAGTCAGCATCATGCAAATACTGGGAACCACCGTAACCTGCTAGTGACAAAATCCAACACAAGGTTTTCAATGTAGCATCTCATTTCTTTGAAATCCAGTTTCACGACTGTCAACAACTTCCAGCGACCACTCACCAACTGGTAGCAGAACACACACTTTTCCCTAGTGATGAGTGATTGCCAGGGGCCCACTGACCAGTCTCTAGCCCTGCACGAATGGGGCTTTAGCATTCGAGAGCAAGCGTTCACCAACCAGTCAGGAAAACACAGTTTTCCCTCATGACCGGTGGTTACCACAGGTAACTGAAAGGTTTGTAGGCCAGATACTTGAAACGAGCAACTGGGGACATAAATACATCAGGAAACTCGAATAAAGACAAAACAATTTTCTCATAGGCTTTTGTACAACCTGGATTACTTTTGCAACCCCAGGGAGGAGAGTCTGACCCCTCATCCCTTCCTGGGTTTCAAAGATATTAAAGGTCAAGCACTGCCCCAATGAGAGGAACGTTGAGGCACTTGAACATTGGGGTGTAGATATTACTATACACCATTCATCAGGATGTAATATCAGGATGTATGGCAATAAAAAAAAAAAAGAATAAAGTCATGGAGCCATGCATTTTAAGTTTGTCCAACGAAACAAACGTAGGATTTGCAGATGCAAAATTATATAATGGGGGCTCATCTGGGGCATAATTTGGTCCCGTTGGCACTTCATTTCAATTTGTATTTATACAGTGCCAAATCACAACAACAGTCACCTCAAGGTGCTTTATATTGTAAGGTAGACCCTACAATCACATGACCCCCTATGAGCAAACACTTTGGCAACAGTGGGAAGGAAAAACTCCCTATTAACAGGAAGAAACCTCCAGCAGAACCAGGCTTAGGGAGGGGCACTCTCTCATAATGTACACAGGCAATGTGTCTGTAAGTTATCAAATGTCAACTTTAAACACATCTTACAAAAAAAACAAAAAAAACATAACCTGCATGATATCAAGTAAAACTCCAGCATACTATTAGACATATTTTCTGATTACTCTCACACTTGATATATCTACTTGAGGGTTTTACATCAGTGTTATTTTGTTGTATTAGCCAGCAGCCCTGAAGTAGTGAGATGTTAATTCAACCAATAACATTACTTGTATGAATGGGCTCTCTAGCTGCCTCCAGCAGCTGAACAATTACCACCTCTCCGCTTCACATCTTAATCTGCTCTCTAATTCTTTGGCCATGCCCACCTCTTTCTCCTTTTCTACTTTCATTTCAAATGTGACTATCCCCATCTTTATCTCTGGCCTTCTCTGCTGCAGGGCCTAAGAATAGAGGCCTTAGAGGTGGTGGGAGGCAGGAAAAGACAAATAACTTTTCAGGGCACATGAAGTAGGTCACTCTCCTATCAAATATTTATTTCTCACACTATGCCTAAGGCTCCAAAAAGACTCCCTCTTTAAATACTTTATCTGTGTGTGCAAGTGTGTTTTCCTATTTCACTCATGAACACATATATGCCAGCCCTTTATCTGTGGCTCACTGAATCAATATTGTGAAAATTTGGAGGTTCCACTCACTTTAGGAGGTCTGACCTCGTTTTGTTTTGTTCCAGCCTTTATTAAATAGATATTGAAAAATCTTTTCGCCACAGCACCATGCATTGATCAATTTTGGTGTATTTTGCAGTGCACAGGAACTAAGTGTTCAAAATAGGAATAATGAAATAGAAAATAGGGGTAAAATTTTAATAAAACCCCTAACCTCAAGACCGAGTTTATAGCCCTCTATGGATTATTATTCAGATCTTCCAATAAAAGCATTTTGTGTGACCTTCTATCATGAAAATATATAACACATACTTTCAGCTCAAATTACCGCATGCATTGCCTCCATCAATAAGTCAAGCTGAAATTTACACCCATGGTTTTCAAACAGCAGTGACTTTACAGGTGGGTGCCAAAGATTCATGTCACCAAATCATATGTTCACTTCTTTTCATTGAGCAATGCTGCTGTGTAACGGACAGAAATGTGTTGTTGTAGAACATCATGATGTCACAGTTAGTTTATTTTTGATATACTGGCGATGTGGTACTGTGCAAAAGTCTTGTGCGAGCACCCAGACTTACTTGTGATTGTAAAAAAGTGAAAATCTTTCAGAAGGTCTTTTTCTGTAAGATTGGATCCCTTTTCACTCATATTCAGTCCAGTCCTTGTAGCTGACCATTTTTGGTTATTACATTACGTAACACCAAACATTCAGGCAAAAAAAGACAATCAAGGAATGAACTAGTGTGGTGTCTGCACATACCAGACAACGTAGAGGAGAAGACACTTTTCTATGTATATGTAACAGTGACAGTTGTGTGGTGTCTCTTGAAGACAACCTAAGTTAATATTTAGTGATGTCACAAGTATGCGCCACTCAGGCCTCATATCTTTACCTCCTTAATTCAAGGTAACGTTACGGGTTGTATGAACACTGCTCGCTTCATGTATACTAAGACAGCAGCCGTTCAAATGAGCCTGGTAAGGTATTCAAGATATTCAAGAAATATTCCATTAATGAAAATGGGACAGACCGACGGCCAACCTGACAACAACTGCTGCAGGGAAATATAAAGATCAGCTTGAAGATGTTTTTCCCCTTATAGTAGGCACTGTCATTTGTGTGTATATATATAGTAGAGAGAGAGAGAGAGAGAGAGGATTTATAGAATGATAGATTTTTGCTTACAGTTGATTAATTTGCGGGAAAGCAGCCTCAGTTTGAAAACTTGTATCATGAACTGAGTGACTAACTTTATTTCACCTATTTTCCTTCATTCAAACCTCAGCAAATTCCCAGACTAAGCTGTTAGCAAATGAAGAAGATGAATACAAAGACAAATGTTCTTATTCAGATTAACACAAAAGTCTGTCTAGAAGAAAAGGTCAGAAAGTTTTCAACCCAAACTAGTTCAGTCTAAAGATATCTATATATCTTAGACACCTCTTAGAATGTGTATGCAAAGGATACGGTTTTGGGTACTAGAAGCTTCCAGATTTCTGATTAGCATCTACGTTGGTACTACATGGGTTAGGGTACTACTGACTGATCACAATAAAGGAGGTTTTACCATCATTACTTAAAACCCCAACTACACGCAGCTAAAGAGTCCATGAGAGGGATGAAATTTGATGAAGTCATTGAGAAGCTTGAAGCCATTAGCAATCATGATGCTTTTTGAATTTATCTGCAGTTGACAACAATGGCCTGCAAATAGACATGGAAGTCTTGACCAGGTTATCTGCCAGCTACACTATAAGGCTTGAAAATAACTGAACAGTTCACTCATTTCATCCCTACATTGTTAGTATTAAGGTTGTCCAAGAGTCCCAAGTTTACGTGTAGTTCACTGCAAAACATTATAAAGTAGGGATTAAAAGAAAAAAATGTGGATAAAAATAAATGTTTCGGTTCCTTTGCACAGCTTGGATGATACTAATGTCTTTTTGACATGAGGAACTAGTCATGCAAAGCAGTTTTTATTATTATTATGTACTTCTTACACCAATGAAACCAACCAGATGTTTGGTGAAAACTATGTAAATATATATTTTGTGCCATATAAGTTCTTCAAATTACTTTCTACATTCCGGTTGTTGGTTTTGTTGTGATAAAAATAGATGTGATTGGTTTTCTGCCTCTGGTTAGCATTGTCACGTGCTTGGAGCTTACGTGTTCTCCGCGTACCTGCATGATTTCTCTGCCAGTACTACAGTTTCCTTCCACTGTTCAACGACACGTTTGGTCATTCTAAACTGGCCGTAGCTGTGAGTGTGAGTGGTTGTTCCCCTCTATTGGTTAGTTTTTTAACTCCGGATCCGAGCTGGCCGAGTGAGATCTCGAGGGAGAACAAAGGGAAGCGGCGGCGGCCTAGAGGGAAGCGAGCCGGCGTCAGGAACAGGCTGAGAGCTCGTGCACACCGCACACCTCTGCCTAGCATCCTGCTCGCCAACGTCCAGTCACTGGAGAACAAGCTTGACGACCTCAGGGCCAGGATAAAGTTCCAGAGAGACATTCGGGACTGCAATCTCCTCTGCTTCACCGAGACATGGCTGAACCCAGCGGTGCCGGACCACGCCATCCAGCCGGCCGAGTTCTTCTCGGTTCACCGCATGGACAGGACACGGGACTCGGGGAAGTCAAGGGGAGGCGGCGTGTGTTTAATGGTGAACAACAACTGGTGCAACAGTGCGAACGTTGTTCCTCTCACACGCTCCTGCACACCAAATCTGGAACTACTGTCCATCATGTGTCGTCCTTTTTATCTACCTCGGGAATTTACATCGGTCATTGTAAGTGCCGTTTATATTCCACCACAAGCGGACACGGTCACCGCCTTATGCGAGCTGCATGAGGCACTCACACAGCACCAGACACAACACCGGGACGCTGCGCTTATTGTGACGGGGGACTTTAATAGCGCCAACCTCAAACGCGCAGCGCCGAACTTTTATCAACACATCACCTGCCCCACCAGGGGTGAAAGGACACTGGACCACTGCTACACTACGGTCAAGGACGGCTACAAGGCACAATCCCGCCCCCCGTTTGGCAAATCTGATCACGCCGCCATCTTCCTCATGCCAAAATACAAACAAAGGCTGAAACAGGAAGTTCCGGTTCAGAGGAAGGTCGCGCGCTGGACGGATCAATCGGTGGCCGCGTTACAGGACGCACTCGATGACGCAGACTGGGGCATGTTCAGAAACAGCTCCGACGATGACGTCAACGTGTTTACGGAAGCGGTTGTGGGATTCATCGGGAAACTAGCAGATGATACCGTGGAGACAAAGACTATCACAACGTTTCCCAACCAGAAGCCGTGGGTGGATAAAACCATCCGCGACGCTCTGAGATCCCGCACCGCTGCCTACAACACGGGACTCATGACGGGGGACATGGACCCGTACAAAGCCGCGTCATATAACGTGCGGAGGGCGGTGAAAGAGGCGAAGCAGCGCTACGGGAGGAAACTAGAGTCACAACTCCAACAGAGTGACTCTAGGAGCCTGTGGCGGGGACTAAGGACAATAACGGACTATAAAGCACCAACAACCGGTATGACGAACGCGGCCGTGACTCTGGCAGACGAGCTGAACACTTTCTATGCTCGCTTCGAGGCTGCAGCTAAGGTCTCCAACAATGCTAGTGTTAGCGGCGCTAACGGCTGCAGACAGGAAGATACTGCCAGCACCGGAAACGTGCTCGTCATCTCCGAGCATGAAGTAAGGAGAGCCTTCAAGAGAGTGAACACCAGGAAAGCAGCAGGACCAGACGGCATCCCAGGTCGTATCCTCAGAGACTGCGCATACCAGCTAGCTCCTGTGTTCACTGAGATATTCAACATCTCTTTATCTCACTCGGTGATCCCCACATGCTTCAAAGAGTCCATCATTGTTCCTGTCCCGAAGAAACCCCACCCTGCTTCTCTCAATGACTATCGCCCTGTAGCCCTCACCTCAGTAGTGATGAAGTGCTTTGAACGCCTGGTCAGAGACTTCATCATTTCTTCACTACCAGACACACTGGACCCACTACAGTTCGCTTACCGTCCAAATCGTTCCACAGACGATGCCATCTCTCATCTCCTCCACACATCACTCACTCACTTGGACACTAGAAGGGGGAATTATGTTAAAATGCTCTTCATAGACTACAGCTCTGCATTTAACACCATAATTCCCTCCACACTCACCACCAAGCTGGAGCATCTGGGACTCAGCTCATCTATGTGTCAGTGGATCTCCAACTTCCTAACTGGCAGACCACAGGCAGTAAGGATGGGCGGACATGTCTCAGCCTCCACCACTCTCAGCACTGGAGCCCCCCAGGGGTGTGTTCTGAGCCCCCTGCTGTACTCTTTGTACACATATGACTGTGTGGCCACTACCAGCTCCACCACCATCATCAAGTTTGCTGACGACACCGTCGTGGTGGGCCTGATCTCTGATAACAACGAGACGGCCTACCTGAAGGAGATTAGGAATCTGGAGAACTGGTGCCAGAGGAACAACCTCCTTCTAAACGTCAGTAAGACAAAGGAGCTGATAGTGGACTTCAGCACTAAGCAGGAGAGGAACTACCAGACCCCCGTCATCAACGAGTGCCCAGTGGAGAGAGTGGACAGCTTCAAATACCTCGGAGTTCACATCACGCAGGACCTGTCATGGTCCTGTCACATCAACACTGTGGTGAAAAAGGCCCGACAGCGTCTCTACCACCTCAGACGCTTGAGAGACTTCCAACTGCCCTCCAAGGTGCTCAGGAACTTTTACTCGTGCACCATAGAGAGCATCCTGGCGGGAAACATCTTAACCTGGTTCGGGAACAGCACCATGCAGGACAGACGAGCTCTAGAGAGGGTTGTGCGGTCAGCTGAGCGCACCATCCGCTCCGAGCTCCCTGACCTGCACTCAATCTACAGCAGGCGGTGCTGGACCAAGGCCAGGAAGATCGTGAAGGACCTCAGCCATCCCAACAACAGACTGTTCTCTCTGCTGAGGTCAGGAAAGCGATTCCGCTCCCTGAAGACCAACACAGAGAGACTGAGGAGGAGCTTCTTCCCGCAGGCGATACGGTCTCTCAATCACACCACCACACAGTACTGACCCACACATATGGTTCTTACACACACACTGGACTTTCTGGACTTTGGTTTTGCACAACACTGGTCACTATATTCTTCATTTCCGGTTAATACTTGTACAGCTGCTGTTATTGTGTATATATTTATTTATATTTAGATTTCTTCATACATTCTTATATAGTTCTATATTGTGTATTTTGTTGTACAGTTATTTTATTTTCAACTTTAATTTATATATTTTATCTTATTCTTCCCAGTTAAATTTACCCTTCATTCTAATTTGTGTTGTACAGTTATTTCATTTTTAACCTTAATTTATATTTTATTCCTTCCTAGTTAAATTTACCCTTTTTAATTTTTCATATTTATTTCCTATCTTATTCATAGCCTTTCCTTTTTTGTTTTCTTTAGGTCACGAGCAGTTGTCCAAGCATTTCACTACATATCGTACTGTGTATGACTGTGTACGTGACAAATAAAAATTTGAATTTGAATTTGAATTTGAATTTTCACGATAGACTGGTGACCTGGGTGCACCCTTCACCAGTGACAAACTGGAACAGGCTATGGCCAGGCTTGGGAAAAAGTGATGTCTTTGTTTTGTTTTTTTGCTTGTTTTCTTGTTTTTAAATTATTGTGTTCTTATAGACTAAAAATAAATAAATCAAGATTTATTTAACTGATTGGATCCTGATGAAATGACAATGTTCCTTGAATGTATTTAGGAAATTGCAAACATTTAGAAATAAAATCACTGATATATCTGTTGATTTATTTATTTTTAATTTAAGACAGTTAAAAATGTTAAGTTGCCCAGCCAGAGTTCTTTGCTTACATGTCTTGAATTTTTCTGGTTTCTCACTGACTCTAAGTTTGAAATGCCAACTATTTCATTTAGACTGATATGGCAAAGCAAATTCTGCAAATGATTACACTTGAGAAGCGAAAACTAAGAAAGCTTCTTTTCCAGCAACAAATTACTCGATTGCTAAGCTTGTCTGTTGATATACATACATGAAAAGAAGCACATATTTTATTTCGTACATTTAAACCAGCTGAACTGCCTGCTGTTGCTGGTCTTCCTATTATAAGATGATGGAGCAAAAGTGCAGCAGCAGCAACCTTGTAATAAAAAGCTTTAATGGTTCCTATTGTGTCCTTCACCTCAGAGCATGGCAGAAATGTTTGCTAAAGAAATGTACAAGTAGAAACATTTGATATAAAATATTCTCCTCATTCCGACCTTTACTCCTGAGACATGAACACATTTCCCTCCTCTCGGTCTGTTTTTCATATACACACTGACTGCTGTGAAAATGTCAGAGCCCCCATCAGAAGCCCCTCCTGCTGTGGTGTGTGGTGGCTGTGCCCAGCAAGGCTCCCCATTACTGATTAATGGAACCACATCAGCACCGTTCAATTAAGACTCAGCACCAGCCCCATGCGGTCGTCTCCCCAGGCCTGTCTGAGCCGCGTTTAGCTGTGACACACCAAGGATGGCGGCTCCTAACAAGCTCCATACAGAAACTGATGTGCAGCGGAGGGTGAAGAGCCATAACTTACATTACTGTTAACCTACTTTTCAAAATGTTGTTTTATGCCTGTGTGCAGTTCCTTGGCTTGTCTTTGTGTATGAAAGATGATATACAAATAAACTTGCCAGGTTTCCCACAAACCATACATGTGGCATGAATTATCGATATAAATTTCGGCTAGTCGTTGCAAAAACATCTGATCATGTGATCAAATAACTCATGTGACGGAAAATGTTTGTTGGCACCAGATGTAAGAAACTCGTCCTTTTCTGAGTCTTTAATGATAATTTGAATATGTTAGTGATTATTAGATACAATAGATTTAAACAATCATTATGACATCACCACCGGTTCAGGGGGACAGTGAGACAATGGTAATTTTGACTACAGTGACTGAGGGTTGATGCACTTAACTGGGGATAACATTTATTGGATAACCTCAGATCTAATTAATTAATTGTGCAACTGTCACAGCTTTATTCAAAAATTAAAATCTGTGCTGGATTATTTTGTGTTTCACAGACATGGCTTTTAGGTTTTGTTGATCTGCTGCAGCAATGTTTTCTCTGGCCTGCCACTTATGGTTTTGCTCAGTTCTTCAAACCTTTTAAAGACACAATGCACACCTGAGATATGCCAAGTTTTTGTCTAATAGCTCTTTGGGAATCACATTATTGGTGCAGAAATATAATTTGATATCTGTCAAACTGTGGTCTTTTCCTAGATTCAACTAAAGAAATGGAAACAAATTATGTTTTTTAACAAAGTGCTTAAAGGCACAATTTAACATTGTTTTTTTTTTGCTAAACTGTCTGTTACGTGCTCCTCAGCTGTCTGTAAAAAAGAGGCCAGCCACCCTTTAGCAAAAGCTCATTTTCACCTCTTGTATCCACGATCTCGTGTTTTTGGTCACTACCCAAAGCTTGTGGCTATAGGTGAGGGTAGAGAGGGTAGAAGTAGAGCTTTGCTTTTATGCTCAGCTCTCTCTTCACTATGATGGACCAGTACAGCATCTGCATGACTGCAGCCACTGCTAACCCTAACCATAGAGATAGCGTGAGGAGTTCAGTCATCTGAGAGAGGTGCAGAGCAGGGCCACTACTAGTTTTAGCATCTGACCAGGATGCCTCCTGGATATCTCCTGGGTGTTCTGGGCATGTCTTACTGGAAAGACCCAGGACCAAGGTCTTTCCTCATCCAGCTCATCTGGAGTTGGCTGGGGAGAGGGAGTCCTGAGCTATTCTGCTCTGGACCCGGAGCATGGATAAGGGCAGAAAATGGATGAATGGATGGTCTGTTATGTGTAGACAAAACACTGGTCCATCCCTTGATATAGGCAGATGTTTTATGCTTGAGTGATTCATAGTTGGTTAACACTGTTGCCTCATAGCAAGAAGGTTCTGGATTTGAATCCTCCATCTGGCCATGGCCTTTCTGTCTGGACTTTGCATGTTCTCCCACAGTCCAAAGACATTCAGTTGGTAGGGTTAGCTTAATTGGTCATTCTAAATTGCACATAGGTGGGAATGTGAGTGCGAAAGGTTGTCTGAATCTCTGTGTTAGACCTGGGGCTTGTCCAGGGTGTACCCCACCTGTTGCCCTATGGCAGCTGGGATAGACTCCAGCCATCCTGAGACTCTAAATTGGATAAGTAGAACAAAATGATAGGATGTGCGATTGATAAGGCAGTTTTAAATGGTTTAACAAACCAACAAAAAAAAAGCCTAGAGAACCATTTGTTCTCCAAGACCACTTCAAAAAATATAAGAAATTCTGGCTTCCTGGAAGCAGATGGATATAAAGATATGAAGGCTCAGACATTCTCGGACAGAAGCTATTTTAACGTAAGTTATTTTAGACTGTGCTTGTGGCTTTCTTTATGCAGCTGTAAACAGTATAACTACATGAAAAAAGCAAAGCATCATAGATCAACTTTAATTAAGAGAAAAACACCAAACATCTTTCTATAAGTCACACAAAGACCAGACATAGAGGTTACTGCTTTCACGTGTGCTAGACACTTATTCATATTCACCCAGAAAGTACATCATTGTTTGCATGGCGTCTTTCAGCAGATTTCCTTGTCCTCCATAATAAACCTTTTTATGCAATTTGCCCGTTGCATTTACAGTATAACAGCACTTCAACAACATGCAGGATAAGCTCACAAAGCTAACAACAGATAACAAAGCTCCCACAAGTCACACAAGGACTATAATTATAGTTGGTTTGTTTCTTTATTTATTTATTAATCAGCACAGCATAAGGATCATCTCCAACTGCAGTGAACCGATTATTTTTTTTCATTAAGTACTACTGCTCTATATTAATAAAAAATATGCTGATAAAAAAAGTCTGCTGTCCACCTCCTCTCAACATCGCGACAGTCTCTGTCAGCATAAAGATACAAAAAGAAGAAGCTCCCCGCCACAACAGAGGAGACTAGCCTTTACTGCTATTACGGTATCATACACTGTATAACCCATCAGACACAACAGCACAACACTTTGGCCTTGTAGATGGTTGCAATGGCTGTTGGCATATAAGTCTCAATACAGGATTTAATCAACCCAGTGAACACAGTGAAGTACAATTTAATGCTTCTTTGTACGGAAGGACAGATTTAAAACACACTGCAAAAGCAGCCCATGTGGTTTTAAAGGTAAAGGTATTCTGCAGAGGCTGAGATTTCAGTCTGACTGAAGCTCACATTTAATTTTTGAAAACCACAAAAGAAAAAAAATCGTGGGTAAAAAAACCTTCAAATGATTATTGAACAAGTATTTCAAAAGAAAGACAAAAAGTGTTTTCTGCATTTTCTGTATGATTATGTTCTTTCTCCAATCATATTCAAGCCCCTGAAAACAGGAGTTAGCTCTGTGTTAAGAAATGCACTCATTCCTTTAAATGGGAGCAGGATTTAGTTTTTATGTCACAGTAAAAACGTGTTTATTTTGCTGCTGCTGACCATGTTTTAGTCATGTTTTCACTGTTTTATTCTGTGTTCATTAATGTAAGAATCAGTTCAAAATGATCAGGAAAGAAGAAGAAAATTGATCCGCATCCCACCCTAAACCCACACCTACATTCACACAGACAGTTTGCGTCAAAGTCATGCAAACAATAAAGTCCCCCCCCAACTCTAGCTAATTTCACATGCAGAGTTTGAATTTTTTTTTTTTTAACTCAAAGTGCTTTTTTTCAAATGAACTATAATGTATTTTAGTAAAAGTCTATTAATAGAAACAACATGAAAACACTTTAGGAATGTGAAGGTCTGAGTGAAGATCACTCTATTGATCAGTGCTTGGCTTTACACACTTTTCTAGTGAATTTCAGTTCATTGTTTAACTGTTTGGCCAAAACTTTTTTTTTCACCATTTCTTGACTTTTTATCAATAACAGTTTAAAAATCTTGTCCAACTTTTTAAATTTAATTTAGTTAAAAATGATGATTAGATGCTACTTGCTTCTGTCTCCAAATAACCAAATAAAGCAGATATAGCTTTTGTCAGATTTGCTCTTCTGTGAAACTTTATTCATTTTAGGATGCTAAAAAACATTTTCAAATCAGAAGTCATAAAATGTCTCACAGTCAAAGACAAAAAAATGACCAGACACAGAATGTAGGAAAAGAATGCACCGTGTGTTTCTTTGAGTTCTTTGAGCGTGAACTTTCTTGCTTCAGTATTGGAAGGCCACAGCTGAACCGAAGACAACGTAGCTGTCGTCTGCAGCTTTCGTGGATCTTTATATGTTGACAGAAAGAATGAAACACACGCAGAAACCCTTCACAACCTCCATTTGATTGGATTTACTACAGCTCCTCAACAATTTGGCCATGACACAAAAAAAATTTCTTTTCACTTTCAGAGAAAGAAATGAAAACATCTCAATCACAACTTAATTTGACACAGAAGAAAGAGCAAATGCTCAGCAAGGTCAAACCTAATTGAAAGTGATTGAAACCCTTTTCTATAGGGGACTGATAGCAACCTTTGCAGTTATTTCACTTTTCTTTCTCTTTCTGTTACAGGAGCTCCTCCCAGGTCACCTTGATAGTTTAGAAACCTTCTTTTAGCAGCTGCCTGAAATATTGGGATTGCCTCTGGCGCTCTCAACCCCCACCATATCCCTCTTTTATCTTCCCCTCAACCCCCCAACCTGCTTTAATTTCTCATTTCCTCCCACTTTCTCTTTTTTGCACATTTTTATTTTATTTTATATATATTTTTTGCTTTATCCTCAGTTTCCATTTCCTACTTAGTCATCTTCTCTCTTTCCTCTCTTTACTATGATTACACTCGCAGCATCTTAAAGATGCCATAGCCACAGGGTGCTTGTGTGTGTGTGTGTGTGTGTGTGTGTGTGTGTTTGTTTCAAGCTACTGGCTTCATGAGGTTATACAGCAGATCCAATGGGCACCTTGAGACCACTAACCATGATCATATCAATAAAAGGGCATCTGCTCTATGGCAAAAAGGCGAGTGAAAGAGAAGAGAAGGAAAAACAGAATGTGTGTGTGTGTGTGCGTGAGTGTGTGTGTGTGGATGGGGGAGGAAAAACACAAGGAGAAGAAGGGAGGAGGGGAGTGAACAAAGAAGAAAAGAGCATATGTAGAGAACAGAGAAAGGAAAGGAGATGATGGGGGAGAAAGATGAACAAAAGGCAGCAGGACACAAGTGAAAAAAGAGTGATCATCAGAGTGTGTGTTGAGAAAAAGACCAGAGAAAGAGAGCATAGATGAAAACATAGAAGGATAAGGAAGAGGACAGAGAAAGTAAGAGGTGGACATACATGGTAGAAGCACTGAAGACAGTGAATAGAACTGAAAACAAAAGTGTGAATCGTAAATAAATGAATACAGGAGGACTCGGGAGAAGACAAATAGAAACTAAAAAACAGAAAACACAACATGTCGTGGTGAAAATAAGAAAAAAATAGAGAAATATAAAAATAACTTGAAAATATCTGGAGGAGTAATGATTAAAAAAACAACAAATGGGAGGATATAAATGAAAAAGAACGGACCAAAAATAAAAATGATATAAGTAAAGGGAAGAGTGGAAAGCAAAGAGAAACTAAAAGTGGGAGAAGATGAGAACAAGAAGAGGGATGAAGCGGAGACAAATAAAGAAGTTCATTCAATGGTAGTCAGAATGAGTGAGGAGGGGGAGAGAGAGGATGTAGTGATGTGAAAGATGAGGAGGAGAAATAAGAGAAGAGAGGAGCAAAAGAGCAAGGACATCAGAGAGGAGATAGAAAACAAAAACAAGGAGAAGTGGATGAAGAGTGGAGAGAAAAATGAAATGTACGTGTAAGAAGAGCTGAGAGGATGAATCAATAAGATGAGAGGAAACAAGAGACGGGAGGAGAAGAGAAGAAAAAAGGAGAGGATCCAAGAAGTGATGAAGGGAGGAGGCGAAATGAGGAGAGGAAATGAGAGAACAAGAGGCAAAATGAGATGACACGAGAAGAGAGGAGACAACAGTTGACAGAAAGAGAAAAGGAGATGAGGGCCCACAAGCGAAGAAAAGAGGAGAGGAAACAAGGACACGTCAGAGGAAAAGAAAGCAGAAAAGAGCAAAGCCAAACAAGAATGAAGGAAGGGAGGTGAGAGATGAAGGAAGCGAGAACCAGAGGAGGTAAAACATATGGGCTGAAAACAAGGGGAAAACAGGAAAAACAAGAGGAAAGGAAATCAGGACACACAGGGGCAAAGGAAACACCAGGGCAGAATTAAGGGCAGAAAAGGGGAAGTAAGCAAGGAAGAACAGGAAATGAGAAAAAAAATGAGAGGAGGGAAAGGAGGAGGGAAAAGCAGATAAGAGGAGACAAGAGGGTCCATCCGGAGAGTGTGTTACACACAGGTAGTCCTGTGCAGGTGAGAACAACTTACTGCCCCCTGCTGCTGTCGGGCAGCATTAAACAGGTTTCTTTGATTGCTTAAAGAGTCGATATTAACTTTCAAAATAAGTCAATGTGCTCATTTAAAAAGCCAGTGAATTTTAAAGCATGAAGGTTAAGATAAGCTAACACATGACAATAAGTACTTTAATGAATACATTATTACATTTTTGTCTTGTTCTGTTGTGTTTTCCTTTGTTGACTGCTAAAATTTCGTAAACTGCTACATTCATAAAAAAATAAAGATTCATGTATTTTGCATGTATTACAAAACACTGAAACAACATGTTAGTAAAATTCACCAACACCAACTTCAGTTTGAATTCTGATCAAACTTGCACTTTTGCACAAATTTGCAGTTTTCTTTCTAAACTGTCTAGTATTTGAATAAAAGCAGAAAAATGTCTATAAAAAAGTACATTCAAAGAAAGATGTTTCATGCTTCAATGTGAAAAGGTTGAAGAATACTAGCAGCTCATTCAGTTCTCAGACTTTGTCCTAGAATAATAATAACGATTTAAATGGAAACACAGTTACATTTTCAGTTAATTCAGAGTGCTCACAAAACAAAACAGGGATCAAACAAAAGAACGTTTCCTAAAGATGAAAAATGGCAAAAGTTATATATGATTAAAAAAAAATACTGCTCTATATTGGCTCTTTTTAAGTCCAATCATAGCTTGGTCGTCTGTCAAAAGCTTACAAAAGGACCTTGAGTCTTTTTTTAAAGTACTGTGAACAGGAAAGAACAGAAATGAACTTTCACACTCAACATAAAAGCAATAATTTTGCGATCACACATTCGCATAATAAAGAATTTGCAGTCAAGAAGCAACAGACAGGATTTAAATAAGTTATGCCAATGCCAAATGTCAGATATTCTTTGAGAAGTAACCTGATACTGTGTATCTGAGAACACAGCCCTGAGTGGCACGAACTGGACCACCGCCTACAGAGCTGATCAATATTTCAATCTATGTGTTCAGTCTTAATTCATTATTGAAACCCTCACACCAGGGCTGTGTTTACTCTCATTTCACAGCCCTTCACTTTTTGACTATATTAATTTGTTTAATTTCTGCATGCCTAGAGATGCTCTAAAGAAATTTCAGCTTAAAGGTAAAATTGAGGTTTATATTAAGACAGCATGAATCAAATGTTAATAAGGACAATTTAAGGTTTTTAGTAAAACACTTTGGTTACCTTGCTTTTGCTTTCTTGAAAAGCTGGCTATGGAAGAATTTATTCACTCGTTCTTTAAAATATGCAATGTGCAGTGTGCCTGTTTTCCAGAGGACCAGCACTACCGCCTTCTTTGTTTGTGCAAACTGCTTCCTTGATTTAATTTCCTTGAGAGATTGAATTAATTTTCATTTTTCCTTTGTGTTTTACCAACATGAATTCCTCTCTCTGGGAAAAGATGCAGGCGCTGTGAATTACTTTGCACAAAGATCCTCATACACGATGTAGTTTTGCTAATGCAACACCACCTCAGTTCTTCTTGATGTGATCAGCTGTATCTGACAATCATCCTACCGTCTGTTCGTTGCACCGCATGTGTCATTTTTGGCTCTTTGTGTGCAGCAGATTGGTGGTGTGAGAAGATGTGGAGGCTTTATTGGAATTGGGGGGTTGGGAAGGTGCTGCTGCTGCAGTGACTCAATCCTCCTATAAAGACCCAAAGAGCCAGAGGAGAATAGAGGAGTCAGTGGAGAGAAGAGGAGAGGGGGAAGGGTTAAAAATGGCAGTGACGAAAGGTTGAGAAGAGGGGGGCAGCTGGATGGTTTGCAGAGGTGGAGGTAGGGGCAACGGAGATATGCAGCAGGTTTCAGAGTGTGTGTATTTCTGCGTGTGTGCGCGCTGGGGGAGGAGAGGCTCTGTCAAAGCCGATGGGGGTATATATTATGTTTTATGGCTACGAAGGGATGCATAAATCACAGTTTCATTAAACGGCTTTGGTCTCCGAATGCTAACTCCTCCCCCAACTCCCACCCAAAGGGATATCCCTCTTCTGCGTCTATCCGTCATTCCTCAAAAGCAGCCACCCATCCTCCCTCGTCGCTCCATCTACCGTTCTTCTTCTTTTCCAACCCCTTTCGCTCTCAGCCTTTCCACCACTCTCTCATCCTCTCTTCCCCTGTCTCCATGAGCAGCCATCAACCATCCACTCAGTCTGAATGGAGGATAGCCATGGCACAGTGAGGTCAAAGGTCAAAACAACAAGAAGAAAAAGAAATGTGATAGCCAGTGTCAAGTTTAACGAGAATGGAAAAGAAGGAAGGAGAAACAACTCTTTATTTAAATAAATAGGAAAGAGACGCATTACTCGTTGTCTCTGTTTAGGCGAGACAACAGAAACCATAACATCAAAATTCCCATGAATCATGTGAGGTTGGTTTTCTTAAATGCAAACGTTTTTCTACAGGCTACAAATGATACAGACACAACATCCTCTCCAACATATAAAAATACTATGACAAAAACGAATGCATTATAAGATTATTATAATATATATTACAATCTGTTAGGTTGTTACTGTATGTAGATGTGCTACAGTTATAACAATAACGATAACAATAAAAGCTACATTAGTTCAATTCTGGACCTTTATGAACATTTTGAATCAAAGGCTAAAATTCAAACCATGTTAAAACTAATATAAGTTTTAGTTTCACATCTATATAAATAACATGACATCATATATAAAAGCTACATTGTCTGTGTGGCATTCCTATGGTACGTTCACTGGTTCGGACCAAATTGGAGAGGGAGTGTTTGATTCCAAAAAGCAGGCTGCATCGCTGGATAATGACGTTCATTACAACAGGACGACTTCTTCTTGTTGGAAGCATCTTCCAATGACAAGCACACACACATACAGGTTTTTGTACTTCTACACATGTAAGGATCCTCCTTCACACAATAACACCTTCTGTAAGGCCTTAACCTTAACTCTCCACACGCCAAACATTTCCAGTCAACATGATATCAGGACAGATTCCACATGTCACGTATTTAACTTTTCGGGTGTCATTTTGCTTCACTAAATGACACGAGGAAGCGCCAGGGTTAAGGTCAGGGTGTGGTTGTCAATCATGGTGTGAACTGACAACCCGTTCTCACTCCCAAAGCGTAACATTTTACGCTAGGTGACAAATCGTCACCATATTACGTTTTCGGCTACCCACCACGTTCCTAAATGACGACCTCGGAAAAAGAGGGAATATGAGAACCGTCTGGACTGAACCTACACATGTTCGCTCTTTTTCTTCAAATCGCTTAGAAACACGCTATTTAACATCATTAAAGTCCTGGTTAAGGTCAGGAATAAGGTTATGGTCAGGGCTAGGGATAAGGTTAGGTTTAGGGCTGGAATACAGGGCTGGAACGTCTATTACCGCGGGAGCGTCATTGCACTGGATTCCAGCCATAACCCGCCGCGTACCATAAGAACGCCGAAGGTCTCCTTTCGCGTTCCTCAGGAACGCCGCGGGACGTGACAAAACGTCGACATGTTACGCCTCGGGAGTGAGAACGCTCTGGAACTGATGTGCGAAAAGCAAAAAATGCATAGTGATAACACATTAAATTATCATGGTATTTCATGACACCAAGCTGTTCCAGCTGGCTGGATATCATTTTAAATTTTTAAATACTTTTGCCAGTATAGGAGTATTCCACCTAAACAAAGACAATTTCCGAAAACAAATGTAATTGCTAATGTTTCAGTCCATGTATTAAAAACTATACACAACCAACCAAGTATTCCTTTCCTTTTTTGTTCAGTACAACATGTTGCTAAAGAATTTGGTTTTAATTGTCCAATTTGTTACAGTGAAGATCAAATCTAAAAATTACGTTATTGCTGCAAGGAAAAGTAGAGGAAATTTCAGCAAAAATTGGAAATATTTTGTTGAGGAATTGATATGTTTCTTTGTTGGGCTATTATGACATTAGAAAGCAACACTTTGGGCTGTGGTGAATTCTGAAAGCCTTACTAAGCTGAGAAATTTAGGCAAATGATAATTCATCATTATTATTATTAAAAATAATTATTATAGTAGTAGGTGCAATGCATCTTAGACTGCTCTAACTGCTTTAGCAGAAAAATAATCAACAATTACTTTCAAGTTTCACTGTCATGGATTATGTGACGGAAACAAATTATCAAAAATTTCAAAGAATTTTCATGTATTTTGTAAATTAATAGCCTGGGAATAGGAAGTTTGCTCAAATTAAGCATAAATTTAAGAGCAAAGTATTCTTTAATGCAGAGTTTCACAACTCTGAGATTTAATCCCCAGCTCTAACCTCAACCCTGCCTAACCCTAAATAAAGTCTTAACCTTCAATCAGCCCTTTAAATTCGCAAAGTGCAATGTCCTCACTTTAAAGAGATTTTAAGAGGTCCTCACAAATGAGAAGAACAAGAACACACACACACACACACACACACACACACACACACACACACACACACACACACACACACACACACATACTGCTGGTCTAAACTGTGAAAATGTGAGTCTGGTAAGCAGCAAAGTGAATACATCACACACTAACTAATGCCTCTGTCACCTTTAACCTCTAGTGTGTGTTCATGTCAAGAAATGGAGCAAGATGACCTTCGACATCATTGTGGATTTAAGATTGAAGACGACAGTTTCTTACCGGACTGCTTTCAAAAAGTAGGTGGGAACTTCGGATTATTTTATTTACCAATTTAAACAACAATGAGTTTGCTGCCATCTTTGCCATCTGCATTACCAACGGGACACATGTATCAACAGAAATGTTTGTTACTTTTTGGTGTGTTTGCACGTGTGAACACACACACACACACACACACACACACACACACACATATATATATATATATATATATATATATATATATATATATATATATATATATATATATATATATTAGGGGTGCAACGATATTCGTATCGATATTGAACCGTTCGATACAGTGCTTTCGGTTCGGTACGCATATGTATCGAACAATACAAAATTTGTAATTTATTTTATCAACTTTCGTTCTGACGATGCTGTCTGTGTTGAGCGCTCAGTGAATCTGCGTTCGACTACTCCGCCTAGGGTCGACAGTGCAGCCTAGGCGGAGTAGTCGAACGCAGATTCACTGAGCGCTCAACACAGACAGCATCGTCAGAAGGAAGAGCGCAGGGCAAGCTAGCGAGACAGAAGTTAAGCTCTCCTTACAACATGGACCTCCCCCACCCTCATTCAGATCTGGCGTTTGGAATTGTTTTGGTTTTCATGTGACGTATGACCCTGAAGGTAAGCCAGTCATGGACTAAAGTAAAACAGTATGTTGGATGTGCCATGCAATGCTCAATTACATGGGTGGGAACTAGTGTGTTAGCGCAGTTAGCTCGTTAACGTGTTGGCCGTCTAGCCCCATGCACGGGCGATCGGCGGTAGCTCGTTAACGGAGATTTGCCGTGTTGTGGCGTTAAGGTCATTTCAACGAGATTAACCTGAAAGCACTAGTGGGAACACAACGAATATGACTGCACATTTACGCCGACATCATCCTAGTGCAAAGACAAGTGGAAGCAGAAAAAAAACAAGCAAGCATGCTACTAACTTTAGCCGAGTCATTTAGACAGCTGTTTAATATATGCTGCTGAGAATATAGCCCAGAAGAAGCGGATAGTATAGCAGTATATACAGAGGCAGAGACATTTCTCTGTAATAAACTCTCTTTTCCAAAGATGAGTGATTCCTCAATCAGATACAGGGCTTGCAATATCGCTAGCCCGACGTCCTGGAGCTAGCGATTTTTTTCAGTCGGGGTACCAAAATCTATCTCTGCCCTGCCCGTCGGGCTATTGTAGGAAGTAAAAATATATGTCAATGCTTTTGCATTCGTTCGGAAATGTAGCTGGGTAATTATGTCATTGGCATCGGTGAGCCACTGTCAATATGTGACATATTGAAATCGCGTTTGAATTTGCGCTTGTTTTTTTGCTTTCACTTTGCAATCGTGCGAACTGTGTATAGAGAGCGACAGCACTGATCTGTGAGTGATGATAATTTGCGCACCAATTCCTCTGACATTGTCTTATTAATTGTTAGCTTACTATCAAACATGACAAGTGAAATCTCCCGCAGCTTAAACATGTGAGAGGTTGATCGCGCAGAGAATCGCTGAGCTTATGTGAGTGCGCGTGTAAAAGCAGCAGGATTTATATTTGACTACGATGACCTGGATGACTGAGAACCTTCACAGACAGATATATATTTTAGTTCTGCTGAGCCAAATAAGACAGGTCAGGGTGAAGAAGTGACAGCCAAAGAAAAGCTTACCACAAAACGGAGAAGTTATGACAAATCAGACTATAAGGCAAAAAGAAAGTGCAGCTTTATGGTTTCATGGACAAAAGAATTTCTGTGGCTGCAATATGACGAGCTAAATAACCAGGGCTGCACATAAGTGGTCCGCAGGTGCGCATTCGCTGTCAAAATAAAAAACACGCACAAGGGTTAGGGTTAAATTTAAAAACTGTACTTTTGAGTTAAAATATATATTTATAATTTTAATAAATGACAAATTAAAAAGGCATGAACATTTTTTTTGTATCGAAAAAATATCGAACCGTGACACCAAAGTATCGAACCGAACCGTGAATTTTGTGTATCGTTGCACCCCTAATATATATATATATATATACATATATATATATATACATATATATATATATATATATATATATATAGTGTGTTTGTTTTTTGTTCTTGAATTCGACATAGAAACGTGTTGTGATTAATCGTAATTTTTTGTGAAATGTAATTTTGTGAAATGAGAATGTTAGTATTGTGCAGTATTTCAAAAAAATTTTCTTGACAAGATAAATCTGAAGACCATATATTGAAGCACTATAGAGATCCAAAGCCACAAATAAACGCCTGTTTTATTAGCATTAGTGTTATTTAGTATTTTTTAAAAAGCTTTTGCTATAAAGTGTCTAGTGATCCTGTCAATCAATTGTTATAGGTGATATTATTCAGATGATTGACGTTTGATAGTTTTGTAAATTTAGATGCCAGACTGAAGTGGAAATTTGCACAGCTCTTACATATAAATTAAATAACTGCACTTGACCATAAAAAGGTCAAATTTGTGCTTATTTTCCTAAATTGAGACTACTTTGAAAGGAAACAGATTGATATGACAGAAGACTGAGCTTTAGTGAAGAAATAACTGAGCATTTTTCTGAGTTTATGCTTGATGGCAGGTTGAGAATTTCAGTAGTAGATCATCGTAAAAAGTTCTGTAACAACACTGTTGAACGTGATATTGTAAGATAATTAAATCTGGTTTGGTAGATGTTTTACATTGCTGAAAAAATGGAGTAATTCTCTCATCAATTTTGAATGTCAAAGCTTCTTTATTGTAAATGGGTCCTGAAATAATTAGCGCCTTTACTTCCTCCAACAAATCACTGTTTGCTGTTGCGATTTTTGGGGTAACAAAGAGAAGGCATACAGAGGCTTCTCACCACACAAGTATGACTAATGAGCTGGAGTTTGGTAGTTAGAGAAGGTTCTCCTACAGCAGGTGAAGAAAAGGAAGTTGATGATGATGAGGTCGACTCGTTGATTTCATGTCTCGAAAGGGAAGAAGTGTCTTATGTTACAAAACTGCATCTGAGCACAAAACACCAAAAAATGTCTGTTTTTCAGTGAAACAAATCCTACAGTGTGTGTACCTGTTTAGCTTGGTGTGTGTCTGCTGTGATTGAAACTATGTGTCTGGATGTGTGCGTGTGTGCACCACTGGTACTACACACACTCCTTGCAGCCACATTCCACAGGCTTCTCCACGTCCTGCGTAAACGAGGTGCCGTCGTCGCATTCGAAGGTGAGCCGCCGGCGTCGCACCCTCAGAGGAGCGCAGCAGGAGGCGGCGCTGATGTCCGGCTTCGCTGTCGTTTGGCAGCGACCTTGACATTCAACCCAGGAAAAAGGTTTTGACGTCTGGCAGAGGATGGTGCCACGCTGCAGCCGGTGGTAATCCCTGACTGGCTCGCCTCGACATGGGGACTCTGTGGGAGGTAGCACAGGCAGATGGATAAAAGAGGGTCCAACTGTGTTTCCATAAGGTAAAGATGAAAAATATTTGACCTTTTGCGTGATCAAACTTTTAAATTTGAACTTTTTCTTAAAGTGTGAGACACAAATAAAAAAATGAAAAATGCAAAAAACTGAAGAGTGGCCAAACTAACTATTAACAGAAATCATTTTTTTAGTGTTTCATAGTGTTTAACTCATCTGTCTTTGATTAAAAGAAACTACCGTCTTTCTACTGCACAGAAACTACCATCTGAGACCATAAACACAGTTTATGGTAGTTTGACGTGTGAGCGATTACACTATGTTATTCATTTAGTAAATTATGATTCACAGAATGAGTCAAGAGAAACAGTGGTAGAGAAATAGGTTATGCTTTGAACTGGGTCCACCCTGTAAAGGACAAGTTGCTACCTGTAAGCGTGCAGCATCCCTCAGTTTTTTCTCACCCAGCTCTCTTGTCAGGTCCAGTTTCTAATGACCACAGTCTCTGGGGTTCTTTCTTAAAATAAGCTCTATAACAAATTTGTTCTATAAATATCTTGCAGATTTCTGCGATGTTTAATTTTGAAGCTGTGAAATTTTATTTGTGAATCAGTATAATTGTCTTTAATTCTCATTTGAATCCTTTATTACGGTAAGACTTTCTAATTTGTGTTGTGACATCTGAAATCTTTTTAACTATTTATTTGTAACAGAGCAGCTGAGCAGACAGGCGAGCAAAGCGAGAGAGCCGGGGAAACAACATGCAGGAAAAACCTGGGATACTTCAGCATATGGTTGCATGCTCAGCCCGGTGAGCTATACTGGCCTTTTTATTTTGGAAGCACTTTGAGACTATGGCTGTCACATGAAATATATATAATGATAAGTAAAAACTTAACTTTTAAAATATCAAGTAGAGTATAATTTAATACCCATGAAATCATGATACATGTTTTAAAGGCTGGCATTATTTTCTTAAATACATAAACCTCTCAGCACCCTGTAACAATTTCAAATACCGACTGCTCATCCCGACTCACCTATATCACAGCTCTCTCCAGTGTACCCCTGCTCACAGATGCACCTTTCTCCATCCTCTGTCGTCTGACACTGGCCATGCAGACACTTCAGACCCCGGCATGAGCCCGTGGGCTCCTTCTGGAGGTTACACAGTGCACCGTAATATACCTCCTCGCAGTCACAGCGGTATGTTTCTGCATCCAGCACCACGCACACACCCTTCACACACCTGGAATTAAAAGAAGCAGATGAGGAAAAGAATCAGTATTAAAAAAGGATTTTATAAATGTTACAAAAACCACTTTGAGTAATGAGTGAAGACATTTGGAAGCACACGTCCTGTACTAAGCACGTAACATGCCACGATAAGTGCTGCTCACTTGCTGCCTTCACAGGGGTTGGCACCAGCTGCTAGAGTGACAACATCCACTCTAGTAAGACCTCCTGTTACTGGCTGGTCACAGTGTTGTCCTGTCCAACCTTGCTGGCAGTGGCACTGAGGGCCCTGTGAGAGAGAAGACATCTGTGCTTTACTCGTTTTCTACGAAACTGCAGTTCTTTAATACACTATGTTCAGTTCGATACAATTTTATTCATACAGAATCACATCAGAACCACAGTTGCCTCAAGGCCTTTTATATTGTAAGGTAGAGACCCTACAATAACAGAGAAAACTCCAATGATTAAACAACCTCCTACAAACAAGGACTTGGCAACCGTGGGAAGGAAAAACTCCCTTCACAGTTCAGGGAGGGGCAGCCATCTGCAGCAACTCGTTGGGGATAATGGGAGGAAGACAGGACAAATAAAAAACTGTGTGTATAACCTAATTTATATTAGCTCAGTAATAGCTTGATTACACCCAGAAGCACTGAGCTAGCATTCATTCATTCAGGAAAACAGGAAATTTAAAAGTGATCTGGAAACTAGAGCTAAATTAAATCATAATCACACTGTGACACTTTGACAACATTCTTTGTAAATTACATGTTTGTCTCCTAATTTATGTAAAAAATATGCTTTAATTTAACATCTATGCCATTATTACATTTGCAAGAGGTTTCACTGCTGACAGTGTGTTGCTACCTGTGGACCGTTGGGTTGGCAGATGCCGTGCAGGCAGTAGAGTTTGCGACAGGCTTTGCAGCCCGGCACCACCCCCAGCTTCATGTGGCTGCGAGTGAAGTCCTGCAGCTCGTGGTTGATATAAAGGTTCCTGATGCAGCCGTGGAAGCTTGACATGTTGAGGGTCTGAGAGGAGAGACCCAGAGAGGCTGGCATCACTTCCTCAGGCATACCTGGACAGACAGAAAATCAATTGGTTATGTCAGAATATTCCACAAAACTGTGGAGCATGAATACAAAGGTTCATGTCTGAACTGAGGTGTGAAGCCCTGGTCCTACCTCCCACATACAGACGGGCCTCCCCTGTTGCTGGACGACTTCCTCCCTGACTGTCCAGTGTTGTTGGCTCTCCTCCATCCACTGACAGGTTCACCATCCGATTAAAGGTCACCAGCTCTAGCGTGTGGAAATGCCCATCGTTGACAGTCTCTGTGCTATTATGGAGGAGGCAACAACATTGCATTATGTTTTAGGCACTATGTAAAAATGTAACTGAGCGGAAGGACAGTGGAGCAGCTACGTCTTTTTGTCAGTGACTGTTTCCACTTTGATTTTTGCTGGTATTATTCAAATGAATAACAACTTGTCTTTCTTTCTCTTTTAGATACTAATGATCAGTCTAACCTTTAATCCAGGAAGCTGGTGAACTAATGTACAGTGCCCTAAACTAAACATTTGCCTCGTGGAAGTGGGGCCTGTCCCTGCATTCGCTGGACGAGTAACTTCAAGACTTTTCCATTTGGATGTTCAAAAAGAGGAAAAGAGTTGTGTAATAATTTGTGCATATTAACCAAATCCAAAATCGGCCTGGTGACTGTTAAGAGCTTTAAACTCAAAGATGATTACTAGAGCAACTAAAAAAATATCAACAACAACTCAGGCCTCAGCCTATTCCCTGAACATTGTTGATGACTAACATGCCAGTCAGTTTATAATGGCCATGAAAGGTTGCTATCATGCAGGCAGAGAAGAGGTCTGTCTTATCTGTAAAGGCAGATCGTTCCACAGTTTTGGAGCTGCTACAGCAAAAGTTTCCACTCAGTCCTGGGTACATTCAGGAATAGCCGATCAGCTGACCTGAGAGAGCGGTTGGGTGTATAAATCTGTAGCAGCTCAGAAAGATAAGATGGGGCTAGGCCATGGAGGGCTTTAAAAGCAAATAAAAGAAATTTCAAATGAATCCTTAAAGAAATGGGCAGCCAGTGAAGTGAAGCTAAAATAGGGGAGATGTGCGCAAACTTTCCAGTGCCAGTTAAAAGACGCGCTGCAGCATTTTGCACCCTCTGTAGATGAGTAATGTATGAAGCACTGATCCCTATATAAAGTGCATTACAGTAATCCAGCCGAGTGCTAACAAAGGCGTGGATTAATAAGGTAAACTTAACTCAAACCAGAACACGAATAGAAAACAAAATACAATGAAACTCAAACACTGGGTCACATGACCCAGTGTTAGACACTAACACTATCCCTATATCATTTTCTTTGTCTCTAATTTTAGTCACTTGTTACATTTTTTTCCAGTTTTCTCATCGCTCTTCTCTTCTCAAGTCTTTATCTGTTCGTTTCTTTTTTTACATCTTGGTCCCAAAGCCCTCTCGTCTGCAGCTGCACATCACACAGATTTGCCCAAAGCACGTGTGTGCGGGAGGCTGCCAGCTGGCCGTGCCTCCTCCTTCTTAACACTGAACCATGCAAACATTTAAGCACTTGATACCTGATCAAGTGGACTCTCAACTATAAAGTGTCCTCTGGCTGAATCTGTGATTAAATCAGAAAACCCACAGCGCTGATGTCATGTGTCCACATTCCCAAATAAAGCAGGACTGTCTCTGAGCAACGACACAGACCTAACGGGCGCTGAGCATGGTTGCTGAGCTACAGTGAGCTGAGAGGATGATGAGGGCCTGACAGGAGTCCAGTGGATTATTCAGCTCAACAAACTCTCAGCTTTTGAACTTCTGATGATCAGAATACAGTAATCAACATGCAGCAGTTTGCGTGAATCAGAGGGTTGAGTGTAATGTTAAACATGTTGAGCTGGTCAAATTCAGGTGCCAATCATGACCCTCACACGGTACAACTTCAGTGCTTAGTCTAAATGTAGTGCACATTTACTTCCTGTCTTTAGGAGAAATGAAGCATTTGATTGTTTATTTTACTGCATTAAAACAACTGAAACCCACATTTTTTTACCTTTAAATTTAACAAATGTCTGGTTCCATTTTTCCTGCTAACATATGAGATTAGTAAACTAGTGAATAAAGTTTAAGCATTCTTACTGGGAATGCAATATGAAATATGAACGATTCCTTCTTACCAAGAGGGAGTCATTCATATTTTTCAGAACTATACCATGGTTATTCTTAGATGTGCTTGATTGAATGCTTGGTTTTTAGTAAAGTGTTATGTCCTTAGTTCACAGCATGAACCCAAGCTTGCACATTCCCAGAAAATCAGCCTGATAATGTCTTCTTTGTCAAAATCCACTGTAGAAACAGGGTATTTATTTCAGATTTGCACTGCCTCATTGTTGGTCTCTCTGTGTCACCAGATTTAATAAAACGCAGCTTTTGGCCTGGTGGATCAACTGGATGTCTTCAAGGAAACATTATTTGTAGTATAAAATTCTCTCTTTATAATTCATTTGAAAGTGTTTCTGTGGTTCAGCTACAAATGAGAGACTGTAATACAAAAGGGGGATTTAGATAAAATAGATGGATGTTTTAGAACACTGAATCAAACTGTTCAACACAGTGTGGAGAATTCATAGTCATGATATGAAAAACCTTTAAGTAATGCGTTGCCAAGTTAACTAGCGTGCACCAGCCTGTGCAGTCACCTGATATCACTTTGTACCTCAAGATGTGGCAGTAAGTCACTTAGTCCAATTTGAGAGGAAGTAGCTGTGCTTAGTAAACTTCTTTTCTATAGACAGTCTATGATTCTGACCACTTCTCACTCATGCTGAAGGAGTCAGTGAATTAAACTGCGACAACAAACAAAAGACCAGCTGAAGCTTTTGGCAGGATGGAGATGAAAGCCTGCCAGCAAAGCACCTCTTTTCCCCATGCCCACCCCCTAGCCAGCTGCGTCAGGCAACACCAAGACCTGCAGGCACGGTCTGTCCAACAAGCTGAAATCAAGTAGCATCAAGAAGATCATTATTCAGGTTGTTCATTGGGTGATTTATATGCTGTAGCAAAGTTCAGCATTGGTAAATGCAAACACTGGTTACTCTATTGTCCGTGCACCCATAGAAATGACAGGCAGCCAAGTTTAAAAAACAAAAATGGCATTGCTTAAGATCCAGAACTGCTACTGAGCACTAAATGAGGGATGCTGCACATTGCAGCTTTAGAGTACTGTGAAACTGTCTTTCAGTTTGCCAGTTATACAGACATTTAATCTAATTTCAAGTTATACCCCTGATTACTACGGATATACTACAATATACTACTGATTTTGTTTCTGGAAATATTTTTGCGATTGTGTTGTGTGAGGAAATTGTGTGTGAGATTAACCTCTGACACTGTGCTTAGAACATATTACCCTGCTTTTCTAAATGTTTCCCTAATATGTCTATTTAAGCATATTCATGAGAATCAGAAGGACCACCCATCAGCCATGGGTGACGGGTGGTCCTTCTGACCACTGTGTGTGTGTGTTTACCTGTAGATAGCAGTGGCAGGTTGGTTCCCTGGGTCATATGTGACCCTGACATGACCCTGATGGAGCTCCACAGCGATTGGCTCATTGTCCCCGTTATAGAGCAAGATACCATTTTCCTCTGCTGTTGACACCTAACGCACAGACACGCACAAAAACACACCAATAAAGGTCTGTGTGTGTGTGTGCCTGAACTTGCTGCTGCTGAAATTGATTTCTGACACTCTTCCGTGTCTGTCACCTAACACGTGCTCTCGCTAGGTGTGGACTTGTGAGCATGTTCTCACCTGTAGCGTGATGTTCGTTTGAGGCCAGTTTTTGACATCTTGAAGCTGAACATAAGAATCCCTGTCAACAAAGTTGACGCTGACCAGCTTCTCACAGTTCTGACCCTCAAAGCCTGGCAGGCACTGACACACTGCAGTTCCCAGCTTTTCCTCACAGAGGGCACCGTTCTGACACTGAGCAAGCTGGCAAGGCAGCGGGGCAGGAAGGGCCACCTCACAAAACTCACCACTGAGGAGGAAAAAGAGGTCATAATAAAGGATATCAGACATGACATACAAAGAAATACAATGATCCCACTTCCTACCATGATAATCAAACCAGCACTATGGTCTTATGATGATAAAGGAAACTCACAGTACCCAGTTTCTTAGATTTGTATCTGCACAGTTCATAGTTTTTTAAGGTTGCCAGCACCTGTATCCCTGCGGACAAACACAACTGTAGCCATCCAGATGGTCAACACACTGGGCTCCATTCTGACATCGATGATCCACACACTCATTATAATCAATACCGCAGTCTGGCCCCACCCACCCTGGGATGCATACACACCTGGAACACAAACACACACAAATATGCATAAATACTAATTAACAAATGGTGTAGGATTTGGGGAAGTAAATAGAAACATTAGAAAAAATTAACTCTGTATATGTTTATCTGCATGTGTCTGTAATTTCTCTCTCATCTGGGATCCCAAACTTAGCCAAGTCTGAAGTAATTGTGTGTGTGCGTGTGTGCGCATTTTCACCTGGGGCCGTTTGGAGTGCTGACGCAGGTGGATTGATGCTGACAGGGGTTTCTACCAGGAGAGCAAACACCTTCCTCTTCTTCACACAGCAGACCTAAAACAGGTGTTACAGGAATCTGTCTGTGAAGGTTCTCAGTCATCCAGGTCATCGTAGTCAAAGGAGCTTGCAAAGAAAAGCGTCTGGACTTCTTTGCAAGCTCCTTTGACTGTTACAGGAATCCTCAATATGTTACTGTGATGGATCAGCTATGCAGCATTTTTCTAAGTGAACAGTTTGTAAAATGTAATAAATATTCAGATGCTGCTTTTGTACCCGTGTAGTTTGGAGGGCACAAGCAGGTGTAGTTGCCAACTCCGTCGACACAGGTGGCGCCACTCTCACAACCATGGTCCTCACAATCGTCCACGTTCACCTCGCAAAAAGTGCCATGGAAACCAAAAGCACATGCACAGCTTAAAAAAGAACAAAAGAAGAAACTTGACTATGAAGACGAAACATTTAGACAAATTCAAATATTTCCATGTGCTAAATGCATTAACGCGCTAATATCAAACATTTATTAGCATGGTATATATTTTAGCATACTAATGTTTGAATCTTAGCAGGTGGGCTTGATTCTGCAACATGATGCCACATCCATCCACTAGACCAAATCTGTTGGTGGGGTTGGTAAAGAGGTTTTTTCTGCTACTTTCACCAAATTTTTGTTACCTGAATCCTCTAGTCTGCTCATCACTCAGGCAGGTTCCTCCATTGGTGCAGGGATTGCTGACGCAGGCGTCAACTGGAGTCTCGCAGTGTTTGCCCTACACACCACATGCATGCAAACTGAATTGACAGCATATTTTTGATGAGCATAGACAAACAGATCAGGCCAAGCTGAGTAACCGGATGGGATTATCAGAGACAGATGTGATCTCAAAACAATCACAGACTACACACGAACACATAAAATATTGGATCAGTGGCTTTAAACATCAGATCTAGCTCTGTAAATATATTACTGTGGGACTGCCAGAGCTCATATTTTGATGATAAAGCTTAAGAAAACAATACAAACTCAAACTCAAACTGCAACAAGCAACACACACACACATAGTTGCATACCGTGAAGCCAGACTTGCAGACACAGGTGTACTGTTGTGTGTGGTGGACTTTGCAGATGCCCTGGTTCTGGCAGGGGGAAGACACACACGGACTACATTTGGCCTGAACAGATGACTCCACCAGACCTGATTTTACACAAACATACACAGCTGTAAAATCTATACAAGTCATTTTAACACACATGTGAGGCACACATGACAAATACACAAATGTATCAATCACAGGCAAGACGCAATGACCAATCCTAAATTTAGAAACAAAACATTTATGTTTTATTTTTCTTTAATTTCCAGATATAATTATTTCTGGTGCACAGTCCAGTGCACAGTAAATGGATACATTTATTTATAATGAATTATTTTGCTGTTAGATGAATCAATCAGAATGAAACACATGTATTTCTTTTTAAAGAAAAACATCTATTATGTTGTGTCTGTTTTTTGTTTTTTTTATTTAAACTGCTCTGCTTTGGCAAAAGCCTGAGGAACATTTGTATTCTGGTGTGTTGGTTGACATGACTCTGGTTTGAGCACACAGGCCAGAGTATCTGCATCTGATTTATAGCAAGTTTTACACATATGTGAGATACAGGGTTGGGTTGGACTGACTACGTGATCATTCTGCAACGCGGCAAAACTTGAGGTGCAGAACAGGTTTGTGTTATGTGAACCCTGTTGGGATTATAAGGCTGTGACACAGTGACTAATTGGGTTCAAAATAGATCCACTAACAGCTGTGACAGACGCATTAATAACCACTGTTTATTAATGTAATACAAAAAAAAAAGCCTGTCTACTTTATTATTTTGGATACTCCTACTGTTGTGTGCCAGCATGACAAGTGACAAATTATTAAACGGTTGCTTGTTTGCACTCTTTACAGAAGTGACATTTCCTACTATGTGCAAGACTCGTAAGAAGTGAAATGAAAAATTGTTCCTGTGCAATGACAAGAGAAGCTCCACCCTGTTTGCAAAAGGCTTCACAGAAGGTGTGAGAAATAATTAATTAGAGTGAACCGCCACAATAAATTTTACAGTGCAATAGTATTTTAGAAATACATCATTTAAAGTGTTAATGCACACAAAGTCTGATAGGAAGCCACTGAAGGAAAATTCACACTATGTTCACACCAGAAAGAGAGTGCGATTAAACCTCTGGGCTTGATGATGTTGGGGCCTCTTTTCTTTTCGCCGGTGCCATGTTTAAATTAAACTTTAACTCCGTGCACTCTTGTTTACAGCAGTTGCTGTTCCTCTTAGTAACTTTGTTGCCTTTTATTTCACAACTTTAAGTCAGTAGTTTTGCTTTGTTTTTTGTTTTTTTGATAAGCAGAAAAAGGCTAGAGAAAAACATAGGAGAAATCTGAATCCCTAACCTCTATCCACTGCTTTACAAGTCATTCAAAAGTCAAATGTTGATTAACAAATAAAGCCATCTGAGTGATATTACCAGCTGATGATGATTAAATGCACCTTCTTAACAACTTCTTGTTTTAATATTTGTATTAGTATGCTTCTGCTCTAAAAGATAAACAACAAACAGTGAAGGCAAGACAAATGCAAACAAATTAGATACTCCAAGAAAGGAGATTAAATTAAAAACAAAGAGTATAAAATTGCAAAGAGAGATAGGCAAAACCTCTAGAAACAGATTAAATAGACATTAAAAGGGCAACAAAGGCATAGAAGGGATTTAAAAATGACGAATGCTGTCAAATTTCAGTGAGACGATTATTTCACCAGGGGCGACTTCAAGATTTTTTGATGTGAACAGGTTAGGGATGCCCCATGGGAAATCACAAATACACTAAGCAATGAGAATTGGCTTAACATTTTTTCAGACTCTTGTGTATTCCCCTTTGTCCTAATACTGATGGTATTATAGCTGAATAAAGGCGGGAAGATGGTTTTACATTTACTTATATAAAAGTAACAACACCACAGTGTAAATGGTGGTCACACCAGATACTGACCGGTTCTGGGTCCCCAGACCCCCAATAGCGCAAAAAAACTGCACATTCCAGGGTGGCCTTTTGTTGTGGGCAGTCTGAGGTACACCTGTGCACTACTCATGATGTCAGATCAGCATCCTGATGTGGCACACCTGTGAGGTGGGATGGATTATCTCAATATAGCAGATGTGCCCACTACCACACATTTGGACTGATTTGTGACCACTGTTTGGGAGGGATGGTTATATTGTGTATCTGGAATGAATTTTAGGTCTCTACGTCCATCCCATGGGGAATGGGAGCAAAAACAAAAGTGTTGCGTTTATATTTTTGTTCAGTGTATATACGGATACAAAACATTTATTTTTTACTACATTTAGTAAAAATGATAATTATTCTTTTTTTTCTTAAATCTACAATAATTAAAACTGTAATTGTGATTTTACTAATTTAATTTAACTCTAATTTAATTTTGAATTATTATTGCTCATTGTGGAATATTTGGTGTTTGTGAAGGCTGTGAGTCTAAAACAAACAGCTTGCCAGCGAAATTTAGCACATTTTTATTAAAGCAATTTTCTGCATACTTTAACTTCACAGTCAAAGACACGATCCACTATAGTGTCTTTAGCTGTTAGTGTGTGGGAGTAACAGCAGTCAACACCCTCTGAAGGTCAAACAGAAAAGAAAACCTTTCATTAAATATCATCTATTACGAAGCAACAGTATGTGGGCGTTGATCATTATACAAATTCAATTGCAAAAATCATATATGATGGAAATAGCCAATTAACTGTTTCTTTACAATTCACCCTACAGACAACAAATTATATTAGTGTTTCATGTGAACAGTTTTAGATTGAATGCTGAGCCAGTTTGGTGAAAGAGCAATTTTATAAACCAAGTAAAATATTTTATTCAGCTACAAAGTCTTATGAGATGCATAAAACTAAAGCTGCTGTAAGGTGCGCATGTTTTTCACTGCCAGCTTACCTACACACTGGAACTTGTCGGCAGGCGTGGTGAGCAGCAGCTTGCCCTCCATGCCGCGGGGGCCAGCACAGCGGGCGATACCAGGCTCCTTATAGCCGCTCTTCACCCACTCTGACAGCCACAGCAGACGGCAGTCGCAGTACAGCGGGTTGGCTCCAATTGCTCTGAAGAAATAAGCAGATGAAGAGTCCGCTCACTGATGGAGATAGTGAGACAGAAAACAGGTTTTGGAGGAAGGATGGGAGAACAGAAGCGAGTACACTGAAGGCACGAAAAGAGAAAATGAGGCAAGAGAGAAACTACAAAAGTTGGATTGAGTGGTAAGGTTTGAAGAGAAAAAAGGAGAGTGATGTTATAACGATGAGGTTTTAGAGTTTACACGCCTTTTCTAACAGTTGGAACGCTATACTAATGCTGGATTTAACCAGTTAACCGCTGCATTGCATCACCTCTTCTGTTGACCTCTGTTAAAGTGCTTGGTAGGTGAGGAGTCCAGTTCCTACATGAAAGTGAAACGTTATCCTCACTCTTGCTGGGAGTTTAGCTGCTCCACAGTTTGGGTTTTTTGTTGTTTTCTAATGCTCTGAATGTCAAAATGGGTGACAGATCTTGAGTGCAGGCACTGATACTTTATTTTAAAAAGTATTTATTTATTTATTTACATGTTTTTAATGGAGCAATGTTGCTGGAATGCATACAGAATACACCTTGGCACCTCCCTGACATCATGTCCACATGTGATAACCAAGGTGATCCAGGACTATAACCTTCGATTACAGCTTGTATTATTCCTAACTGCACATTTATCATTTAGCATTAATGATACCTTTGCAAAAACAGAAAAGAAAAAACACAATAGACGACACTTCCTGTGGCAGCTGACAGAGTTCAATCTGCCAAAGACACTGATGTTACACTTCTACACCTCCATCCTCACCTCCTCCATCACCATCTGTTACTCTGAAGCCACTGCCAAGGACAAAGGCAGACTGCAATCTGCCATTTCTCCAGGACCTGTGCACCCTCAGGATCCTGAGGCATGCAGATGGATTTGTGGCAAACCCATGGGAGGAGTATATTAACATTTTTACCCAGACTCTTCTCCCTACTTAAAGCATATTTTCTTAATACTTAATATTGTGGACATTTACACACTCCACAGCTGGAACAATTTGATCTGCCTGAATGTATTTGACAGTGCTTTCACATTCTAGTTGTTTCCGCTCATATTTACATTTATCCATCGTAGCTTGTTGTAACAGTCTCTCCCCATGTTAGGCTGCCCATGTGTGTGTAAACTAATACAGACTGATTCACATTCTGCAGACTTGTGTCTGTTTTTAATGCAGGGCTACCCAAGGGCCTGAAGATCACGACCACTCAAAATTGGTTTCCGCCTTGTCTCTAGTGTGGGGGGGATTTCTCTGGATTTTCTGAATCTTTTAATGATATTATGATCTGTAGGGAATGAAATCTCTAAATTCTTTGTAGTTTCACAGTGAGAATCGCTGCTGAACTATTGACCCAGGCACTCTTTACTGGTGAAGACTTTTTCAAATGCAGGTAACTCTACCTGTCTGGGATGCTCTTATACTCCTGCTCCTTGCTGATCTGTTACTAACCAGCTGTGTCATGTTTCACCAGGTGTTTTTTTTGTCAGCATTACACAACTGTTTCACTTGTTTGAGAACTAACAATAAACAGTTTAAGGTTTTAAAAAATGATGTCATATGTTTGAAATCCTTTTAATAATTCACTCTCACTTCAACACTATGCACTCCATATTGTACATATGTGCCATTTCTTTGCACAATATTCAAACTGCTGACCTCTGTATATTTTGCATAGATGTATACACACACACACACACACACACACACACACACACACACACACACACACACACACACACACACACACACACACACACACACACACACACACACACGTGCATGTACATCCTTATAATTGTACATATATTTATTCTTATAATTCTCACATTCCTGCTCTTACATCTGGCTTGTTTCTTATGTTTCTTGTATTTTTGCACACCACTGTTGCTTGTGACACTTGCATACAAGGATCTCACTCACATGTGCTGTACCAGTGATGTGACGTGACAATAAAAGTGATGTGATTTGATTTAATAAAACCATACTGAACCCTGCTTTTGTATAGATTTAAATTTTAGAAATAAGGCTAAAGCCATTTCATAGCTCACAGTAAGATCTGGAGTAATTTTGCTTTTAGACATTCCAGAAAGGAAATGAACCTGGCGTGATAACTTCCTGTGATAATGACAGCTTACTTGGGATAGAAATCTGAGAACTAGATTTTTGTCTGTTGACTGTGTGTATGCATGTGAAGAAAAGAAAACAGCCATTGTTATTTCATGTGACTGCAAGCGCTCTCAATGAATAACTTTAGAAAAAGTAGGATTATGAAGTGGGGAATGAAAGTATCAGGAGAATATAGCAGAAGAGAAGACGTAGAAAGAGGGGATTAAAATGAGTGAAAACAGGGACGAATGCGCTGATATCAGAGAGGAAGGAGGGTTGACCTTTAACAAAATGCGCTGCAATATTTTTCAAAGCCACAGGGTGGAGCTCTCAGACCTCAGTGCTCACACAGAGACAGTGTCACACATACTGACATGCTTGTGAAATTCTAAAAATGTATTCATATATGAGTGGTCCACTTGATAAAATAATTGGAGACAAATGTGGGATCAAATACTACTCAATGCAAAAATGTCCCCACAATGACACAGAATACGGTCAGAGCATTTCAAGTCATGTGAGAGAAAAGTCAATTCTTATCAGTCGATTAACCTCCTAAGCTCTGGGCTTTTTTGTTTTTTAAATTTTCATCAGGAAAATAAACAAAGACTTCAGGTTTAGCAGCAGCTTTGCAATTGTAAAGCCACAGTGAGCCTGAAATCTCTTGGACTCTATGGCTCAGAAACACTTAAAGAACAATGAAGACAATGTGTTACTAGCCCACAGTGAGATTTAAACACCCTTACAGCAGTGAACTGTAACACTCATGTAGTTGAAAATGTAAGAGAAAATCTGCAATTCAACCAAATTCAATGAAATGGAAATGAAAAATAAAATCTGCTTCCATTTTGGTTTTGGTTTTTGAAATAGGAAGCCTCTTCACTCAGAATGTCACACGCATATTAACGTGTGACTTGTGCTTGAATACTAGATAAAGCCTGGACCCATTATGGGGATCTTTAGGGTGACGGGGGTTCTTCATGTTGTTTGTTAAGACTGCATTGTTCTAGTACCACATCATCACCACCACCTTATCCATGACAGAAAATGAGAAAAATCAGAATTGGTGCAATTCAAAATTTTCTGTAGACCTTACTGGGGGGTTTTTAAATGCAAAATGTTAGCTATTATGTTTCAGGTAGCGCACTGCTGCAAATTCACAAAGGATTCAAATGCAGGCTCTACCTCAAGAAATTAAGAAATCATCACAGAGCAAAGCTAAAGTCGGTTTCTGCAGCGGAATAAGTGACGAGAGATCACTTTACAGCCCAATTTGTTCTCTTTACATACTGGGAGTCAGCAAGGTCCTATTGCAGAGATGATGCCATGCTTCAGAAGTCAAAATGCCCCCCACACACACACACCTCATTTTACATCCTTTTTGCTCACATTTAATCATCCTTCTCTTTCCTTCCTTCTCCTTCTTTATCTTTATCTTGCCCTTCTCGAGCCATCTCCATTTTGCCTCTCTTCCCTCTATCCACTATCTCTGCAGATCATCACGTGTAATACTTGCATGAAGATGATTATGCTGTATATGCTCTCTTTCTCTCTCTCTCTCTCTCTCTCTCTCTCTCTCACACACACACACACACACACAGGCCTCAGATCAATAGAGCTATGGGAAGCAATGGATCTCTTCAGCTAATTAAATCCAGCAGCAAACCACTTCACTTGAAACCACTCATTCTCTGGGAACTGGACTTTATCTGAGTGGAACCATAAAAGCAGGGAAATGAACATGCATCTCTCTCTCTCTCACACACACACACACACACGCACGCACACACGGACACACACACACACACACACACACACGCACACATGGACACACATACACATACACACAGACCTCATTCTGTCAGTAAGGACAGACCCCACTCTCCTACTGTTGCAGCCAGTTGGTGCTGTCATTGTGTATGTACTGTAAGCCTGTGTGTGATGTGTGACTGCATTTATAAAGACTTACAGGTGAGACAAGGAGACCACATCACTGAAGATACCCTCCTGCAGCTCAGAGATGTCGTTGCCATGGAGAGAGCTGGAAGACAGATACACTTACGGGTCAGAAAAGGTTATAAATAGTTAAACTGAAAACTCAGTGACCACAGTGACTCTGACAGCAACTCTCATTCACCTCAACAACAGAGGGACATTTAAAGTCCTAAAACAGATGATGGCTTATTATAAAGCGAAGAAGTTACAGTGATGTGGTTTGGCATGTCGCACGTATGATACTGTGTGTGTATGTGCGTGAGCACGTGTGTGTGTGTGTGTGCTCACAGCAGTCTAAGCGAGCGCAAGCCACCCAGTGCCAGAGGAGGGATACAGCGCAGTTCATTGTAACTGAGGATCCTGGAAGAGAAGAAAAGATCAAATTAAATGCAGCAGAACCAAAGATGGTGTGTGTTTTACTCCACAATGCAACCCACACAGCAGCAGTTGGTAAAGTCTGACTGCTCTTGCAGTGGAAGAGGCTCCAGCCCCCTGTGACCTTGAACTGGATAAGCAGTTAAGAAATTGCATGAATGCATGGATATAAATTGCTGCAGCACTGGAAGTTGAACGAGAGTGAAATTGAAGATTCACAGACAGGTCAGACAGACCTACATTCCTATCCTCACCTATGGCCATGATCTGTGGGTAATGGACTAAGAAAGAATAAAATTGCAGACACAAGTGGGAGAAATTAGCTTCCTCCACAGGGTGTCTAAAGCCACTGCTCCTGCAAATCAACATGTTTAAGTAGTTTAAGTAGTTCTGGCGTGTGACTAGGATGCTGGGGCTCCTCAGTAGCCTGTCGGTAAAGCCCTGGGGCAGGCCAAGGACGTGGTAAAGAGATCTTGTCTCTCTGCTAGTTTGTGAACGTAGTGGTTTCATTCTGAAAGAGCTGAGGGCAGTGGTAGAGGAGGCCTGGGCATCTCTGCTTAGACTGCTGCCCTGTGACCCAAATAAGTAGTAGAAAATGGATGGATGAATGGATGGACAGTGACAGTTTGGCTGAAGATTTGGAGTCTGAACCCTCTAGCCTCAACTAGAGACGAAGAGTGGAAAACAGAGGTCTGGGAAGATTGCTTGTTTTGAACTCCTTTTAACTTTTCAAACTTTTCACATCCACCCAATGTTGACTCCTGTGAGTCTACTTGAGGTGCTTTATGAGATGTAACACATTTCTATCTACCTTTATTCTGTTTGGGACCTTTAAACAGACTTTAAGGCCTAAAATCGGTTTGCTTTCAAAAAAACCCCAAAACAAAAATCATTTCATTGAACTTCTGGCCACATCCTTGAAACATGGTGTGGAAATTCAGTGACTACATCTTTTTTCGATGGCCTCCAAGACTCTTTCTCTGGCCACAATTTTCTCTTAGGTTAAGATTTCCACTTTGTACACAAGCAGAGTAAAAATGTGCTGACAACTGCCATGTCTGGTTTTTACAACCCAATGACCTTTCCTCAGGGGTGAAATAAATATTTTTAGCACCATTAGTTGGTCGACTTTAGGTTTTTCATGATTTGGGAAGAAATGAACATTTGAAAACAAGCATTTTCATTTTAACACAAGAAGCACTACAAACAATATCATTACATTTCATGTGTTGCAAACCAGAAGAACGTTTTGTTTTTAGAGTTCACAATATTACTCTTGTTTTGCTTTGTGTGAAGCAAAGGCTCCAGTGTTGTGGCAGCCTGGGGCATTCTAGCTTTTAAAAATCTGTCTCTCCAAACGCACCACATTTTAAAGGGGTTACATCTTAAAAAAAAATAAAATAAAAGCAACATGGTAATCTCACAAACCCACTTTTCTTTCACAATTGAGCACAGAAATCCTATCAAAGGTTTAAAACGAGAAAATGTACCATTTTAAGAAAAATATCAGCTCATTTAGAATTTGATGTCCACAAAAACATTTCAGAAAAGATGGTGGCAACATAAGGTTGGAAACACAAGTGGTACTAAAAAGAGAAACAGATGGATTTTCCAACTAACTGGATTAACTGGTAACATGACTGGATATCAAAGTATTTCAAATTATCAGAAATTTCTGTTTCTGACAATTTCACAATAATGTTCTTCAATGTAAATTTGCAAAGACTTTGAATATCACATCGCCTTCAGTACATAATAATTTCAAAAGATTTGGAAAATCTGGAGAAATCTTTGTGTGCATGTGACAAGGCTGAAAAATGAATTAATTGGATGCTTGGGACACTACACTAGAAACAGGCTTAATTTTGTCATCACTGCTGGGCTTGGTCAGTGAACACAGTTTTCTTTGCATGAAGGATAAAGGTCTATAATGTCAAGGAGAAGATGTGATGTGGTAGAGATGTGGTATGATCCACAATCACCACTTTGTTCTCTGGACCAAAGATCATTTAAAATGAACTAAGGAAAAAAACTGTTCCGTGGTCAGAAAAATCTAAATTTTGAATTCTTCTAAAATAAATTTGGGTGCTGTGACTAAAGAGAAGAGCTATGTCTTGTCATCAGCAAACAGTTACAGGTCTGCGTCTCTGACAGTATACAGGCGCATTAGTACCTATGGAACTGGCTGCTTGGACATGAGGAAAGGCACCATCAATACAGAAAGATACTTTGCCTCAGTTTTTTGAGTTTGTTTTTTATTCCAGTGAACTATCAGCATTAAAGTTGGATTCTGGGTTTAAATTCAGACTCCTGAGTGCATTTGGGTCCACTTCCTGCTTCCCCGACAGCTGACCTTTGACAACCATGGCTTCATAGTAGAAATGCCTGAGTGCTGAACTGGCAGTCCACATGTTTAACAAAGGGAAAAGACATTTGGAGCATCATGAAACCCAATATGACAGTGATCACAGCTACAAAAATGGCAACTTTCCCAGAAGTCCAGCAGCTGCTCTCCTCAGTTTCCACATGTTTACAGACAGACCGGACGCTGCACAGTAATAAACAGATTTATTGCTGCCATCAAATTTACAATAAGCTAATATTTTTCTCAAAGTGATTCATTTTTTCAGCATTTTGTTTTGTAACAGAAGTGATTTAGTGAACTGACATCTTTCTGATGCCCATTGTGTGTGTGCTGATTTGTCTTGTAACACTTGACCAAGAACAGTTGTGTGTATGAACTCACAGTGTGGTGAGCTGGCTCATGTTGGAGAAGGAATCATCAGACAGGGAGTTGATTTTATTGTTGCTCAGATCACTGGAAAGGCAAAGGTCAGTTTCAGTCAGTATACACACAGAGTACTGCAGAGGTCCCACTGCACAACACATACAGGCGCAAACACACTAGCACACGTACTGTAACATAGTAACACACAAAACTAAAATGCTGCTCATTATTAAAGTGAACCGATCACATCATCCTCAGCTGTGTGCGTGTTTTACTGAATTCACTACACAGTCTACAGCGCCCCCTGCTGGATGACTATACAAATAGAAGATGCTGAGCACAGTTTGCAGCTTTTTTTGTAACAACTGTACAAGTGTTCAAACATACAAAATGTGCAACCTTATTCTCAAATTTCCTTTGAAGGTTTTGATATTACTGTCACATGTTCTTCATAAAACTGTAAAAACTATTTAATTCATATTTGGTTCTGCTCTGCAACCAGTGTTACTTTTGCTTCTTCTTTTTGGCTTCTGATTTCAGCTGCATTTCTAGCAGTGTGTGACTGTCAGGATCATTTAGTTACCATGGTCTAAAATGTGCCTCAGTCTGTGTGTTGAGAATCTTTGACCGTCCTTTGTTTTTAAAAATGAGGTACGAGTCTTCGGCTGTTCACTGGTCACTATCTAAACCTCAGTGCTTCGCCTAGAATGTAATGTTCCACAGCAAAGAAGAAAATAGCAAGAGTTTGTGCGTCAGCATGACTGTATATTACTGCATTAACCTCTTCACTGTAGTAGATGTTTTCATTGGTGGAAGAGAAGAAAAGTGCTTTCACTACCAACATGAGAGGCTGTAAGCATGTGTGATAGCAGATGTAGCTGTAGGTAAACTGAGTGTGAGGAGGCACGTGAGGATGAATGAAGGATTCAATCAAGTGTTTCTTACACAAGCTGCAGGTATTTAAAAGCAGGTAACTCTTTGGGAACGCTGGTGAACTGATTACCATCCAGATACCTGAGGGGACAAAACACAAAGATCTGTTGTGCATTTCTACAGAACAATAATAATGCACAGAGATTATCAAACAAATTCTAAGATAAGGTTCTAAGTTAAGGATGTCAAACTCACAGGCACACTTCGATCTTCAGTGAGCCAGACCAAAGAAGCTCGCTTAACTATGCATTAACGACCCTTTGTAAAAAACAGACATTTCTATTCTAGACTGAGAAAACAGGATGTTTTCTAATGGTTTATTTATTGATTACTTAAATAATTTGATGTAGTATGTATTGGCATGTGTGAGGTTTTTATCAGTAGGAACAGCTGTAAAACAGGTTTTGAAAATTCCAAAGTTTACGTCCTCCTTCACAGTTTCCAATGTCATCCAGTGGACTGGAGTCTTTGCCGGGCCACTTCTGGCCTCTGAGCCTTGTGTTTGACAACCTTCTTTTGGTTGGTAGATGTAAACAGTAAAAGGGAATAAGGTCAAATAAAGTCAAGGCTAAATAAAACTTTTGTTTAGGAGCCCTCACATACTTCAACATCTGCAAAAAAGCCTGTTTGGTAAATAACATCCATGCAAATACGTGAATAATTCTGACATAATTACAAAGTCACAAGGTTCCTGATTTTTTTCTGGCTCAATGAATTTAGTTAATTTCAGGGAGACACTTAATAATAAGAAAACCACAATTGCTATAAAAAGCCTGGTTACTACAAAAAAAACAGTGATACCACAGATAATTCACATAAATGTTTTGTATATGCTTGTTTTACACTATAAATCTGTGACTCTATTAAGTAGAATCAATTACGTCTCCAATTTATCTGCACTGAAAAAATGAAGCTCATTTCCTTTGTTTAAACTTGAACGAGCCAGTTTAGGGCCAACACAGAAGCTGGCAAGACTGCATTATTTACTATGGCTGTTTTTAATTATTCTATATTTTATTTAATATAGAATTGCGATGCATGCCAATTTTAGTGAGTTTTGCAGTTTAAATGTTCAAAGCAAATTAAGAAATAACATTTTTTGTCTTGGCCGTGCAGTCAGACTCACAGTTCAGTGACGTTGCGGGGCAGTCCTCTAGGCAGAGCCTGCAGATGTTTGTTGCTGCAGCGCACAACTGTGTCCATACAGGTGCACTGGCTGGGACACTGAGGCCCTGGACCACAGCTGTTGTCCTCGAGCACAGCGCCTGAACAGACGGGGGGGACGGGGGGGGCAAATTTCACTTAACAAACAACAACCTTTCAATGGCAGTGCTTCTCAGAAAAAAATTGCAAGGCGTGATAACTTTGCTGTCATGCATTTTTAGGCGATGCTTGTTACATTTATTAGATTTCTGCTTATAGATAAAATGCCAATCATACCATCCTCACAACGGAAATCAGGCACAGCTACATCCTGCAGTGGGATTTCTCGAAGAAAAGCGGGCCCCTGACAGCGAGGATTCCCTGTCACGATTCGCCGACTTCTAAGCCACGCCCCAAACCAGGACAGACGGCAGTCACATTTAAAAGGATTGGCCAGAAGGTTTCTAATGGGCAAGCCGACATGGTAGGTAGGTAAGATAAATGGAAACAAACAGAGAGTGTGTCTGCACGTATTTGTGGGTGTGTCACTAACAGTGTGGACAGGTTGGGCAGTGTGTCGAAGGCTCCAGGGAGGATGGTGCTCAGCTGGTTATCATACAGTGAGAGCAGCCTGACGTTGGTCAGCCCGGTGAAGCTCCCGTTATGGATACAGCTAATCTTATTATTCCTGAGCATCCTACACAGCGAGAGAGACATTTTAGGACAGACATGTTTTATGCAAAGTTCCCTCAAATATGATATTTCATATTCATAAGATAAATAAAATGAGCTTTGGCTTTCATCCTTTAGTTTTATCTTCAGCAAAGTAAATGCAGCTCCTTTGGGTTAAGATCAACTCAGCCGCTTCTTCTTGCTTTTCATGTTTCTGTTCTTAACTTTTTCCCCCTTCAGTGCACCAAGCTGTTGATTTGGCCACTCATAAATTTCTTCTGTCCCTCCGATGTTTCTGGCTTGTTTTTAAAGCCTGAAGATGGCCCATTTCACTGCGACTGAAATCACTGTTGCGCTCAGATTGTGAGTTCACAGCAACAGTGATTGCCAGACTTTGAATTTCATGCTCAATTCACGGAGAAATAACAAAAGCTAAAGACTACACCTGTCTGTGAAACAGTCTTTTCTTTAATTGTCCAGCTATGTTTGAGTCCCTGAAAATAGGACTGCACAGTAGAGTTGTTGTTATTCTCAAAGGTGATGCAACTTTCTGAACTGTTGAACCCCTAAAAATAAAGCTGAGAGCTTAGTATACACAGTGACCTAATTCTATGTATGTATCAAACTCACAGCATGCGCATGCCCTCCATGCCTTTGAACATGCTCCCTCTCACAGATTCCAGGTGGTTGGCTGTCAGGTGAAGCTCCACCACCGAGGAAGCACCCTCAAATGCGCCGTCCTCAATCTCTGAAATCTTGTTGTTGCTCAGGTTACTGAAGTGAGAAGGATAGCACACAACATAACAGCTGCTTCCTGACAGCTCTTTGCCAGAAACCCAACTGAGCATGATCATTCAGCCTTAAGTTTCACACAACTTTTAGTACCTTTACTACTTTGAAAATGTGTCCAGTGTTTTCACTCTACATGAAGCTGTGCATTTTCTCTAATAATATCCAGTCATGCAAAGTCACTACATACAGTTTTCTCTGAACCCCCTTTCCCACTAAGGTCTTGGAAAATGCCAGAAGATAAGATCTCTTGAAAGTTTCTTTTGAAGATGGAGCAGCCATTCGTCACAGTATTTGTCATTTTTCATGGTGACCTACATTTTCTTAAGCTGTGACAGGCCCTTGAAGGCTCCTGTGGCCTCCAGCACGGAGAGGTCATTGTTGTTGAGACGCCTGTGACAATCATAGAGAGAGATCACAGAGAAGAGGATGGAGGAAAACAACATCACAAGGGGAAGAGTGACTTTGGTATGTGTGCATGTTTCGTGCTGAGTGCTCATCCGTGCAGCAGGAATCCACATACACATGTCAACACGGATATCCAAGTCATAGTTTGGCACAGTGTGTGTGTTTTTATGTTCAGTACAGGGAATGAGCATGTATTTGAATTTGTGTGGGTGTGACTTATGAGGGTAAATAGAGAACAATGAATCCTAAATGATCCCAAACTTAAATGCATGCACTTTAAATATAAGCTTATTCCAGATAAATTATGTGACAGCTGACTAATACAGCGGAAAGACAAATTTCATCATCATCATCATCATCAACGTAATGCTCAAAGGGACGGTTGACCCCAAAATCAAAAACCACATGTTTTTCTCCTTGGGACCAAAGTGCTATTTGTCCATCTGGAGTGTTTGAGTTTCCCAGTTATAAAGATCGTCTGTAGTGATATCCACGTCTTTTAAATAGAATGTGACTAGATGACCTTATGGTACAAAAGAAGACATTTGAAAAAAACATCAGCAGCAATATTCATTCATTCAAAAATCATGACCTGGCTGATTAAAAAACATTTAAAAAAAATCATTAAACCATGTTGTATAAAAGCAGGTTCACATAGCAAGTATTTTATTTAAAAAATAACCACGCCCACCAACTATTACTGTATAGGCTTGTTACTGTGGAGATGGAAGCATTCGCCTGTCAGTGGCAGTAGGCTGGTGCACTAACAGGCACTCCCGTCCACACCGTTAATGACAGGGTGTGAACTATAAGGTGAATTAGCTGTGTGCTTCTTTTGGTTGGTGGATGTAAAGAGTAAAAGGGAATAAGGTCAAAAATAAGGTCAAAGGTAAATAATACTTTTGTTTCTAAAAGCCCTCTTGCACTGGAACATTTGCAGCAAAGTCTGTTTGGCATATACAATCCAGGACTGCATGGAATATTATTAACGTGGGTTGTGTGTTTGTGGGCATGGATCTCACAGCTCTTCAGTGGAGGACGGCAGGTGCTCCGGGAACTTAGTGAGGCGGAGGTTGGAGCAGTCGACCACATTGGCTTCACAGCGACATTTAGCGGGACACACTGGCTTACTGTTACACTCGTAGTTTAGACGTCTGTCTTCAGTGCCTGGACCCAAATGTGGAGAGGATAGACAGACAAGTTCTTACTGATACATAGAGGCAATCAGAGACTGATGTATCTAACTACACACATACACAGAATATATATGAATATACAAACACAAAATCACCTGGGATGTGGTACTGCTCCTTGGCTGTCATGAAAAGTAAGCAAACAAAACTGTGTGAACGCTTCAACGGAGCAATAGCCACACACACACATACACACACATACACACGTCACATAATTGACTTGGCTGTAGGTGGCAGCAGGACACTTACAGCAGAAAGGAGGACTGAAACAATGCAAAGCTGCGCTTAGCTTTCCAGGCCTGGCAGTCTTAAACTATCAGATGCAGCAAGTATATCCAGACTTTTCACTCCTCGTCTCAGTTCCATCTTTGTCATCCAGTCACACACCCACACACGCACGCACACACACAGAGGGCACTGACTGACCAGAGCATCTGAACTTGTTGCTCTTGATCTGTGCGATGCGTTTGTTGGCAAGGCGGCGAGGACTGGCACAGCGTGCACCGCTGGTCTCTATGGGGTTTGAACGCAGGAAGTCGGCCAGCCACTTCACATTACAGTCACACACAAAGGGATTCTGGGCCAAGTGTCTGGTGAGAAATTACAAAAGGGAACAACATCAGTCAGATCAGACTGAATAGAGTGTAACAGAACTTGAAATAGCACGCATGTATTTTCTCACAGTGTCTGGATGCTGCGCAGCGAGCTGAAGGTGCCTTTGGCCAAACTCTGGATCTTGTTGTCGTACAGCGACAGAAGAGCCAGGTTCTCCAGATCTTTGAACACGTTGGCTCGGATGCAGTGGATTTTATTTGCATTCAGCAACCTTAAGCAATACAGTAGACACACTTAATTATCATAACAAAATACTCTGAATAAATCATCTAACATGCAGTTCTGTGCAAGTCTTGAGCCACCCTTTTTCTATGTTTTGCCTGATAGTGAGCCTTTTTTCTTTTTACTATTAGGACATGATTTTCACAAACTCTTCATTTGCTGGAGATAGTTTTTCAGGCCAACCACTTCTTCTTTTGTCCTCCACTTGTTCAGTTTCTTCAAGGTTTCAAACAACAAGCTGCACATTATGTTAATATCTGCCAAGTTAACACCTAATAGCTATCTAGGAATCACCTTGTTAGGCCTGCAAAAGATGCCTGTAACAGGCTGCTTGTGGTTGGCTGAGGCTCAGGAGATAGAGCAGGTCGACTAAAAATTGAAAAGTTGCTGCTCCAGTTTGCTTGCCAAAGTATCCTTGGGCAAGATAGACAACCCCCAGGTGTTCCTGATTAGCTCGATGGAGTGTGAATGTTAGATAGCACTTAGAGCTAGAAAAGAAAGTGATTGTTGAATGTGTGTGAACAGGTGATGGAGTTGTATAAGGTGTTTTGAGTGCCTGGGTACAAAAGCCCTATAAATAAATCCATCAATTTACACTTTAGTAACAAAGTGTCTAAAGATACAATTTTAAAACAGGTTACTTTCTAAGTTGTGGTATGTGTAGATGCAACACTGGTTCATCCCTGGAATTAGGTACCTGTTTATGCTTCTATGACTCATAGGTGAGTTTGGGGCTTAGTGGCTTAACAAGACTTTTCTATAGTAGTGTACATAATTATGATGAGCTGATTCATCACCAGCATCTGAATACTTGCAAACGTCTCTTATTTTAAAAACAAAACTGCTGCAATGCTATTTTGTGTTTTATGCCCAGAATTGGAGCCCTGATTTTTCCAAAATAAGAAACCAAACAAGGAGGGAGGTATTTTAAATTACACCAGGAGCCTGATGTATAAAGGATGTGTGCGTAAAACAACCAATAGTACAACCACAGGTAAAACTCCTTAAAACTCCTTTGTTGTTCTTGTGAGTGTCATGGATAAAAATGCACACTTGTACAATTACAAAATGACTAACTGCTATTTTTTCCAAAAACCTACATTGAAGTCTATCCATATGTCTCCAGGATGAGGATTAGTCTGTCCCTAACTTTCAGATTCCTCTCCATTTCCTTTTTGTCACTGGTTCCAGCGGTTTAGAGTTAAACATTACCACAAGGAATCTTCAAATACTTACTAAATTTTAAAAAAATTAAATAATGTTCAGGAAAGACGACAACTGCCAGATTATTCAGTCATCATACTGAGCTCCACCTCTCGACTATTATCAAATGATTCACTTAATCACCTCATTCGTGGTACCTTACCTACTTCATCATAGGTACAGCAGTGTTTTACCAAAGGGGGTATTCAAGTCAGTTATGAGAAGCAGATTTACATACCGGTAATTAACTTGGCAAAAACTAGTTTCCGCATTAGTTTCCATGCAGCTCCTTCTAAAATATTTGCCACCTTGTTTAAAACACAGTCAGTTCAGACAAATATATGCATGTTGTGGTTTGGACTTACAGCAACTCCAGAGACCCCAGACCATCGAACACTCCGCTTGGCAGCTCAGTGATCTTATTGCCATACAGAACTCTGCACACAAACAAAAAAAGTCTTTAACTGTGTTCTGCAATCAAAAGTGCTTCATCAGTCTGTGAACAGTTACTAAGACGCAAAATTTTATAATAATAATTGATTGCATTTATATAGCGCTCTTCAGGGCCCTCAAAGAACTTTACAATTCCACTATTCATTCACTCACTGGTAGAGGCAAGCTACAGTTGCAGCCACAGCTGCCCTGGGGCAGACTGACAGAGGCGAGGCTGCCATCGGCCCCTCTGGCCGTCACCAGTAGGCGGCAGGTGAAGTGTCTTGCCCAAGGACACAACGACCGAGACTCGAACCGGCAACCTTCCGGTTACAAGACGAACTGCCAACTCTTGAGCCACGATCGCCCCAAAATTTGCATCACCAAAACAAAAGTAAGTCTTATTCAGTCCACACAAGCACACGTTCACAGTCCATAAACAGAAGAGAAGACATTTACATCACACTGCTGTCGTGTATAGTATATGCACGCAAACTTATTCACACATACACACACTCAGCAATAATGCTGGCTGACCGCCTGCTGTGATTGTTTGCATGTCCTGATGTTTCCTGAGAATTCTCTGTACAGTGAGCAGGCGCCACTTTTAAATTATTCATACCAACAGATGCTTAAACACATGGACGCAGTGGGCACATATGGAGATATAGCCAATAAAGTGGACAGACACATGTAAACACGTGTTGGTAAAGACACTCTCAACACACCCAACAGTTTACACAATCAGATGCAGAGTGCTTACTCACAGTGAATTGAGAGCTCGGAGGCCTTGGAAAGCATCAGGAGCTATCTCAGATATCTGGTTGTTGCTCAGGTCACTGGGAATGAAAGACAATGAATGCCCAACACTTTTAAATACTTAGTGATTAGATTTATTTTGGGGAGAAAATGAAAAAACTCATGTATACAGATTTTGTTTTGTTGTAAACGCATTTAGCCAAAAGCATCATATGTACATAGCAAATAATTTGTGTTATTTTTTAAAGGATTAAAGGCAAAAAAGTGATGCAGCACTTTAACAGTTCTCTTTTCTGATCTCGAAATGAAAGCAGGTTATATAAAAATCCCCTATAAAAATAAGAAACCTCACTTTCTGAATTGACTGGCTAAGAGCTTCACTTTTTTCATGTCAGAACAGAGGAGCTATTTTTCTGGCCAAGTTGAAGTTTTTATATCTTTGATTCGGTCTGGCATGCCAAACCATAATATGTTAGATTATAAAATCCTTGTTCTGCTGCCACACGTCAGTCGTTCAGTTGTCATGATAAATTTTCAGACAAACCACTTAAACCAGCCTGGTAATGTAATCAAACCCCCCTCCCTCCCTCCTGGTGCTCGGGATGGTCTCGCAGTGATGATGGAAGAGGGCAAAGGAGGGGAAAGAGGATAAGATTAAGAGGAAAAGGAAAACCACAGAGAGAAAAAGATGGAGAGAGACAGAATGCCTGAGGAGGGAAATGGGCAAAGGAAGAAGAGGAAGAAGAGAAAAACAGCAACAGTGGAAGTAACAAAAACCGCAAAGACAGAAGAAAGAAAGAAATGTGAAACAGGATAGAAGGTCAAGAAGCCAGGAACATTATTATTGTGGTCAGATTAGCATTTTTTAAACATATACATCACATCACATGGATATGCACTTGATTTATCATGTAAGGGCCCTAAAAAGCCTCTAATGAGGACTCTGTGTCTTTGCAGGCTGATATAAATCAAATGCTCCTCGATGCTGAAACTCCACTGGGGCTGTATGTTCTGTTGAGCAGGAAAACCACAGCTCAGTGAGCAGTGGAGACAGAAGAAAAGAGAGATCCACTTGGCAAATCAGACTCTAGAACATTAAAATTTTCCCTGAAGCATTGTCCCTCTGGAGGCAGAAAAAATTTAATGGCTTTGGCTGATTTGGAGCTCAGGGGCAGGAATTCTGTAGCCTGCTGCAGTTGGCATAGCTGACTTTAAAAGTACTCTGCACAAAGAAAGGTGGAGCAAAAAAAAGTTAAATGAAGTGGACTAAAATGGGTCATGTGTGTGCAGGTATGGTGCAGGTATGGTTTAGGATATATATGGTTTAGGATATATAGAAAAGGCTTCTTTTGATTGATCCCTTATTGATCCCCTCCGTGATCTTAGTACTTTATTGATTTGTTGTAATAAACATTTAAATTTCAATAGAAAACATTGCTAGTGTTATTTCAATTTGAACTGACACTTGGAAGTGTTTAACTGCAAGTATGACGATATAAAGCTTTGTAGGAGCACTCACATTCGCCTGAGCTTCTTGTAGGATGTGAAGGCGCCTGGGGGAACCGACTTGATGCCATTCTGCTCCAGACGTCTGGGTAGAAAAGCAGAGAGGCTACATTGAAACACTGCACACGAGCAGTGAGGACAATCACATCCTTGAATGGTGGATTGCACATCAGAACATTTGATGTATTGGCAGAGACGTAAAGTACATGTAATGGCCTGTAAAATCTATCTATAAGATTTGTCCAAGTTATCGCCAGCTGTGCTTGTTACGCTACTGCATTCTAGCTACTGGCAGAGGAGCAGCAGAATTGAGAGAGAGTGTGGTTAAGCATCCAAAAAACCACTTTTCCATGTTGGATATATTAAAAGTAACCGGAAAGAATATGATGAAGCAGCAAAATGACATAAGTAACATTTCTTCCTTTACATGGCATAGAGTAAGTACATGTACTGTAGTATTTCTTTCCATCTAATAAACCTGTGGGGACTTTCACTCTCTTTTGGGACCCCTCTGGAGCAGCTTTACATGGTTCACAATTTTGCTTGTAAGAAACCCACTTTATGCTGGTAGGTTTTATCTGAGTTCTGAAAGCAAACTATAAAGCTACAAAATAACAGAATTTGTCATTCTTGTATCATTATATATAATTCTTGTGGGATACTCACATCTCAGTCATACCCTCAGGGAGGTGGGCAGGGATTGCAGTTAGGCCCCTCCCACGGCAGTCCACAATGTTGTTGCTGCAGGAGCACATTGGAGGACAGGACCCAGATGCTAAACTACATGGCTGAACGAAGGCACTGCCACTGTGACCTAAAAAGAAGGAAGAAAAAAATTTCTCACACATTGCATCATCATCCACATTTGGATCAAAGCCTCATGTATCGCCGGGCTCTTGTACCTGAGCAGGCAAAGTCACTTTTACGCAGCTCGGCCAGGTTGAGGCCCCTCAGCGTGGGAGGAGAGCTACACTGAGTGTAGAGGCCCAAAGCTGGCCGCTGCCGTAGCCATGGAGACAACCAAGCCAGGTGACAGTCGCAGCGCAGAGAGTTAGAGTGGAGACGGCTGAGGGAAGGAAAATACATTTGAGAAGTAGTGGAGGGGTGGGTAAAACATAAGGTGACAGATACACAGACAGAGATGAAATCAGACTTAACAATGTGGCATTCTGGGTAAAAAAGTTGAAAAAGGTGAGGCACTTACAAGGTGCGGAGCTTTGGCATGTGATTGAAACTGGAGACTGGAATGCTGCTGATGTTGTTGTTGTTCAGTGTGCTAGAAGAAAAAATAGGAGAGAAATTAGCAATGATGAGAAGAAGAGGCAACACTAAATATAACAGCAAGGACAGAAAGGAAGGGTGTGAGAACAAAGAGATGGAACAATAAAAAGCAAGAGAGAGTTGATAGGCACGGAAGCCAGTGGAAAAATGATGGCAGTAGAAAAGATGAAGAGAGCAGAAGAAAACAAAGTTTTTTTAATGAGAGATTAAATTGTTTTGAGAAGAGCATCAAAGAAATTATTTTTCTTAGATTACTCACAGGACTTCTAGAGATCGCAAAGCTCTGAATGCCCCCTCTTCAATACAGCTGATATGGTTTTTATCCAGCTGACTGATAATAAAAAGAACACAAAGCCAATATGATGTAGATTTAGTTAATGGCTCGGTCCAGCCAACCACTCAGTCTTCTAATTACGGACGTGATATTTCTTGACAGTAGCAAATTGCACCGTTATCTCCACTGCACCCATTCCTTTAACACTTTATCTTCACTTACAGGTTTTTAAGGTCTGTTGCGCCTCTGAAAGCTCTCCTCGGAATGGCTTGGATGGCATTTTCACTTAGATCTCTGAAAAACAAAGAAAAGAGGGAAATTCATTCTGCTAAGAGATGCAATGATACAACTTGTTGACTCCACATCCAGGAGTTTGCTATAGCACATGGCAATTCTTGCAGATGCTCTACATGGTATTACATTTGACCAAACCAGTCGAGCTGAGCTTTGGATGCTTGCTGTCTGCCTTCACATACAATGGGCTTAAGTGACATCCCACTCTTAATTCATAGAGTTTAATATGTTGTCAGACCACCCTTTGCAGCTAGAATAGCTTTAACGCTTCTGGGGAGGATTTCCACAAGGTTTAGGAGTCTGTTTATGGGAATTTTTGATCATTCTTCCAAAACCACATTTGAGGTCAGACACTGATTGACGGGAAGGCCTGTCTCACAGCCGCCACTCTAACTCCTTCCAAAGGTGTTCTGTCAGGTTGGCGCAGGCCAGTCAAGTTTTTCCACACCAAACTTGCTCATCCATGTCTTTGTGCACATGTGTCCAGGCATGTTGGAACAGTACTGGGCCATCCCCAAACTGTTCTAACAAAGCTGGGAGCATGAAATGGTCAAAAACGTGAATTTGTTTGAGTTCTGAAATTTTTGAAACTATGTGCCTCATCTTCCACTGACCCTGCTCTCTGATCTTCCATGACCTATCACTTTGTGGCTCATTTACTCTCGTTCTCACTCACTTCCACTTTTTTATAATATCACTAACACTTGGCTGTGGAATATTTACTAGAAAGGAAATTCCACAACTGGACTTGTTTCACAGGTGGCATCCTATCACAGTACCACGCTGGAATTAACTGATCTCCTGAGAGCAAACCCAGAAGCGTCTCCATGCCTGGCTGCTTGATTTTGTACACCTGTGGACATGGAAGTGACTGGAACACCTGAATTCAATGATTTGGTGTGATGAGTGAATACTTTTGGCAACACAGTGTATGTTTACATGCATTTAATAAAACATATGGTCTTTTCCTCTTTGATAAACTAAGGAAACACCAGTCCTCTTTATTTTAATATAGTTCCTCCAGAAAAGGTGTCTGAGATGCAGCAGGCAGACTGCTTACAGACCAAGGTCACGGGACTTACTGACTAGCTTTGGTGATAAAAAAATATGAAGTAGAAATGCAATGCCACGATTAGACATCATAGAAACAGACAGGTGAACCACAGCAACGGAGACCAATAAATAATAGCAAAACTCTGTGTGTGTGTGCGTGCGTGTGTATGTGTGTGTGCGTGTGCGTGTGTGCGTGTGTGTGTTAGACAAACCACAGAAGAGGATGTACATCATCTCTGGCTGCCCTACAGGTCCTCAGACACAGTCCATTAATGTCAGGGTCAAACCAGAGGCTGACAGAGGAGGAAACACCCACTTATTGAGAACTAGACAGCCAGTATAGTGCCTTTAAGCAAGAAAGTATATCTTTTAAATCAGATTGAACACAGGAGGAGAGTCAAGTAATTGACAAACCAGCTAACCAAATTAATCTTATACTAATGTACTGTACTTTTAGAACTTCTGTTACTGCATTCACGAACACTGTGCCACACAATACTGTAACCCGCTTGATGCACAGCTATGGCCTAGCTAGACCAGCTCTTTGTAGACATACATAGAGCAGTACATTAGAAAAGTGAAAAACTGATTCTGACACCCCTGAGGCCAGTTGAAAAAGCAGACTTTTTATTGAAGTATAAAGTTCAACTGTGTCTGACACATGAAACCAGCAGTGAAGAAGATGATGGGGGATATACAGAGTAAATGAACAGACTGATGCAGAAAAGGATGATGGATGGACATGTTAAAAGGGGATGGGTGGTGCAGGACACAAGAGTGATTATGGAGAGAAACAAGAACAGAAGTTATAAATGGTAAAATGGCCTGTATTTATATAGCGCTTTACTAGTCCCTAAGGACCCCAAAGCGCTTTACATATCCAGTCACACACACATTGGTGATGGCAAGCTACATTGTAGCCACAGCCACCCTGGGGCGCACTGACAGAGGCGAGGCTGCTGGACACTGGCACCACCGGGCCCTCTGACCACCACCAGTAGGTAACGGGTGAAGTGTCTTGCCCAAGGACACAACAACCGAGACTGTCGGAGCCAGGGCTCGAACCGGCAACCTTCCAATTACAAGGCGAACTCCCAACCTTTGAGCCACGATATGGCTAAATCGAGTTGAGGTAGTTCAGTATGTGATATGACAAACTGGAAGTTTGGGAGATATGAAGAGAAACAGAAATGGGTTAAAAGAAAAAAAGATAGACATGTGAGTCATATAAGTCAGAGGCAGAGAGAGAGAGAGCACCAATAACAATGGACTGTTATGATGTAGACAGAGAGAGACAGAGGAGGGGAAAGATGAAGTCCAGTTGTTAATACAGTTTTTCTGCTTCATTTCAGAAAGTGCTCAAGGCCAACATGCCACACAGACCCATTATTCCTCTCTGTCGTCTGTTCATATCCAGTAATCTTTATATCCACTCTTTAATACAAGCTGCAGAAAAAACAATATTTTAAGACTTTCAGCTTGTTTTTGAAGAGTTTCCAGATTGAATTGATTCAAACGGATGGAGTTCAACTTATAAAGAACATCTGCAATAATTAATGGAGGTAAATATTTTTTAAGAAAAGACTTTTTGAAAAGAAGATGCCATCAACTGCACAAGTATGACATGCATGCCTTCAACTGGACTTGGAAAGCAGTGGAACAAAGAAAAATAAATGAAAAATAAAATGCTTTTCTAAATACATGATACAAACTTAAACATATGGAAAGTGATCACAGAAAGCACCCTCGTGTTGTGGCTCACACACGCTGGTGCTCACACTCAATAACACAGATGCTTCCTCATCAGGTCATCGAGATTCTGTTGCCAGGACACAAAGAGGCTGAATATGATGTTTACTGGAGGGAAACACAGACTGGTCACAGCTGGATGTGTGAGCGTGTGTGTGTGTGTGTGTGTGTGTGTGTGTGTGTGTGTGTGTGGACAGTAGGCAGTCTCTTAATATTTGCTCTCCGTCTCCTGCTACCTCCTCTATTCATTTTCTGATCCTTTCTTTCATCCGTTGTGTCTCTGGATCTGTCTCTCCTCGCTCCTCCTCATCCTCTTATTGTTCTCCGCTGTCTCCTGTCGTTTCAATATCCTCCTCATCCCTCCATCCCTCCCTTCCTGCTCACAGTGGAGGGTGAGAAAGGTAAACTTTCCCACTCGTTTCCTGCTCGTTGACAACACATCACCTCTCTGTCTATCTGTCTCCTTCAAACATGGGTTAGTTTAAGTCTCGCTTATTGCTACCTTCTTATTCGTCATAGAGTCATTCCATCTATGGAGGTATTTCCTTTTATACATCTGTATAGGATGTACACTTACTTTCATGTTTCTTGGTCTTTTTATTTTGCTGTTATATGCTTTAAAGCAGGGGTCTCAAACTCCAGGCCTCGAGGGCCGGTGTCCTGCAGATTTTAGATCTCACAGTGGGTCAACACACCTGATTCAAATGATTAGTTCATTACCAGGCCTCTGGAGAACTTCAAGACATGTTGAGGAGGTAATTTAGCCATTTAAATCAGCTGTTTTGGATCAAGAACACATCTAAAACCTGCAGGACACCGGCTCTTAAGGCCTGGAGTTCGAGACCCCTGCTTTAAAGCAATGATTTCCCGAAAGACGTCATGCAGCAAAAGAAAGAATTATCCAGTGACAGCTCCAAGTGTCCCTGTTGCAGTTTGATAGTACAAGTCATCAAAACCATCCAGCTATATGTTAAATGAATCAATAACTATGCTTTTCTAGTCCTTCCAAGGGTGCTATGATTTCAGTTTTGTGCTTGGGTCCAAGCAAGACAAGCTGTAACTGTGTCAGCAAGCAGTATGTAGAAGAAACACTCAGAGTACAGCAAAACTATCCAGCAGTTTTTGACTACAATACGAAGCACAAAATAATTAATTTTAAAAAAAGGGGGGGATGGGGGATGGGGGGTGGCTTAAGACTTTTGCAGTTTTCTTGGTTTGCAGCAGTTTGTGACAAAACCACAAACTGTGTTGAAGTGATTCATAAACACCAGTTTAATACATTTATTTCTATCCAGCCACTTGCAGGAAAGCTGGAGCGCACCCCAGCTGTCAGTAGGCAAGAGTAGGTTACATCCTGGACTTGTTGCTGGTCCATTACGTGGCTAACAGACAGTCATTAATCCTCACATTCACAATTACAGAGAATTTAGAATCCAAAGATAACCTGGACTGTGGGAGGAAGTGGGAGTAAATGGTAAAATTGCCTGCATTTGTATAGTGCTTTACTAGTCCCTAAGGACCCCAAAGTGCTTTACACAACCAGTCATCCACCCATTCACACACTGGTGATGGCACCCTGGGGCGCACTGACAGAGGTGAGGCTGCCGGACACTGGCGCCACTGGGCCCTCTGACCACCACCAGTAGGCAATGGGTGAAGTGTCTTGCCCAAGGACACAACAACCGAGACTGTCCAAGCCGGGGCTCGAACCGGCAACCTTCCGATTACAAGGCGAACTCCCAACTCTTGAGCCACGATCCCCCGGAGCGGCCAAAGGAAAACCATAAAGGTACAAGGAGAACTGCAAATTCCACACAGAAAGCACCAACCGGCTTGAAACCAGAACCTCACATGTAAAAGAATGATTCATCTTTAGCTCAAAGTGAAGACAACAGCTTATTAATCTAACAGCGCCATCAGATCAGCATGCAATATCAGAAGAAAGTCAAATCCTGGGTATCTGTTCACTAGAAAAAGTTGGATTTGTGCCACTGTCCCTAGCAGCGAGTTAATCTTGCTAACTGGAATACTAGTATGATATATGAGTGAAACTGTAAATGCAGAAAGAGTCCAACATTTAACTTCCCCTGAAAAACAAAACTTCATAACGTACTAATATAGCTCTATTAACTTTGGTCTGAATGTTTTCACTGCATGACAGAAATATCAGGCAATCCCATCTAAAATCACAGAGTTAACAAACTCTGAAGACAGCCTGTTATCTGTAACGAGTAACTGCTTTTTTGACTCATGCACACCTTTTTCGTTTTTTTTCTTTGTTTTGTTAAACTCTGCCCAGACAGGTCAGCAGACAGAGTCAGAGCATCAACATGGTTAATATTTTATTTCTGTAGTCTGGTCCACTCCTCAACCTGACACACACAGACACACATAGGACAAACAACCTCAATAAGTAACTTAATAAATAAGACGATTTAAAGATGGCGCCGGTGAGGTCGGCTGCCGTCACGACTGCTCCGACCACTTTTTCTTTGTCTTTGTTTTTTAAGTTAGTTTTCAGCGTTTCTAAATCGGCAAAATCACCACCATTGGGTACATTAGGTATGACAGTGACACTCTTGTTTCTATTGGTTTCCAATGTACTCACAATTCGAAGTTTTTAACTCCGGATCCGAGCTGGCCGAGTGAGATCTTGAGGGAGAACAAAGGGAAGCGGCGGCGGCCTAGAGGGAAGCGAGCCGGCGTCAGGAACAGGCTGAGAGCTCGTGCACACCGCACACCTCTGCCTAGCATCCTGCTCGCCAACGTCCAGTCACTGGAGAACAAGCTTGACGACCTCAGGGCCAGGGTAAAGTTCCAGAGAGACATTCGGGACTGCAATCTCCTCTGCTTCACCGAGACATGGCTGAACCCAGCGGTGCCGGACCACGCCATCCAGCCGGCCGAGTTCTTCTCGGTTCACCGCATGGACAGGACACGGGACTCGGGGAAGTCAAGGGGAGGCGGCGTGTGTTTAATGGTGAACAACAACTGGTGCAACAGTGCGAACATTGTTCCTCTCACACGCTCCTGCACACCAAATCTGGAACTACTGTCCATCATGTGTCGTCCTTTTTATCTACCTCGGGAATTTACATCGGTCATTATAAGTGCCGTTTATATTCCACCACAAGCGGACACGGTCACCGCCTTATGCGAGCTGCATGAGGCACTCACACAGCACCAGACACAACACCGGGACGCTGCGCTTATTGTGACGGGGGACTTTAATAGCGCCAACCTCAAACGCGCAGCGCCGAACTTTTATCAACACATCTCCTGCCCCACCAGAGGTGAAAGGACACTGGACCACTGCTACACTACAGTCAAGGACGGCTACAAGGCACAATCCCGCCCTCCTTTTGGCAAATCTGATCACGCCGCCATCTTCCTCATCCCAAAATACAAACAAAGGCTGAAACAGGAAGTTCCGGTTCAGAGGAAGGTCGCGCGCTGGACGGATCAATCGGTGGCCGCGTTACAGGACGCACTCGATGACGCAGACTGGGGCATGTTCAGAAACAGCTCCGATGATGATGTCAACGTGTTTACGGAAGCGGTTGTGGGATTCATCGGGAAACTAGCGGATGATACCGTGGAGACAAAGACTATCACAACGTTTCCCAACCAGAAGCCGTGGGTGGATAAAACCATCCGCGACGCTCTGAGATCCCGCACCGCTGCCTACAACACGGGACTCATGACGGGGGACATGGACCCGTACAAAGCCGCGTCATATAACGTGCGGAGGGCGGTGAAAGAGGCGAAGCAGCGCTACGGGAGGAAACTAGAGTCACAACTCCAACAGAGTGACTCTAGGAGCCTGTGGCGGGGACTAAGGACAATAACGGACTATAAAGCACCAACAACCGGTATGACGAACGCGGCCGTGACTCTGGCAGACGAGCTGAACACTTTCTATGCTCGCTTCGAGGCTGCAGCTAAGGACTCCAACAATGCTAGTGTTAGCGGCGCTAACGGCTGCAGACAGGAAGATACTGCCAGCACCGGAAACGTGCTCGTCATCTCCGAGCATGAAGTAAGGAGAGCCTTCAAGAGAGTGAACACCAGGAAAGCAGCAGGACCAGACGGCATCCCAGGTCGTATCCTAAGAGACTGCGCATACCAGCTAGCTCCTGTGTTCACTGAGATATTCAACATCTCTCTATCTCAGTCGGTGATCCCCACATGCTTCAAAGAGTCCATCATTGTTCCTGTCCCGAAGAAACCCCACCCTGCTTCTCTCAATGACTATCGCCCTGTAGCCCTCACCTCAGTAGTGATGAAGTGCTTTGAACGCCTGGTCAGAGACTTCATCATTTCTTCACTACCAGACACACTGGACCCACTACAGTTCGCTTACCGTCCAAATCGTTCCACAGACGATGCCATCTCTCATCTCCTCCACACCTCACTTACTCACTTGGACACTAGAAGGGGGAATTATGTTAAAATGCTCTTCGTAGACTACAGCTCTGCATTTAACACCATAATTCCCTCCACACTCACCACCAAGCTGGAGCATCTGGGACTCAGCTCATCTATGTGTCAGTGAATCTCCAACTTCCTAACTGGCAGACCACAGGCAGTAAGGATGGGCGGACATGTCTCAGCCTCCACCACTCTCAGCACTGGAGCCCCCCAGGGGTGTGTTCTGAGCCCCCTGCTGTACTCTTTGTACACATATAACTGTGTGGCCACTACCAGCTCCACCACCATCATCAAGTTTGCTGACGACACCGTCGTGGTGGGCCTGATCTCTGATAACAACGAGACGGCCTACCTGAAGGAGATTTGGAATCTGGAGAACTGGTGCCAGAGGAACAACCTCCTTCTAAACGTCAGTAAGACAAAGGAGCTGATAGTGGACTTCAGCACTAAGCAGGAGAGGAACTACCAGACCCCCGTCATCAACGAGTGCCCAGTGGAGAGAGTGGACAGCTTCAAATACCTCGGAGTTCACATCACGCAGGACCTGTCATGGTCCTGTCACATCAACACCGTGGTGAAAAAGGCCCGTCAGCGTCTCTACCACCTCAGACGCTTGAGAGACTTCCAACTGCCCTCCAAGGTGCTCAGGAACTTTTACTCCTGCATCATAGAGAGCATCCTGGCGGGAAACATCTTAACCTGGTTCGGGAACAGCACCATGCAGGACAGACAAGCTCTACAGATGGTTGTGCGGTCAGCTGAGCGCACCATCCGCTCCGAGCTCCATGACCTGCACTCAATCTACAGCAGGCGGTGCTGGACCAAGGCCAGGAAGATCGTGAAGGACCTCAGCCATCCCAACAACAGACTGTTCTCTCTGTTGAGGTCAGGAAAGCGATTCCGCTCCCTGAAGACCAACACAGAGAGACTGAGGAGGAGCTTCTTCCCGCAGGCGATACGGTCTCTCAATCACACCACCACACAGTACTGACCCACACATACAGTTGTTACACACACTGGACATTCTGGACATTGTTTCACTTCATTACTTAAATCACGCTGCTGTTATTGTGTATATGCTGCTGTTATTGTGTATATATTTATTTATATTTCTTCATACATTCTTATATAGTTCTATATTGTGTATTTTGTTGTACAGTTATTTTATTTTCAACTTTAATTTATATATTTTATCTTATTCTCCCAGTTAAATTTACCCTTCATTCTAATTTGTGTTGTACAGTTATTTCATTTTTAACCTTAATTTATATTTTATTCCTTCCTAGTTAAATTTACCCTTTTTAATTTTTCATATTTATTTCCTATCTTATTCATAGCCTTTTCCTTTTTTGTTTTCTTTAGGTCACGAGCAGTTGTCCAAGCATTTCACTACATATCGTACTGTGTATGACTGTGTACGTGACAAATAAAATTTGAATTTGAATTTGAATTTAAGTTAAGAGAAGTGTTTACTGGAAGAAAGACAATTCACGAAAAAGGAATGACGTTGAAGAGGAAAACCAGTGGATTAAGAATAGAAAAGAAAGTTCAACCAGATGTATTACAGGCTAATGTGGTCAACCAGAAGAACGGATATGGAATAGATAACCCTAAAATGACCTGCATACCTACACACATTAAATAACACTGGGAATCTCCCACTCTGTGTTAAATGCACATTCAACCACACATGCACACAAGCTAACACTGAAGAATGAACCAGCATGTCTGAAAATGTCACACCAGTGGAAGCTGATCCAAAGATCACACGCATATTTTGACATATTCCTCCACACCCAACCACCCACAGACATACCCTGTGAATAAACTCTCTTAATTGTGATACATATCCATCCCAAGGGATTTGCAGAGGAAGATGAAGGATAAGAGACAAAGAGAAATTTATCCGAGAAGAAGAAGAAGAATAAATCAAAATAAATAGAACAACTGTACAAGACAAGATTTTTTGAGTATTGGTTACTAAACCACTGTAACAAGTCAGTTTGTAAAGTTTCTTCCCTCCTGGTTCCCCAGTTAACTGTAGGTGGTGTTATTTCAGAGTGGAAGCATTTATTAACCACAGCAGCATTAAGAGGTAAAGTTGCAAATATGCCGAGTGCATACACATTGCTAACATACGTGTAATATATAGTAGCAATAGTATTTAGTGCAACAACATTTACATCTATTCATTCATTAAACTGATTAATGGAAAATATTGGTGGAGATCTTTGTAATGATTTAGTATCTAATCAGATTTATAAGCTTATGGAGGTCTTTGATATTTGCCAGTGTGGCCTGCTGTTGGCAGGTGGTTGGTCTGCTGCTTCTGAACCGGCTGAGAGTCTGACTTCTGTTTAATGAGTAAACATGGCTTTTCTCCAGAGATGCAGTTTTTTTAAAATTGTGTTTGGGGTTGAGAAGTTAGACTAACAAAACCCTTACAGGATGCCGTCATGCATTTTTTTTTAGCGAGTTTAATGTTTGCACTTGATGGCGATGCCTGCTCTGTTAGCACATTGTGGCTTTAATAAGCCAGTGGACAAACTGGTGCCCCTCTGAAGTCACATTGTTCAGCTGAAGTTCAGGGTTGTTAAAATGAGGACTCTGGACCAAAAGGTGCCTTTGGTCAACTTTTGCATGGACTGCTGTTTATTTTCTTCATACACTTTAAGTCACTTTATTGCCACCTAATGCAAACCAATATGAAACACCAAGCCACCACTATGAAGTGACACAATTACAAATTAGGTGTTTAAGTGAGCAGTTTTCTTTTTTGCACCTTAGTCATATGTTAGTTTAGCTGGTATTCAATTAGTTCAGCTTTATTTATACAGCACCAAATCACAACAACATTCGTCTTAATGCACTTTATATTGTAAGGTTAAGACCCTACAATAATACAAAGAAAACAGGCTAAATGATGATCTTCTAAATTTGTGAGATGCCATTTCCTCTCCAGTTTACGAGTTATCTGCTTTAAGGTGCACATTTGAGAGTTACACCAGGGAGTGAAGTACTTCTGATTCAAGGTTTTCCTTTTTCAAAGGAGCTACAGTATATAGACAGGGGTGCACATAAGTGTTCCGCAGGTGTGGATGCGCTGTCAAAATAAAAGGCGCACCAGATAAGAAGTTGCAACGCACGTTTGCGTACATAAGATTTTCTTGAGGGATTTTCACAGCACATTCTGCACCACATCTTTGTGCGTTTATCATTTGTTTGAAGCCAGCTCACCTCCTGCAATCACTTTTACGAGAATACGTGCTTCTTTTGTGGTTCGGACTCCTTCTGACATTTCTTTGGAGGTGGAGGAAAACCAAAGTAATTGCTTAAAGGAGCTTGCTTCTTCGACATCTTTAAGATTTCTAAACAAATGTCTGTCCTCCTCCAGAAAATCTTACGTACACATACGCGCGTTGCAACTTCTTTTTTGGTGTGCGTTTTTTATTTTGACAGTGCATGCGCACCAGCGGACCGCTTTTGTGCAGCCCTGTATATAGACTTGTACGCATTAAAGAAGTAAAAATATTGACAAGATAATCGACGTCTGTGGGAGTGGTGCTCAGGTAGCTGCTCTGCACTAGGGCTGCTCGATTATGGCAAAAATGATCATCACGATTATTTTCACTGAAATTGAGATCTCGATTATTTGACGATATTTATTTAACCCTTTAAGACCTACTATAGAACCAAGTCCGCCAGAGCTTATATTATTTTTTTACATGTTGTAGTGCCATTTGTGGGAGCATTTCAAGTTGCTATACAACTGTTATAGCCCATATTTTAATAATATGTATGCATTAAGTCCATAGTAACTACATTAATTGCGAAAAAGTGCAATAAACTACAAAAAACTTGAAAATCGTTTTTGTTTTTTTTACATATATATTTCTACTTGGAGAAATTTAAGAGGTTTATCCCTCAAAACTTTAAATACAAAAAAGTTGCAAAAAAATAGTTTACAACAACAGGAAATTTATTTTGAGTGTCTTCATAGTTTTATTTTGGAGATACACTAATTTTTATATACACTGCAGGAAAAACAAAAAAACAATCCTATGATGCAAATTTGCAAAGAAAACAGCATGTGCATCAAAATAAACTATTTCCAGCAGTGCAATTTGAGTTCTAAGCATCCCAGAAACTATTCAGAAAAGTCAAACATGACCAGTATAGTTTTTTAAGGCCTACAAGTAAAAAACTACATTTCCGCGAAAATGACGTCACTTCCGGTTTCGGCCAGGAAATGGCGGACATGCGATCGTTCGCGCTGACGTCTGTTTCATTGTGGGAAGTATTACGAATAGCTGATCGGATCGGCAAAGCGTGTTTCTGGAATGTTATGTTTTTGTTCCTGCAAGCGCTTTTTATGCAATTTTTGCAAAGCTTTATGTGGAAGTAAACCGTGACCGAGGACAAGCTGATGGCATAAGATGTAAGTACAACCCCTCCGGTTTCATATGCAAAACAAATTATTGCGCTAGCTTACGCGGTTCAGGTTCTACAGGGATTTAAAAATAGTTACACAAAACGGAGCGTGCTGCTCTGACCGGATTTAAAGGGTTAACAATGACTTTAAAAAATAATATAAAATAGTGTGCAACACCACTGAAGTTTTCTTTTTACCTCTCTTTTCAACCAACAGCAGTCACTCTCCTCTTCAAATAACTTCTGCTTAGCTTTCTGAGCTTCCCTCGGGTCCTCTTAATCAGCGGTCTCCAACCTTTTTTGCGCCACGGACCGGTTTATGCCCGACAATATTTTCACGGACCGGTGTTCCAGATCTACTGGCGTTTAGATCAACTGGCGTTGGTCGAACAGATGTGTGGTAGTCTTGCGTTTCAGGAGCTGCTACCGACAAACCAGCAAAAAAACGGCAAATGTGTCACCTGTGACACTTGTGAGGTTATCTCAAACACACTCCGTCAGTCTTGATGCTGTTGAACAACAAAATGTATAAAAATGTGGTGAGTTTACCTGGTGATATCCTCATGCGCAACGCGATCGCGAAAACAGCAAACAAGTAACACCACGCCGATGTTGTTCACAGGACAGCAAGACTAAACGATCGGGAGACTCTTGTCATCGTTATCGTTCCCCTCGCATGGTTTGTTTCTCCGAATTCAGCGTTTTTGCTTCACAACTACAGCGAGCAGTTTACTTTGTGCACTAACATGGACTCGAGTCAACCAGCGCCACCTCTGGCCAAGTGCCACAGCCTACAGCCAGATCAACTTGTGACACACATCTGCACCACGTTTGAATTCGTGTCATGCACAACACATTTGTACCTTTCAATTGTGTCTGTTTGTGTCTGTGTATATAATTTGGAATTTTGTACAAATGTAGGCGAATAAGGAATATATGATATCATTTCATTCTTTTCAAAGGTTTATTTGCATGACGCACAAACAGACACAATTGAATGAGGGAGGGGCTAATAATCGGCTCAGTCATTTTTAATGATCGTTGAAAGCCCAGATCGTAATCGTGATTAAAATTCGATTAATTGAGCAGCCCTACTCTGCACTGTGTTAGCATAAGGCATTGAGGAGCTAACAGTGGATGAATTATATCCTTAAACTTAGAAAGTTCATCACTGTTGTGAATTAGAAAAGATAAAAGTTAATATGTTTGATTCGCATGACTCATATTATACTATAGACTATACTTCCTATTTGGCATGTTTGCCTTTTCCATTTGCTGGTGTTTAAGTTTTACTGGCTTTGACCACCGTACTCATCAGACCAGGCAATATGGTCCATTATAAAGAATTATTTCATCATGATATTTTCACCACTTGTAAAACAGTTATTCAATACGACATAATATCCAGGCTCTTATGCAGTGCTCCCTTAAATGTATACCATCTGTCTCATGGTACAGGCCCTCACATGAGCTTAAAAAAGTATTTCACGTTTCTACACCATTTTATTTTATTAAAAATTCTCATTTAATGTGTCATTTTTAGGGAAATATGCAACAAAAAAAACCCCAAAAGCCAAAAACATAAACAATACAAAATCAGAACCATCAGTATATTCAATGTTTTTACTTGGAGGCCACATCACTCGTAATATAAGGAGACATGTTTGAAGACAAAAAGAACATATTTTCTTGTTTTACTTCAAAGCCGTGTCAATCACGGAGCTTCAGCAGGCAAACTAACACAGACAAAACACAGTATTACGGGCTAACAACAAAATCTATACACAAACGCACACACACATGCTAAATATTACCCTCACACACCATCCAGCGGACACATGGCTGCCCCTTAGCACACAGGGCCTATGTGTGAGAAACACAGTCGCGTTAGTGTTTGACCAACACTCACTGAACTCTGGAAAAGTTCATGACCTGATGGCATGTAAAGGTGTGACCATGGCAACAGCACAAACTCAAGCATAGCAGGCAATACTGAAAATGTCTCCTTATTTCTGGTCATCTGGCATCTTTTGTTCAGCCCTACTTTACTCCCATGCATTACACCTTCAGTGTTTATAGTACTGTATCTTTTTTACATTTGTATACTCTATTATTATTTTTTTCCTTTTTAAAAACCCTTCTCTGCACTTTCTCTTTGATTTAATATCTTTTCCCATTTTTCTTTCCATCATGCCATCTTTATTTCTTTGCCTGCTGTCAAACCGCTGATCTTCATCCACAGTTTTTTGACCTCCCTTCCTCTGCCTTTGTGTCTTTCCTTCATTCCTTTTATCCTTCATTTCTCTTCCTTCCCTCCACCCACAGGGGAGAATAGCGCTTAATTGAAGAACCCCAAAAGACACATGAGGGGAAGGTGATGAGAAATATGAAAATGAAAAAACAAGGGGGAGCAGACAATAGAGGGCAGTGAGGAATGGTGGGTGGATGAAACAAAGGACGAAGAATGTGAGAATTGAATGTGACCGTCAGATGTCTCGCAGTAATTCTCACCCTAGTCTGCATCTTAGGTTAGCGATTGGCTCTTTCAACAGTTGTATGTTTTAGTTCCCATAATGCTTTTCCACTGCTCTCAGTGTGCCAGCTTTACTTTGGATGGACATGACAGGAGAAGTCAGCGTCTGTGAACTGACCTCCCACAAATGCACGCACTCGCAGACACACAATCTGAGCAGAAAAATAACAGCTGAGCAGGTTTTTTGTAAAGGGAGTAGGGGTGTCTGTCCGCACCACTGATCTTATTATCCAGGATGAAGCTGTTACCACACACAGCAGGAAGAGCCCCACAGTCCCGGCTTTAAGAAAACTAAAATTCTGGGAAAATCCTTCTTTTGTGCGTTCTGCAGTGACAGATTCGAATCCTGCAGATAATGTAAATATAGATTTGCGTGCATGTGCAAATGTATTTGAACACATGCAGAAACATCTACTGTGGCCCCTTGCTGAAGAGACATGTGTTAGGTTTTAGCATGGCTTAAGGCTCGAGTTAAATAGTATCATGGTTTTGATATCGCATGGCTTCGCGTAAAGTCCTTTTTAAAAATATATATTTTAATATACTTTTACATTTTGGGGGGCAAAAGCATTTTTTTCTGAGCTCATTACAAGCTGTTAAGGTTTGCTGTCAAGATAATTCTCCTCCTCGACTCATGCTACATATTTATCATATTCCATATTCATACATTATGGAATATGATGTATTACTGTAGAAAACGTACTTAAAAAGAGGTCAGCATTTACCACCTGCAGCACTAATATTTTTTCATATAAGTTTTCTGCAGATTAAGTACATAATACTTCTTTTGACAACTCAAGTAAGGCCTCAGTCATACTGGGCAGCAATTGGCAACCACCAGTTAGTAGGAAAAAGTGAGCATTTTCCTGGTAGGAGCAAAGTGTTTGCTGGTAGTTACCACCAGTAGTGAAAAGTTACTACTAACATCCCAGTGCTGCTCGCTTGGAGCCCATTCAGTGACCTCCTGGTAATCAGCGGTTTTGATTTAACATGCTTACTTAGCTTAATGCTAGGGACAAATATATGTTCCCCAGCTGGTTGGGGTCCATTAGCAAGTGTTGGCAAACAAGTTGGCATCTTTCATGCAAACCAGAGGTGACCACAGTTATCTGTTCAAAGAGGTTCATGGTGCAGAACCCATTTCAAGACCAGGTTTACAAGTTCATCAACACCTGTCACCTAACAGTCGCTCAGGGAATACAGATTATTCCTGAGCAAACACAGCAATGAACTTATAATAATACGTAATTTCATTCTGTTATATAGCTGCTTTCATCAAAGCAGTTCTGAAGAAGTTGCAATTAAAGAAACTCGTCATTTTCAGCTAATGGTGGAGATTTTTAATAACAAACCTTGACATAATAAAACAAGTTACATTTCTTCAGCAAGGAAGGACTGAATGAAGAAGTAGGACATTTACAATATGCATAAATATGTACGCGACAAATAAATAAATACACAAGGAAACAGTATGTATTTTATGTTTTAATGTGATCCAGTTTATCTCATCAGCACTTGGTTGGTTTCATTTGAATCCCACACTACCACACTTGTAAGAAACTTGCCACTAAAAATTGCATATTTGTAGGAATCCGAGCTAATGTTTCTGTTCTCAACAATAAGCAGATAATTGAAGACACTTTGTGTTTTAATCATCAGCCTGCAAGATAGATGTATACGATATCTTGCAGGCTGAATCAGTGAACTTTCACTTGTTAAATGACAGGCAGTGACATTTTGCATATTACAAGTAGCAGTCAACTTTGCATTAATTACAACCTAATTACACATGCCAGCTGTCTTGTTAAAAGAAAGAAATGATCTGTACTATCAGCAAACTGACCCCACTTCTCACTTCCTCAGATCTAACACTTTACAAACAGCTCCCAAAATTCAAGACTTGATTGACTGCATGATGAATGAATTGCTGGCTGTCGAATGCAGTGCTCGTTTACCCTGCTGTAAAGATAAAGGTCATCATAATCTGTATCTACTGCTGCTTGCAAAACTATTATAAACTTTTCAATGGCAATGAGATTATCATGCAAAATTATTTCATACTTATGTAGGCACGGACTTTCTTGCTGTTTTATCCCAGAGAAACAGCAATAAACTATGATCACACACTCAGTCATAAGTGTCTCTAACATCCTTTTTGGTATCGATGCTAATCAGTGTAATTAGCACATGATTATATGCAAGGAATCTCCCAAAACAAACAAATGCAAATAAAGGTAATTATCACACACATACAGGCTTATTACCCCAGTGTGCTCTTCCTGCCTCTAAACGTCGAGGTCACACTCCGGTTAGCCTCTAAAGTGCAACCAGGCAGCTGCCATCACCACCTCTGTCAGCTTCACACCGTTAATTAGCTGCACTCAGATGCCAATCATCTGCTCTAATGAGGACAGCTCTACCACTCTGCCTAATGAGAAAAAACTCATGAAGTGTCTGAGGGGAAAGTTAACTGCAAGGACACACACGAAAAGACACATTAAAGCAGACGGCCACACATTTTTAATTCCCATGTATGTGTTTTGTTTTTTTGTTTTTTTCATTTTGCACACACATTTTGTTTCCCACTGCTCATATTTCATTCATGCTTATTTGTGCACTTGATCTCCATTGTGGTAACAACTGAGTCCACATGTACATGCAGAATTTATTTAAAAAGAAAAAGAAAAAAGTTGCTAAAACTCTAATTCAGAGGAAGTCTGTGAAAACATGCTATGCTTTTACAGTAATGCAAAGATTGCACTGTAAAAAAAAAAGAAGAAGAAGAAATGAAACAATAGTTCATTAATATTGACATCAATGGAATTATAGCCAATCTGCATTATTTCTCTTCACACCCATCTATATATCAGCACAGTTCCAGATGGCAGGACAGGCCATCAGGGAGAGAAAAAGACAACATGGTTTGGGTACTAAAGCCAGCAGCTACAGTTGATGACCGTTGTCCTCTAGCTAACACTTGCTATTCTGTATTGTTCTTCAATTTTAAATGGGCCTAAAGATCACTGAACAACTCCTGCATCATCTATGTCTCATTCTCAGAATTTCCTTACTTAACCTCTTTTAAACCTTTGAGCATATTTGAAAGTTATGCAGTGGTCGGAGCCAGGCTCTTAGGTGAGGTACACTTTGAGACCATCCATATCAATCTTTAGAAATAATCTATGTGCATATTCCAGATAAAGGTGTATTTCATATGACAAATTATAATAACATTAGAAATGAGGGACAAAATGTTCACATTTAGTGTTTTTTCCCTGACCCCTGCACACATTTTTTTTTACAGTGCTAGTGGTCAGTGCTCCAGTTGATGCCATTTCCTCTGTGGTCTTACATGTGTCTTGCATAAAATAATAGCAAGATGCTAATGATGCCATAAAGAGATATTTGTGAACAGGAATTTCTCTCCTATCTCAAATGGGATCAAGTTCAGATAAGCATTTGCCTGTGCACTGTCCAGCTCAAAATCATTGGGTTACATTTTACTGAGTACTGTTTCAAGCACCCAATAAGACCTGCAGGAGCCCAGTATTGACTGGCTAACCACACAGTTCATTTTCAGGTCAAGGTGAATTTGTGTGCGTGGGTGAGAGAGACACCTAGTTACACCCATAATTCTTTAGCTCCCCTGGGCTAAAGGGAGGTGCTGGGAGGGGGCACCCTGGTGCACGAACATACACATTCAGTCACCCTCCAGGTATCATCAAAACACACAAAGGACTATTACTGGGTGTGGAGCGATCCCATCCACACAGAGCCAACAAAAGACTGAGGGGAGACAGAAAGAATGAAAAATGAAAGTTGCCAAAATTGAGAAAAGAAAGAGGATGGAACAATAACACAGAGGTATGGACAGAGGAGAGGAAAACCGAGCAGCATCTTCAACTGATATTAAAATCTCTCCTTAGTTGTTCACAGAGGTGGGACCAAGTCATTGTTTTGCAAGTCTCAAGTAAGTCTCAAGTCTTTATCCTCAAGTCACAAGTCAAGTCTCAAGTAATGTCAGGCAAGTCAGAGTCAAGTCTCAAGTCACTGGTGTAAAAGTCAGAGTAAAGTCACAAGTCTGAAACTTTGAATTTCAAGTCCTTTCGAGTCTTTAAAAAACAAAAACAACAAAAAAAAAGTTGCAGTTATATGGAAATGTAAATATTAGACCATGTGATTTTTAAATCTGTTTTTCTCAACACATGACAAAATAGTGAACTTAGAAAATATACACAAATTGTGAAATTGCACCTCTATAAAAAGCAGCTCAATTAAACTTAGCTCCAAGAATAATTTTCACCGACAATTCTGAGATAAGCTGCATGTTATTCTTGGATGCGCTTGTAGGACCGGCTTTAAAATAGCATGACAAAAAAACTATACACATTAAAACCAAACAGTATCATCAACGTAGCCTGGACAACATTTGCTACTTAGATGAAGTCAGCTATCTCATTGTAGCAAAAGAGAACCTACCGTTCTTTATGCAACTTCAACTGTCGGACAAAGTTGGAAGTTGTTCCATCTCTGTCTGTGATTCTCTGCTTGCATGTTTTGCATATTGCATTTCGTTTTTTTGTTGACTATTTCATAGTTTATGTACCTGAAAAAAATAACTCCTTGCAGCATTTTTGAGCATTTTTTTTTTTCTTCTTAAAAAAAAATCTGGTTAATTTGATTGGCTGTGCTACAGCTCATGCACACATACGTACGGAGTGTGGTTGGAATAAATGAATGAATGAATTGAATTAATGGTGCACATTTTCTATATAATATGTGTGTTAAATTTTAGAGATGGGGTGAAATATCAAGTCTTTTCAAGTAAACCAGTTCAAGTCCAATTCAAGTCCCAGGTCATTGGTGTAAAAGTCCAAGTCAAGTCACAGTCTTAGAACATTTTTTCAAGTCAAGTCTAAAGTCATAAAATTAATGACTCGAGTCTGACTCGAGTCCAAGTCATGTGACTCGAGTGAGTCCACACCTCTGTTACAGCATGGTGTATTACCAATGTGACTGTGGTCCCAACTACCTGCTGGTCATTAACAAGCTCCCCCATGTATTTTTGGGCTGATCCTCCACCTTTTTCATGATCATTCTCACCCCATGTGGCAAAATCTTGTATGGACCTCCAGACTGGATTGATGGTCATTTTATATTTCTTCTATTTCTGAATAATCACATCAACAGTTTTCACCTCCTCACCAAGCTTGTTACTACAGTCTTGTCCTTGGCATCCTTTGACAGCTCTTTGGTCTTGTCCATGGTGGTGGACAGTCTAGAATAGTTGGGATCAAATACTTATTTCACTCAATGACGTGCAAATTAATTAAATGAAAAGATTTTATGTATGTATGTATTAGTCTTTACACACTGTTCAGTTCTTTGCAAATGAATAAACCTATATATTTAGCCAGTAAAAGCTCAGTTTAAAAAGAAGACAGTGTATCACAATCTACAAGAAGAGGACAGACTGATACATGGAGAGGGGAATATACAGGAAATAGGCTAAAGTATGGAAGGCAATTTTGTTGAAGAGACAAAAATGCACACAAGCAAAAAGCCATGAGTGTGTGTTTCCCAGGGACATCAGGCTTTATACAGTCCATCATCACAGCAGGAGGAAAAGAAATCGCTCCTGCTAGAGGAAGTGCTAATGGCTCTGTGCTATGAGTGTGTCACTGTGTGTGCGTGTGTGTGTGTGTTTGCTGATTGATCGAACATGCCAAGTCCATCTCGGCACGTCCTAATGGGAGCTAGAGTGTGAAATTGCCAAAACAGAAAGCAGCAAATAATCAGAACAGACACACGGATTGAAACAAACACACACTGTCTTTTACCATCTACTCATCTTATACTTTCTCTTCATTCCTCCCTTTTACACACACACACACACACACACACACACACACACACACACACACACACACACACACACATTGTTTGTCTCCACTTTTTTCTGTAATTACTGGTATTTTTCATGGCTGCTACCCCCTTCAGTCCACTTCCTTCTTTACTCGGGGGAAAAGTAAATCTCTTTGTATCAGCACATTTTCTGTTAAGCACTAAATCACCGCACTCAAACATGCAGAAACAGGTACCAAAGCACATCACTGTCACGAACAGATCAATCATTAGGAAAAACTTAATTAGAGAGCTCTTATATTTGCTTTTTCCTCTTTCTCTGCAGTAATGTTTGTGTATGTGTTTCCAGGCATCTCCAGGCAGTAGCAGATACCTTCCCCATCTCACACTACAACCATGCATTTATAACAAAAGCGTCTGAGGTGTGTGTGTATGTGTGTGTGTGTGTGTGAGAGAGAGAGTCACATTTATCCACACAGTAACCAACTGTGTCCAAGCTTTCAGTTATTAAAATAAGCTCTTTATGCGTGTGTTCAAATGTTGAATTAAAGCTAGACAGTTCCTACAGCTCCTGTGGGAGCCTGTAAGTTATTTGCAGTGCCTCTGCTGTCTAGAGGGAGGTTATTTGCAGTGTTTTCTGGGTGAGGAAAAATAGGTCAATTGTTTTTATCAGAAAAGTCAGTGACTAAACAGCTTGGAGTAGCAGAAATTTTCAATGTTAGACTATTGTAGTTGATCACTATAATCCAAAAATATATCCAGATTCAAGACATCTGTGTATTAGCTAATGTACAGACAAATTTAAGACAACAGCCTGGAGGGATGAAGGCTGGATATATTCTTTTTAACTGGGTTGACGTAACAAGACCTGCAGACATAATCCATTATCCACAAATGAAGGGGAAAATATTTATTATTTTTAGCTCCAGATTCTTGGATTACGATAGAGTAACTTTGCATGATTCACAGTTCATAATAATCTTATACTGATTCTTTTTACTGATGATGAGCTGATTTCACCCAGTTCACCCTCTCTGTGATTTAACTTGCCTCGCTTTAGAAAACCCTTTTCCTCATTGATGGCTTCAATGCAAACAAAAGAACAGAAGAGAAGGTTCGTGGGGCTACAGAGATGACCTATCTTTGATATCAAACAGAGCCAAGAATCAGTGGATTTATTGCAGTCTGAACCCTGACCTTTGATTCACATGTGCTGACCTCATTTTCTGAAATTTGGGCATCCATTACATAACGGTATATTTGTGAAAGAAAATATGGAAAATCACAACAGATCACCTTTAAACATACACTCGCTCAAATCCAATCATACATACACACATCACAAAAGCAACCAGGACCATCAAAGCAAAAGAAGAAGAATGAAAAATAAAATAATGAAAACAAACATGCAGAGCGATTAGAGCTCAATGAACCACACTTTTAACAGATGCAAATTAAGTGTGTATCTGAATGAAATCCAGACTATTTCAGCTTAATAGGTTCTGAATGCACATGATAGTGCGGAAAAATACCCCAATGACCACTTCTGCTTGTTTTAAAAATCCTAAATGACCTTCCCTGTCGATAAGAAGAGCTGCCAGTTCAGGGAACTCTGCAATTTGTAAGTGTTCGATATTCTCCAAGTAAGACCGACAGAACTACTTAGATGGATATAGACACTGGATGCTGCTATAGGGTGGTAGACAAGTATGAGCCAGTACTTATGGACCATGTACATGTGTGAACATGGCGGACATACCTGATGGCCAAGATAAACACATTCTAATCAGTTGAATATGGGACTGTGCAAAAACCCGTAAAGTGCATTGTGTAGAACAGAGACATTGAGCTAAGGAGAGCAAAGTCCTGAGATTTCAAATAGAGGGTGCAGGGTATGGAGAGAAAATACGCAGAGCTCTGGAGTTTGTACTCACAGTCGAGACAGGGCTTCATTCTTCTGAAAGAGCAGCTCTGGAAGCTGGCTGAGACGGTTTTTGTTCAGGCGACTGTGTGGACAAAAAAAAGACAAAGGAAAAAAAGCTATCATTTCCTGTGAAAGAAAACACTTGAATGGAAAATTAATTTGGTTTATACTTGTAAATGTCTTTGTAATGTGTTCTCACAGTCTTTCCAGCTCCTTCAGCTCATCAAACACTCCCTTCTCAATGTTACTGATCTGGTTTTCCATCAGATGACTGCAAGGAAACACTCACATTAAGATTCACTGTTTAAGCACATACTTTAAAAACAAATCAAGAGATATTAAATAACACAGTCAGTTTTCTATTTGATAAATTGGTAACACGCTTTAATCCTTCCTCGTAAAACATGAGTCTTGTTTGGTCGATCTCAGTCTGAGTATTGTGAAAATACAGTAGTTTTTCTACAAGGATATGTTCTGCCTTTGTTTAACTTAATCTTTAATTATGAGTGTGTTGATGAATTTGGGTAAAAAATAACATGTACATGAAAATACAGTTTTATTTGTCAGCAGCTGAATATGTGGATGAGGCTTTGGTTTCAGACACTGGTTTTGAATCTGTCTGCACTTGAATCTGTATATTTGAGAAACATACTGCCGTCTTCCACCTCATATACCACTGCTGTATAGGGATGGGTAATGGTATCCGGTGCCATAATGGCACCGGTTCTGACATAAACGGTAGTGACCAGACCACATTTTGGTGCTGTATTTCGGTGCTTTTTTGTCATACACTTTGGATTCTAGCCAATCATTTTACCTTTGCAAGCACAGTAGGCGGGTCCAGGTATGTACGTTCTATTAGAGCAGAGCTACAGATTAAAAATGCCCGAGGCAAAGCGGTCAAAAGTCTGGCTGTACTTCACAGTAAAAGATGCAAACTCAGCAGCCTGCAACAAGTGCTTTAAGGTGATACTGTGCAAAAGAGGTAACACCTCGAATCTGATGAAACACCTGGCGACGTATAGCATTTTGTTAAAAGCCGAGAAATGCGCTGTATTGATAGCTTGCTGCAAGACCTCACACCGAGCACATCTACTGCGGGGTGATGCCTGTTATCGGACCCGGAGTTAACAACATCCCCCAAGAACCCGAAGAGGAGAGTCCTGGCCCCTAGCCCTGCCAGTGTAGCAGAAATGATGACGGATGATGATGGCAGCAGCAGCCGTTCTTCTCTGCGTGAGTAGCTTAATGTTGTTCGTGTGTAAGCTAACACACAAAAAAACAGCTAAAGGTTTTTGGACCAATTTTGTGTTCTCCATTCTTTAAGCACCAGTTTGAGCACCGTTTAAGCACCGGTACCGTTTCAAAAGTACCGGTTTGGTACTGGTATCGGATGAAACCTAAACGATACCCATCCCTACTGCTGTAACACTTTACCCTCCTGACAGCAGTACGCCCAGGGCTCCCAGTGGGCTGCTAATCTGTTCTGATCAGGTCTCCAGAGATATAATCAGTCCGGGACATGTCATCATGTCCATCACTGACACTCATTGCAGTTCTAGTCCTCAAGTTAACACAGGAAATTACTGCTCATGCAGTTTCTCCCCAAGGGCACAGTGCTTCCACGTCAAAGGGTCATAGATAAACCCTCCTTGTAGAAACTGACACCAGACAAGCACCTTATGTCAGCTTTACGTGGCACCACAGCTATGCTTCAGACCTCAAACAAGGACAGAAATGTGGGAAAGAATGTCGTAATAAATACAAGCTGTTGCCCTGTCAACAATGAGCCTGAAGGCAATGAAAGTAGAGAAGGAAATGGTGTGAAAGCCACTCTGGATGGGATGAATGCTTTAATTGTAACCCATAAAATATATCTATAAGAGTAAAGGCAGATATAACTCACAGGACTCGGAGGTGTTTGAGACCCGAGAAGTCTGTCTTGGTGATGACTGTCAGGTTGTTTCCATTCAGGTCTCTGGAAAACAAAAGAGAAAACAGCACATAAAGGAACTGCTGACATAAAGAAGTCAAACCTTTAAAAACATCAAAGAACATCTTAGGAACAGAGTGTAACTTATCAATTTCATTAACAAACTAATTATTTTGTTTGGAAGATAGATGCGTGCAACGATCCATTTTCTTCTGTTCAGCCAATTCACAGAGCCACGGGGGGCTGGAGGCTTCGGTTCCAGTCATCACAAATACGTATGAAACTGAAAAAGACATCTTGAGTGAAATATGTAAACAAGCTGGTTTGAAGGAATTTGAATTTGTTCCCCTGGCTGAAGTATGCAGATTCACACACAGAGGCGGGAACTAGAGACGGGCTAAGGTCCAGTTATGTTCTTAAAACACTTCTTCTGTGTGACAAAGTGCCTATTCCAGGAAGGCACAAATTAGTCACACAACTATCAAATCTGTTAAACACAACAGTTCTGTGCTGTACTCATTTTTACACCCAGGTTTTCAGTCTTTCCAAGAAGCCTTTCACACACATCTACTCAGTTCTATTCATGACAAATGACAAGAAACTATTACCGGTATATAGAAATTAAATATTATAGAAACTTTTACTAAGTTCAGTCCAGTGTAAAAGTAAAGTGTGCGTGTTAGTCCCCATAGGGAAATAGTTCCTCTGCATTTAACCCATTCACCCAGTGAAGCAGTGGGCAGCCACCAGTGCAGCGCCCGGGGAGCAGCGTGTAGGGACGGTACCTTGCTCAGGGGTACCTCAGGGTAGCCGTTCAGTGGAGTCGAACCCCCGACCTTCCGATCAAATAAATAAATAACTAAATCAGAATCTTTCACTGTGTCTCGCCTGCTTGTTATGAAGGTTATATGCCACTGCACTGAGCATTACAAACTGTGTTATCTACATTACAAAGAACACCTGCTGACTATGTGTAGGATTTGGCTGTTCAGCTGTCATAACTATTAGTTTGTACTAGATAAATGTTCACACATGTACTGACTTTGACTAGAATATAAATAGTGATGCTATAGTTCTATATTGTGTGCTTAACAGTTGGATCCGACAGGCAACCAGGCAGTAATTAAATTCAACTTTACTATAAGATATCGAGACTTTTCAGCCTTTTTTTGTTCTCTCAGTTGCTGATTATTTTGGCCAACTCAGTCTTACAAAATTCAGATGGAACTTGTTTCCTGTTCATATACTATTACTGTTATTTTTAACAAGTGTGGCTCTTGTTCAAGTCCAAAAAACTAGATCTTTTTTATTCACTCTATTAATATCCTAATACTGTGCAGCACTTTGTTGCTGCTCTTTGAAGTTATTTTCATTCACTTTAGTGTCAACAAAGTCTCCTCACTGGGAGTTCACTTTGAGGACAACCTTTTATTAAATTGTAAAAGGTTGTCCCTTGGAAAAAAATTGCTTTCTTCCAGATATTTGTTCAAATGCAACAGCTACTGTTTGACAAGCGAGTCCTCAGCTCACACGAGCATAGCCTTGAGCTGCTTTGCTCTACTGTTGCATCTGTTCCAAGTCACCCAAGGAGGTTTAGGTATGAACTGTCGCTGCTGTGTGTTACCTGATACTGAACTCATTTCAGGCACTCGTTTCAACACACTTGTAGAGGCTCTCTTAAATGGGAGGGGTTTAACCCTGTGACCTCATTATCTACTTTGATTGACATCTGTGAAGAAAGAAAGGGATGATGTCACTCTTCCCACGAGGCTTTGTGAAAGGACAAGTAAAATGAGATGTGTGTGTGTACCTGTGTATGTGTGTGCGTGCGTGTAGAGTGTCATGTTCCTGTGCTACTGTAATGGGTGGAGCAGAGCCTGACCTTGTCCTGTGCCTTATGAAAGAGAAAGAAAAACCAAGAGACAGTGGATGCTGTGGTTTGGGTGTGTGAACTGAAGCTACAGGCCACTCACAGAACTTTAACAAAAAGACCTGATGGAGTAGCAACGACAAAACTGCCCAAATGTCCATTAGTCAGCCGATGTTGGTCTCAGACTGAGCTTTAAATAGTTGTTTTTTGATCCTCACACTGCATTTTTTTTAGTTGAAGGTTCACATTAATGCAAATCTATACTGAAAAAATACTCAAAGTTTTCTTACTATCATAATTTCTTGTGTCCTTAATGACTATGAAAGGATCTGTGATGTGTTTACACATAAATGTGCAGTCTTCTTTCGGCACCCAAACAGTTTAAAACATGTAGCAGCATGCTGTAGCGGTCTAAATCAGTCTACGGGCAAGCAATGTAGCAAATGCTATGGCATTTTCCTGAGATTGACTGATTTCGTATTGAGGTGGCATAACTCCAAAAATGCCAATGTGGAAATCAAGCACTGAATTTTCCCCAGTAATTGTCCAGATTAGGACAAGACCACATCATGTGACCCTCATTTGCTAGATTATGTCCACGCCTGGGACAGGCAGGATCGGCTTCTGGGAAAAATTTTGAAAGCCTCTCTCCTGTATAATGAAGACGATGAAGAATGTTAAACTGAGTTAAACCATGGCGAATGCAAAGGGAGGAAATATGTATACGATTCAAGCAAGATCTCCACTCATCATCAGATAAATCCACCACAATGTCTTTTTCCCAATTATTTTTTCCCAAGTAATAGGCCTTAAGCTCTGTATCAGTTTGTATATGACGGAGATTCTCCTTTTGCCAAAAGATCTATTTCCAAAATAGTATCCACTTGATTTTTAGAAGGTAGGTAGGGGAATGAAGGAAACAATGTTTTTGAAAAACTTCATATTTGCAGGTATTTAAACATATGTGAGCTGGGTACCGTATATTGTAATCTCTCATCAGAGCGTCAAAGGTGTTAAAAGTTTCTCCTGAAAATAAATTGTAAAAAAAACTTCAAACCATTATTATGCCAAATTTGGAATGCTTTATCTGAAATGGATGGCAACAAAGGGTTAAAAGCAACAGGCAAAAATGTACTAACCTGTTGCAAACAGAAGTGCCTTCTGAATTGAAGCCATATTCGAATAGATGTTCTTACAACTGGAATTGTTATTTTCTGTTTTTGATTTAGAGCTAGGGATGAGGTTAGGAGGGGAAGTGGATTAGACATCAGTTCCATTTTTACCCTCACCCTCGCTATTCTCATAAACATATTTCCAGTGCAATAGTTTGGTGATATTAGCCACCCAGTGTTAAAAGATAAAATTTGGCAACCCTAGCCCCCCAGCCTCTTTTGGTACTTCCAAATATGTTTTTTCCATTCTGGGATTTGAATTTTTCCAAATAAATGTTGCTATTAATCTGTTTAAATCTGTCTTAATCATTTGGAAAACATAGAGAAATTTTGGTAAGACTGCAATTTTAACTATATTAATTCTGCCTGCTAATGAGATTGGAAGTGTTGCCCATTTTTTAAAATCTTGTGATGTTTGTTCTAACAACGTGTCAAAATTATGAATCCGCAACTCCATCATTGTGCGGGTTACATTTATTCCCAAATATTTAAATGTTTCTTTTTCTAAAGAAACTTCATTTTTAAAATGAAATGTTGAACATAATTTACTCTTGAGTTATGTGTTTATCATAAATTACCATGAATTTAGCCGAGTAAAAAGAGAGCCACTTTCATGACACAGAAAAGCCAGAAGGCCATTTATGTTGTTTTTAAAGTACACATTACTGAAGGGTCTCTCTGTTAGAATTAAACTGTGGTAGAGCCGCATGCATGATATTTTTAATTAATAGTTCGAGTGCGTCCCGCAGCCCCTTGCTGCATGTCTTGCCCCTTCTCTCGCTGCCCCTACTTTCCCATCATTCTCTTCACTGAGTCTATCAAATAAAACTGAAAAAATTGTCATGAAATTCAGTTTTCTCGTAATTTCATTCAAAAAGGTAAACTTTAACATATTTTATATTCATTGCATGCAAAGTGAAATATTTCATGCCTTTTTGTTTTAATATGGCTCATTATGGCTTATAGTTACATACGGTATCATCAAATACAACATCTCAAGTATTAGAATATATGATTTCAGCTTCTCAAAAAATAAATTAATTCATACTCTCAATTCTTGGTTTGGATTTATTTTACCCCCAATAAAAAACACCTTTATTTAGTAAATACATTTTGTGTTTACTTGTGTTATATATATATATATATATATATATATGAGGAGCATAGGCCCCTCGTCTGTGGATATATACATACAGTGGGGCAAAAAAGTATTTAGTCAGCCACCGACTGTGCAAGTTCCCCCACCTAAAATGATGACAGAGGTCAGTAATTTGCACCAGAGGTACACTTCAACTGTGAGAGACAGAATGTGAAAAAAAAAATCCATGAATCCACATGGTAGGATTTGTAAAGAATTTATTCGTAAATCAGGGTGGAAAATAAGTATTTGGTCAATAACAAAAATACAACTCAATACTTTGTAACATAACCTTTGTTGGCAATAACAGAGGTCAAATGGTAAATGGCCTGCATTTGTATAGCGCTTTTCTAGTCCATAGGACCCCAAAGCGCTTTACACTACATTCAGTCATCCACCCATTCACACACACATTCACACACGTTTACTATAGGTCTTTACCAGGTTTGCACACACAGTAGCTGGTATTTTGGCCCATTCCTCCATGCAGATCTTCTCGAGAGCAGTGATGTTTTGGGGCTGTCACTGAGCAACACGGACTTTCAACTCCCGCCACAGATTTTCTATGGGGTTGAGGTCTGGAGACTGGCTAGGCCACTCCAGGACTTTCAAATGCTTCTTACGGAGCCACTCCTTTGTTGCCCGGGCGGTGTGTTTTGGATCATTGTCATGTTGGAAGACCCAGCCTCATTTCATCTTCAAAGTTCTCACTGATGGAAGGAGGTTTTGGCTCAAAATCTCACGATACATGGCCCCATTCATTCTGTCCTTAACACGGATCAGTCGTCCTGTCCCCTTGGCAGAAAAACAGCCCCATAGCATGATGTTTCCACCCCCATGCTTCACAGTAGGTATGGTGTTCTTGGGATGCAACTCAGTATTCTTCTTCCTCCAAACACGACGAGTTGAGTTTATACCAAAAAGTTCTACTTTGGTTTCATCTGACCACATGACATTCTCCCAATCCTCTGCTGTATCATCCATGTGCTCTCTGGCAAACTTCAGACGGGCCTGGACATGCACTGGCTTCAGCAGCGGAACACGTCTGGCACTGCGGGATTTGATTCCCTGCCGTTGTAGTGTGTTACTGATGGTGCCAGACGTGTTACTTTGGTCCCAGCTCTCTGCAGGTCATTCACCAGGTCCCCCCGTGTGGTTCTGGGATCTTTGCTCACCGTTCTCATGATCATTTTGACCCCACGGGATGAGATCTTGCGTGGAGCCCCAGATCGAGGGAGATTATCAGTGGTCTTGTAGGTCTTCCATTTTCTGATGATTGCTCCCACAGTTGATTTTTTCACACCAAGCTGCTTGCCTATTGTAGATTCACTCTTCCCAGTCTGGTGCAGGTCTACAATACTTTTCCTGGTGTCCTTCGAAAGCTCTTTGGTCTTGGCCATGGCGGAGTTTGGAGTCTGACTGTTTGAGGCTGTGGACAGGTGTCTTTTATACAGATGATGAGTTCAAACAGGTGCCATTCATACAGGTAACGAGTGGGGGACAGAAAAGCTTCTTACGGAAGACGTTACAGGTCTGTGCGAGCCAGAGATTTTCCTTGTTTGAGGTGACCAAATACTTATTTTCCACCCTAATTTACGAATAAATTCTTTACAAATCCTACCATGTGGATTCATGGATTTTTTTTTCACATTCTGTCTCTCACAGTTGAAGTGTACCTCTGGTGCAAATTACTGACCTCTGTCATCATTTTAAGTGGGGGAACTTGCACAATCGGTGGCTGACTAAATACTATCTATCTATCTATCTATCTATCTATCTATCTATCTATCTATCTATCTATCTATCTATGTATATATATATATATATATATATATATATATATATATATATATATATATATATAAGGAGCATAGTCTCCTCGAAGATATAATTTTTGTGGATGAGGTCATTTGAAGAGAAAGAGAGGGAAGAAAAAGCAGGCGATTGGCTATAAGAGAGGGAGGGAGGGGTGGATGGCAACAGGTCGAGGCAGGGGGTCCAGAATAATTCCCTGGATGTGTGTGAAATTACACTGACAGTTAAACGGCAAAGACGAACCAAGCATCAGGAAGCAGAGTGGCATATACAGTACAATGGTGATGATGATACCATTTTCACATGTATGGATGCTCAGAAAAACACCAAGGTAGAAATGATAAGGTGCTAAGTGTGAAAATGCTCATAATTTGTTTTTGTCTTTTTGTATAAGAAAAAGGAAAGGGACACGAGGGGAGAGACGAGCACAAATACAGCCTCAGTGATGCGTGGTTAATTGAGTTTTGTGCAGCATGTCGGGGTCAGGGGTCAGTTAAGCGACAGACTCCCCTCGAGTGGCGACTCTGCCAAACAATATCTCATTAAAGCAGAACGCGTCTCACACACACACACACACCATCACCGCCCTAGTGGGCAATGAGGCAGTTGATCCGCTCAGCTCTGCTTTCCACTGTCACATCTGACATGGTAGGAGAGCAGTAATTGGGGCGACTTAATAAGACAATGAGATGGGGTATGTTTGGTGGATGGCGCGAACAATGTAAAGATATAAGATATATTAGAGTTCACTTTATGTCGTTGAATAGAAATACTGGCAAACTGTGAGAATGCCAGGAGTCAAAAACAAACATCTTAAGATTCATTTGAGCACACATCAGCGACTACAATACTCTTCACATTCTCCTCCTTCTGGCGCTCTACTTGAGTTTTTACACAGAGATTTCCTACTTTAAAAAAGTAACGTCTCCAACTACTCAAAAGTGGCTAAAAACTAAAAATTAATTTAAAAAGAAAAAAATATGACAAATAAGTAAATAAGAAGAATGGCAATACATACCAGTAAGCTTTGGTATAAAGCAGAAAACAATTAAAGAAATAAAACACAAACACTTAGACGTGCGCCCAAGCACAGGACCGTTAGATACATCTGAGCAGGCACTCGGCCAGTCGATGCAAATGGGTCATTTTAATCTGCTAGTCAACTGAGCATCCGTACAAGACGGAAGGGCCAGTGAAGTATCAAGCTACACACACCGAGCACAAACACAATCTTCCTCCTCACAAAATCACACACAGTCATTAGAGAGAGAGAGAGAGAGAGAGAGAGAGAGTAACAGCATACAGTCTAAACAGACTGGAATAAACAACAAGGAAATCTAAGACTTTTTCTGCTCCATCACCTGTTTACTAAACAACACTGCAATGCAGTCCCATCCTAAACCTCCATCTCATCGGGTTTCTTTGTTTGGAACTGTGGTGCAAAACTGTATTTAACTGAAACTGCATTTGTTTTGTTGACATCCACCTAGCCACGTCTCAGCCAAGGACCGACTTGTTTAATGGATGGAGTCCAGAAACGGAAAACAAATCAATCTCAAGTCAAATTTCACCCCAAATAATGGATGTGTCTAAATCTCTAAAGACTGCAGTTTACATTAAGTTTGTTTTGTTATTTCTGGTAAGTTTAAAACCACTGTCAACAAAGTGTCAGCATCAATCTCCGTTTACCATGACACACAGCAAAAGCAAGTTAACAGCTCCTAAATGTTGTATGTATTTTAACGAATGATTGATGGGGGGCGTCGAGAGGGTGTGGGTGTCATTTTAGTTTGAAAAATCGTGAAAACCTCAAATTTATAAAACTGTGTTTATTTGAAAGAAAGAAAGAAAGAAAGAAAGAAAGAAAGAAAGAAAGAAAGAAAGAAAGAAAGAAAAAGAAGTTGCAAACCAGTATGCAAACAGAAACTCTGTGCTTGTGTTTTTGTTATTTCTGCATCATCATAAAAGTGTTTTTGCAAGTGACTCCTAAAAGGTTGACTCTGTTCATCTGGATGTAGCATTTTCAGTGGGAGAAACGTTTCGTCACTATTCGAAGTGACATCTTCATTCTCAGCTGACTGCAGGTTTCCCCAATCTTATAAACAGTACATTTGCACAGTGACTGAAACCAGCACCACTGGACTGGGAGGTCAGTTCCTTGATCATTAATATGCAAATTATCATAACCACTGATCAATGGCCATGAGTGCCATTCACAGAGAGTTGGGGAATGGCTGCAATCACAACATTGTAAGATGGTGACAGATGTACCCTTAGGCCTCCTCCTTGATTCAAAGACGGTGTTTCCCTTTTCACGTATATGGCCTCCTTGACTCCGCGCTCCTTCCTGTCCAGGATGTGTACATCCTCATCATTGAAAGAGTGTCCACTGGCCTGTAAGTGTAAATAGACTGCGGTTGGGGAAACCTCCAGTCAGCTGAGACTGAAGAAGTCATGTGGATCAGCGATGAAATGTTTCTCCCACTGAAAATGCTACGTCCAGATGAACCGAATCAGCCTTTTGGAATTTACTTACCTGGATGATTGAGCTGCATCAAGATATTGCAACTGACTAGTCATGTCTGAGTATTCAGTTAGCATTAGCCAATAAAGTCAGCAAATGGTATTATAAACTATCTCTAGCAAACCAATATTAGTAACCTGAATTTGACTAACAGTAAATCTGATAATATATTTATTATATTATATATAAAATAATAAAGAAAACATTAGGAATACCAACCATTTGTTCTAGAAGAGAGTTGT